>NC_058087.1:67693399-68044400 GCF_014858855.1 Bufo gargarizans
TAACTGATCATTTTTATCCCTGTGCATTCTGAATGGAGAGCATTCTGTTTAGGATACATCAGGTCATCTTCAGTTCAGTCTTTTTGACTGAACAGGCAAAAGATAAAACCGCAGCATGCTACGGTTTTATCTCCGGCCCAAAAAGACTTGCCTGAATGTGTCGGATCCATCCTTCCGGTCGGTGTATGCGCAGAGCGGTAAAAATGCAAAAATAAAAACCGTATCAGTATCCTGATCAGTCTTAAAATGCAATCAGTTTGCAGGCGTTTTGCCTGCCGGATTCCTTTGCGGCAAGTGTGAAAGTAGCCTTATCTGATCCTTTAAAACTGATGGTCTATGCTTAGATTGGTGGGTAGAGTGACTCTTGGAGGCTCGCATCACCACCAACCCGGACGATCAGCTGCTTGAAGGGGCTGCCTGTTTAACAGGCTAGCTCCATACTTTAAGAAGTACCTGGAAATACAGTCAAGTGAAGGGGACCGCACTGTATTGCCAGTCACAGCTGCCATTAAAAGTGGCCTGCTATGTTAGGGTATTTAGGGTACAGTGTAGGGTCAGGGGGTCATTTTCCCTACCCGTCCTATGCCTATTTACCAATTATCTCAACATATTTGTTGTCTTATTCCCACCATAGCACCACTGTCTGCACCCTTTTCAGTTTAATGTTTATGATTATTTTTGCTCCCCTACCTAATTTTAATATATCTCTTTAATAAAAGTAATGCTTTAGCTTTTTCTGTGATGGACCTAAGGCCAAATTTACACATCCGCTATATGGTCAGTTATTTCCATCAGTTATTGTGAGCCAAAACCAGCTGTGGGTCAAAGACACAGAACAGGTGCAGATCTTTCCCTTATCTCTGAGTAGACTTCACTACTGGTTTTGGCTCACAACAACTGATGGATTAAGTGACCAAATAACTGCGCCCAATTGCCTGATTCTTTTGGACTGTGATAAGAGACCACTAATGCTACATTTAGACGCTGAAAGGAGCAGCCGATTGTCAGGAAGGAAACGTTCCTTTCCAACAATCAGCTGCTCGTTAAGTGGAGGTGAAGCGTTGTATTTACATGCAGCCATCTCCTCCACAGTATGAGGAGTAACGGCGGCTGCTGCTGCTGCTTGTACCCATACAAAATCATGGTTCCTGGGCAGCAGAATGTTGCCTAAGAACCACGATTGAGGTGTCCATACCTCAGATCATTTCACCTGATGAACGAGTGTTTCGTTCATCCATCAGGGGATATGCAGCACCTTTACACAGGCAAACTATCGGTAATGAGCAATTCAAACATCGGGCCGTGTAAACGCGACTTAAAGGTTGCCTGGTAAACAACGAAGAGGACGGAGCACTTGCTGCAGCAGCTCCAAAAAACGGATTAGTAGGGTGCCTAGAATTAACCCCTTACTAGCATAGAGTATTTTTTCATCATGACAGAAGACAAATTGTAAGGGATGATAATTACACAATGTAAAACACTAAGGAGAATGCAGTATCAGTTATTACAAGTCAACCAATGGCTGGAAACAGGAGATTTTGGACGTTCCTCCTATGATGGCCTTCAAACTGTCCCATCTTCTGCATCGTGGAGATGATGCTGGTTTACACTCCATTATCTAATTTGTATGGAGTCTGGCTGCACACATCGACCATGTTCCATTTGTAGAACTGATTTTTTTCCCTTTGATCAAGTAAATGAAGACTTGGCAGTATGGGTATTGTCTGCAGTCCAATATGTTCATTATAACCTCAGCGTCGCCCATGCCTGCCAATGTCATCATTTTCCGTCTGTGGTCGATGCAAGTATCTCTAAATGTGTGCAGCTTTCTTTTACCTAGTATGGGCTCATACCATTAGATGTGTCATTTGTATATTATAAGTTGTACTTGTGCCTCAGCTTTTCCGATAAGAAACAAAAGGACGAGATGAAGCTGCTGGCACCCGCGCTCTGCGATGGCTGCGCCCCAGTACAATTTGGCTGGCTGTACACAAGTGGATCTTTTGTTTTACTCGTCCTATCCAGGATGGTGCGCACTTGGGTGGCTGCCCTGCCTTTGTCTACACATACAATACAGGCCCTTACTTAATTACACTGCACTGTCATGACATATTAGAAATCCCATCCGTATACAAATTCCCTCTAACACCGCAGAGCTGGCTTTATCGGATGGGGGGGGGGGGGGACTGGGCTTCCAGCAGAGACTAATCTTTTATTAATAACCCTTACAAATGGCTGAAGGATTTTATGTCCTTCCAACACATCAATTCTAATCTGCTCAAATAAACGCTCCTGTTGAAATGTTTATAGATTATGAACATCAGATATAAGCTGCGGCAGAAAAAGCTGTATTGTCAGAGAGCAATTAAAATGGTAATCCCTGAAAGTTTGTATCAGCAAACAATCTGGCCGAGTGCAGGGATTGTGTTTTTATGGTAAATCTGGATCTCGGGAAATTAATTAAGGTTTTAAGGCAGTTATTAAAATAGACATTCTGGTGGCCGGTATGGGAGCAGAACCCTTTACAGTCATCCTAGGAGTCAAATGTTTCAAAGCGATAATTACTGCTCAATATAAATGCACTAAACAAGTAAAACTAAAAGAACCATCACTGGCGGAAAAACAGCCACACAGAAAAATGAGCGCCATCGTCCTCCAGCTTCTACTTCCCTGTATTACTAATACAGCATCTACCAAAGTTGCAATGATTAAACCTCATAATATATGTAAGTATATGTACATTAGTGACAACAAATCTGTCAACAGCTTCTGTTTTAGTCAACAGGAGCCATAAACAGCAGCAATCGAGCTGAAAGCTTCTACGAATCCTCCTTCCTGATAACTGGCCCATGTAAAGGTGCTGCTGATCACACTAAATGCAAAGTGCTCATCTATTGACGGATCGCATCTTTTATACCGCACTAAAACTTATTGTTTGTTGGCAGCAATAAGGGGATGAATGATCGTGAATTGGAGATGAATGATCGTAATAATGACTGTTCTCCAGCAGTGCGTGAAAGGCACTTTAAAGAGGTCCTCCAGACCTGTGCCTGAGCTTGTTGCTCTGCCAATTCCGCCTGACTCGATCCGGGCTCTTCCTCTGAAGTTGCGAATGGATGTGCTCCTCTTTCATCCTGTGCAGATGCATAATGTAGATTCCAGCTGGGATAACGGAATTAGCCGTGCAACAGAAGGGTAAGTACTGCTACAAGTTAGGCTACAAGTTTCACACTCTCTTTTTGTGCGGATCCGTTCAGATAATGCAACCATCTGCATCCATTCAGAACGGATCCGTTTGTATCATCTTTAACATTGCCAAGACGGATCCGTCTTGAACACCATTATAAGTCAATGGAGGACGGATCAGTTTTCTATTGTGCCAGATTGTGTCAGTGAAAACGGATCCGTCCCCATTGACTTACATTGTGTGTCAGGACGGATCCGTTTGGCTCAGTTTTATCAAGCAGCGTTTTGGTGTCCATCTCCAAAGCGGAATGGAGACTGAACTGATGCTTTCTGAGCGGATACTTTTCCTTTCAGAATGCATTCGAATGAAAACTGGTCCGTTTTGGACCGCTTGTGAGAGCCCTGAACGGATCTCACAAACAGAAAGCCAAAACGCCAGTGTGAAAGTAGCCTTCATTCTTTCAGCTATGTACAGTCCCTTTGATAAGTGCTATGTGCACCATCAGTTGGTGCTAGCTATTGACCCAGCATAAGCCCCTGCAAGAGGCTCTGTTTACAGCTGCATTAGAGGCTTTGTTAGGAATGCAGATTACATAAAATTTGGTCACACAAAAAAAAAAAATTACGCTGCATGCTGCTTTTTTTTTTTTCTGGTAAAATGATTGACATCATGATAGAACCAGAAAGAGCCATTATAAGCCAGTGGAGTCCTTTGGGAGCTTATGGTGTCCATAATGGGAGTGATGCAACCTGTGTACATTGTGGGTTGTAGCCAGGCCTGGATCACATGCACAATGAAGTGCCAGGAGACAGATTACAATAACCCCTTTAAGATATCTGTTTGCCAACCATTACTTCACCCAACGCTACTGTACACATGTTGGTATGCATGTATTTGCAATGGGGACAGGGGAAAAACAGCTGCCAGGGGAGTCTAAGAGCAGCTCATCTCCTGTGGGAAGCAGAATGTGTATAGGTGCCTTTACAGGCAAGTGACTAAAGGCCAGAGGTACTAGAGGAGTATCGATAAAGTATTTTCAGTTACTGTAAAAATTGCTTACATATTTTGATACATTAAGGCAGGGCTTGACAGGTTTCCTAGGAATGTAGGAGACCGCTAAAAAAGTTAGGAGCCTTTTTTTTTTTTTACCTTATAAAGCCTTATTTTCAACGACAAAAACAACACCTTTTAAAATACCATATAAAGAAGTCTAGAACCAAACTACATGGGCATTAACAAGATAATAGAAATATTATGAGGTGACACACCAGATTATTTTTATGAAATAGATAATTTTTTTTTCCTCTTGGCTTTTTGTGGCCATGAACATGCCTTGTATTTTTTTTTTATTAAAGTACCAATGGTCCACAGCCTTTGCAGGATCCAACTCCTTCACAGATGGTCCATTCATGTTGATCATTAACAAATCACCTAAACGTTCTTGCTGCATTGATTATCTGAACTTTTTACGTCCCCCTCTCCCCGTACAGTATAACATCTCCCCGTGGCTGCCCCGTGCCAAATAACATGACCCATGAAGGATAGCGGCAGCACCTCACCAGTCACCATAACCAGTTCACAACATTACCGACATTTCTCCATGGTGAAAATCTATCAGACGTTTGTGGGAAATGCGTTGGTTTTTATACCCAAACTATTTGCATTAGTGACATCATGCTCGGTTTCCGCTGACTGAGGAGGACTAGACAAATGAGTATTTCCCCAATCAATGCTCCAAACTTTAGCCAGTTTTGTTTTGTCTGCGCTGCCGTTACAGCAGCCAAGTTAACCAAATGCCGCACATTGCCTCCTTACACAGAACACTTCCGTAGAGATGCGACACCCCCTCCTGCTGGAATACGAATGTGTTTGTGACGAATCCGGTTACCTTATTAATATAACTAACCACATCCCACTTTGCCGCCCGCGTATTAGGCAATGTTCAGAAGAAGAATTTTGAGGCGCGGATCTGATGCTGAAAACTGGACTGAACATGCGCTGAAATCGCCTCCCACCAGTTTCAATAGGAGGCTGCGCCACAGTTCACGTGGCCAAGGATTTTTGGCACAAAGCCGCAGTGGGAGTATGCTCACGGTTTAGCTCCTTTCAAATGGAGCTAAACCTACAGTGGGTCCGCGTGAAAACCCACAGCAGCTGTTTCTGCCGTCAGATGCGCAGCAGATTTCATCACGAATTGGGTTTCTGCTGTGGGTTTTTTCATGCGGATCTGCTATAGGGTTAATACCATTGGGAGGGTACAGTGCCAAGAACGAGGTGCCTGTACATTTTAGGCGGGGTCTTAAAAACTGAGGCAAAACCCCGGGCCACATAGGAACTGCAGCACAGCCTCCTATTGGAAACAATGACAGGTGGCTTCAGCCAAGTTACACTGAAACCTGCGCTCAAAATCCGACATCTGAACATAACCCACGCGCTGCAAATTTTTGTTGCAGAATTTTCCGTAACTGAAAATCAGTTCCATTCATCTGAAATGGGGCAAGCAGAAACCCATGTGATCGCTGCCCCTTTCAAACGAATGGAACTGATTTTCAGAAGCAGAACATTCTGCAAACAGGAACGTATGGAGCCTGTCTGGCAGTGTGGGGGGGCCAAGAGGCTCCATACTAGAGACCAGCATAACCTCCAAATTCAAGGCTCCGCCGAGCACATGATACCAAATGCAGTTTTTGGATACAGCCCCCCACTCATCGTTCGGGTGCACAGAGCTAAAGGACTGCATACATACAGTGTTTTCAGTGGGGCAATGTCTATGGGGACCTCACGACTCTCCCCCAAAATTATTAGCGGTTGATCCATTTGCTGTTTCGGGAGATAACCACCACTGGCTCTTCTCTCCCCCCCACTAAAAGCACATACTGTTCATACATATATGAGGGAGTCAGGGGATCAGGGGAGACTGAGGGTATATGGCACCTCAAGATATGTAGAATCTGCCCTCATGTGTAAGGTAAGGGGCGCCCCAGACGCCATGACAGAAGCGGCTCCTACCTGCTCCGTCCCTCTCAGGCACCTCCCCGTCTCCATCTAACATCTCCCAAGCAGCTCACCTAGTCCTGTCGTCACAGAGTCACAGTTCTGAGGAGGAGGAGACTCGCCGCACCGATGAGGAGCCTGAACGGTACGACGAGGACAGCCTGAGCCAGTAGCGGTCCTCTTCACTGTAGTCTGGGGCGGGAAGCGTGAGGGGGCGGGCCTAGTAGACGCGGACTCCAGCATGGCGCTGCGTCTACTCTAAACTTAAAGTGATACTGCGCCCGGCTGCTGGTGTGCTGGGCCTATTTTCAAGCAGGGGCAAATACCCAGACGCCAGGACAAAAATCCTGATCACCATGGCGACCTGGGATTTGTCGAGCCCTGCATTAAGGCCTTATTCACACGTCTGCGTTTATAACCATGATAATCTATAGAAGTATTCCCTTGTAAATACTGGCCGTCAAAAAATAGGACATGACCTATTTTGTCTGTTTTCATAGCCCGACAGCACCTATACAAGTCGGAAAGGTATCCGTGAAAAAATGGCCATGAACAAAAAGACAGAGGGGCGGTTCTTCACACTGCATGCCTGCATTAGGCTTCAGAGTGAGGAGGCGTGTCTCAGTAATCCAATCTGGTTGGCTGGCAGGAAGCTGCTGGCTACAGCAAGTTTGTATGTGACCTGAGGGAATGCAGTTTTGGCCTCAGAGAACTGGCCATCTTGACAAGATCCTCATAATGTAGGATACAAAACAACCGTAACTAAGGGGAAAACGCAAGCAAAACAGTGGTAAGTGAAGAAACTAAAGATTGCTTTATGCATAATGCTGCTGCAGCAGTAACATATATGCGCAGCTTTTTTATGAAAATGACAGTTAACCTTTAAATTGTGCGCCACTAGTCACTGTGGACGAACAGACTGTGTGACCTTACCCTAAACATTAAAAAGGCCACTAAACGTGTACTGAACCAAAGAAAAGAACAGGAGCAAGTTTCTACTTGGTTTATTGGCTCTGTCCAGTTCTTTTCCATATCACCAAATAGTAAAAAAAAAAATCCATTACCTGTCTAAGGCCCCTTTCACACAAGCGACTTTTCCGCACGGGTGCGGTGAGTGACGTGAGGTTGTAAAGGCATAGCACCTGCACTGAATCCTGACCCATTCATATTAATTTTTTTTCACGCATCAGTTCTGCGTCGCGTGAAAAACGCAGCATGTTCTAAATTCTGCGTTTTTCACGCAGCCTGGCCCGATAGAAGTGAATGGGGCTTCAGTGAAAAACGCATTGCATCCGAAAGCAAGTTGCGTTTTTCACTGGTGGCTACTAGGAGTTGTTGTTTGTGAACCTTCAGTTTTTTTTATCACGCGTGTGAAAACCGCATCAAAACGCATTGCACCCGCGTGGGAAAAACTAAAAAACTGAACGCAATTGCAGACATAACTGACTGAACTTGCTTGCAAAATGGTGAGAGTTTCACTGAACGCACACCGAGCGCATTCGCAGCCAATCCGCTATGATCATGTGAAAGAGGCCTAAGTATACATTCTATATAATAAAAGCGCAGTGTGAGTGCGCTGTGTCCGTGTGTGTGTGTCACCAGTTTTGCACTGGGCATGCGCAGCGGAGGAACCAATCAAAACACAGCGCTCCACGCACGGCCGCTCACAGCATCACGCTGACCAATCAGGACACGGCGCTGACACACTGCTTCAAATAACTGTTTAACCCCCATCCATGCCGTGGTCCTTAGGGACAGCTGTCTGGAAGGGTCTAACTATCGGGCAGATGCTCTGCTGTGGCAGGGCAGGGGCCGATGCTTGAAGGGTTAACTGAGGGAGGGAGCCTGCTGCTCTGTGGCATTGTCCCGATGGTTACCATGGCAACCGAATACCTTCACAGGCATCCGTCTTGCCGTGGTATATCCAAGCGTGATCAAGCTCCTGCTGAAGGCAGGAGCCTGATCAGGCTTAGTGTGAGTTCAATACACTGCAGTACACTATATAGTGTACTGCAGTGTATTGTAAGCAACCAGACCCACTGGATCTTCAAGAACCAAGTGGGCCTGGGTCAAAAACAAAACAAAAACAAAACACCCCTTCCCATATCAACACATAATTGGTTAAAAATTTAATAATATTAAAAACGCTAAACATGTTTGGCATCGCAGCGTCCGTAAGTATCTGATCTATAAAAGGATCATGTTACTTTTACCGCATGGTGAACACCATAAAAAAAAAAAAAAAAAGAAGATGGAATTGCAATTTTGCCCAACGCACTTACCCAAAAAATTGTATAAAAAGTGATTTAAAAAAAGTCATGTGTATCCAAAATTAGCACTAATCAAACTATGACTTCATCTCACAAAAAAGAGCTCCTACATAAGCCAAAAAAATAAAAATATGGCTTTCAGAAAATGGAAACAAACCAAAATGGTACCAATCAAACCATTGAGACCCTACCTAAGACAAATCGCCTGAAAAAAAAAAAAAAAAAAAAAAAAAAAAAAAAAAAAATACACTTGGGTATTGCCACATCATTACGACCTGCTCTATAAAAATATCAGATTATCTACTCTGTCAGGTGAACATTGTAAAAAAAAAACAAAAAAAAACAAAAAAAAAAAAAAACACAACTGTGCCAGAACAGCCATTTTTGGGTTACCTTGCCTCATAACGCCACCATTTCTGTTTGTCAGTCACAGCACTATCAGCCATACACTACGTGCAGAATTATTAGGCAAATGAGTATTTTGACCACATCATCCTCTTTATGCATGTTGTCTTACTCCAAGCTGTATAGGCTCAAAAGCCTACTACCAATTAAGCATATTAGGTGATGTGCATCTCTGTAATGAGAAGGCGTGTGGTCTAATGACATCAACACCCTATATCAGGTGTGCATAATTATTAGGCAACTTCCTTTCCTTTGGCAAAATGGGTCAAAAGAAGGACTTGACAGGCTCAGAAAAGTCAAAAATAGTGAGATATCTTGCAGAGGGATGCAGCACTCTTAAAATTGCAAAGCTTCTGAAGCGTGATCATCGAACAATCAAGCGTTTTATTCAAAATAGTCAACAGGGTCGCAAGAAGCGTGTGGAAAAACCAAGGCGCAAAATAACTGCCCATGAACTGAGAAAAGTCAAGCGTGCAGCTGCCAAGATGCCACCAGTTTGGCCATATTTCAGAGCTGCAACATCACTGGAGTGCCCAAAAGCACAAGGTGTGCAATACTCAGAGACATGGCCAAGGTAAGGAAGGCTGAAAGACGACCACCACTGAACAAGACACACAAGCTGAAACGTCAAGACTGGGCCAAGAAATATCTCAAGACTGATTTTTCTAAGGTTTTATGGACTGATGAAATGAGAGTGAGTCTTGATGGGCCAGATGGCTGGATTGGTAAAGGGCAGAGAGCTCCAATCCGACTCAGACGCCAGCAAGGTGGAGGTGGAGTACTGGTTTGGGCTGGTATCATCAAAGATGAGCTTGTGGGGCCTTTTTGGGTTGAGGATGGAGTCAAGCTCAACTCCCAGTCCTACTGCCAGTTTCTGGAAGACACCACCTTCAAGCAGTGGTACAGGAAGAAGTCTGCAAGGTAAGAAAAACATGATTTTCATGCAGGACAATGCTCCATCACACGCGTCCAAGTACTCCACAGCGTGGCTGGCAAGAAAGGGTATAAAAGAAGAAAATCTAATGACATGGCCTCCTTGTTCACCTGATCTGAACCCCATTGAGAACCTGTGGTCCATCATCAAATGTGAGATTTACAAGGAGGGAAAACAGTACACCTCTCTGAACAGTGTCTGGGAGGCTGTGGTTGCTGCTGCACGCAATGTTGATGGTGAACAGATCAAAACACTGACAGAATCCATGGATGGCAGGCTTTTGAGTGTCCTTGCAAAGAAAGGTGGCTATATTGGTCACTGATTTGTTTTTGTTTTGTTTTTGAATGTCAGAAATGTATATTTGTGAATGTTGAGATGTTATATTGGTTTCACTGGTAAAAATAAATAATTGAAATGGGTATATATTTGTTTTTTGTTAAGTTACCTAATAATTATGCACAGTAATAGTCACCTGCACACACAGATATCCCCCTAAAATAGCTAAAACTAAAAACAAACTAAAAACTACTTCCAAAAATATTCAGCTTTGATATTAATGAGTTTTTTGGGTTCATTGAGAACATGGTTGTTGTTCAATAATAAAATTAATCCTCAAAAATACAACTTGCCTAATAATTCTGCACTCCCTGTATAGAGAGGAGCCCCTGTCAACAGTCTGACCTACCAGCCACTACCAGCAGTCTCAGCACCAGTAGTCAATGCCAGCAGTTTCAACCACAAGCCACAGCCACCAGTCAGTGCCACCAGTCTCAGCCACCAGTCAGTGCCACCAGTCTCAGCCACCAGTCAGTGCCACCAGTCTCAGCCACCAGTCAGTGCCACCAGTCTCAGCACCAGTAGTCAATGCCAGCAGTTTCAACCACAAGCCACAGCCACCAGTCAGTGCCACCAGTCTCAGCCACCAGTCAGTGCCACCAGTCTCAGCCACCAGTCAGTGCCAGCAGTCTCAGCCACCAGTCAGTGCCAGCAGTCTCAGCCACAAGCCACAGCCACCAGTCTCAGCCACAAGCCACAGCCACCAGTCTCAGCCACAAGCCACAGCCACCAGTCAGTGCCAGCAGTCTCAGCCACAAGCCACAGCCACCAGTCAGTGCCAGCAGTCTCAGCCACAAGCCACCAGCCAGTGCCAGAAGTCTCAGCGACCAGCCACAATCAGCACTCTCAGCCACAATCCACAGCCAGAAATCTCAGCCACAAGTCTCAGCCACCACTCAGTACCAGCAGCATCAGCCACAGCAACTAGTCAGTGCCAGCAGTCTCAGCAACAGCCACCAGTCAGTGTAGTCAAGTTCCCTTGCCATTTAATATAGACTGTTCCTACTAATGTTTATGCACTACTGTTCTAGCACCCATTATTGTAATGGGCTTAATGTCTAGTTCCTCTATAAAGTTAATAAATGCCTGGAACGTGAACACTAAAGCTGCCCATAGATACAAGTCAGCCTATAATTCTGTTGGACCATTTTCACCTTCTGAGAAACGTATGTGAACGTTCGTGATGGGCAAACTATTGTCTTCCAAAAAATGTTATCTGTGACTGATCAACCATATTCTGGTCAATGATCATCTTAGGCATATGAGCAACTTTAACTGCTTTGCACAAGACGTGTATTGCACTTTGGAGGTCTGTGATACTGCGGTAACTTTGTTCTAAACCTCCATAATTATCTGCTTACATGCATATACGGTATGTACTGAACTACACGGCGGCTTTGTCTTTAGGATTCAGACAGCACAGCAGAAGAGCCTGAAACGCATTATGTATTCTGCAGCCACTTCATTCGAGCCAGCATATTCTTCTAAGAAGACTCTTGGAAGAGTAAGCAGTGTGTTTGCGTGTAACCACACCAAGTAAGTGAAAGTGCACAGATCAATAGGACTTTTATTTCCCGAGACTGGATTAATTTCCTATATTTCTGTGGTATAGACCATTGACATGTTGCCCATTTACACATACCCTTATGTATGGTTCTATTACACTTCTTTTTATTCCATTACATTTTATTTTCCATGGTAGAAATGGCAGAGGAGGCTTTTTTATCCTGTCAAAAGCAATGGAGAGTTGAAGAAATAGAACCTGAAGAAGTCACAAAAAATCCTAATAGGGACAGAAAGTTGCCTCTACGTTTTTCTACAAAAATCACAGAAAAAAAAATATAAAAGAAAAACCCTGTTATGAACAGAGCCTTGGTGCAGTTGGTGTCCTGGAAGAAAAATCGTACACCATATTTTGTTTTTGCTGTTGTCAGATACAACCCCCTGGTGTTCTGCGTGTAAAACATATGGTGAACAAAGCTTGACTGATTTAAATCAGAAGACATTGCTTTCTTCACTATGGAAGGAGAGTGATTCGAGGGACAGGTAGTTAGTGGGATGTAAAATGAAACCCAGAGGGGATCGAATATCAGAAGAGCAACAACAGGAACAGAGTCTGACAGCAGACAAGATGGAACTGGTTATATCCTCTGGGGCTTTTTCATAGATAAGTGCAATGGATGACTTAATTATTGTAAATTAATGCCAGTATGAAGCAGGTTGCGACGCCCACCACACCTTCCACGTTGCTATGGAGCGGTACATGCTTTTAAAATGCCACTCACTAATGTATGAATTCCAATACTAATGGTGGAAATACTGAACTGACTACAAAGCTGACAACATGATACATGTCAGAAACTATTACGTTACTATTCCTCTGATGATACAAGAGTCGTACAAGGTTTCCATATGAACTCCACCCTAAATACTATGTGTAACACTATAGATACAAGGAGCGGCTCCAAATGGAGGATAATTAAAAAAAGTTGTTGTTTTTTTTTACTAGTCCTTTTGCAGTTTTTATAGCATATAATTCTAGAGGTGCAAATACATTTTACACGCACTCCCTAACCAAACCACCATCATGGTGTTCTTCCCTAGCTCCAAGACAAATCGATCCTGCTTATTTGCCTACTTTATAATGCAGCTTCAGGCTGCGATATTGGGCATCGCCTCTGCTATGAGGGAAGAGTTCATTTAAGGGAAAGGAGATAGGAGATTGCTTAGAAATAGACCTACATCATCTACAGGATAAAGAGGCAATCTAGAGAATCTTTTTCAGCCGATCCACGCGGGAAAATTCCACAGTGCCAGGCAAGTGGATGAGATTTTAACAAACAAATTAGCAGAGAGTTTAAAAAAGGTAAATAAATCGCAAAATCATTATAATAACTACACATTCAACTCCAAATAAAAATAAATAAAATGTATCAAGTTTGTGCTAATCTTTTACATAAAGTAAAAACATTTAAGTATAAACTGAAAAAATGTTTGGAAATTTCACTTTACTTTGAATTAGTGAACTAATATTTAGTGGCATAACTATAGTTTCTGAGAATGGCTTGACATACGAGTTGGAGTTGACCATCTTTTGGCACCTCTGAACAGGTATTCCAGTCCAGGATGATTGGACTAAAGTTCTTCTGCATTTTTAGGTTTAGCCTCAATGGGCACCATGGTGGCTCAGTGGTTAGCACTGTTGCCTTGGAGTGCTCGGGTCCTAGGTTTGAATCTGACCAAGGACAATATCTGCATGGAGTTTGTATGTTCTCCCCGTGTTTGGTGGGTTTCCTCTGGGTTCTCAGGTTTTCTTTCACACTCGAAAGAAATACTGATAGGGACCCTAGATTGTGAACCCATTGGGGTCAGCGTGATGCTAAGGTCTGTAAAGTGCTGCGGAATAGGTCACTGCTAAATAAGTGCGTAAAATCAATAAACTACATTTGTAATATCATCACACAAGTTCTCTATGAGATTGAGGACAGGGTATTGGGCTTGCAACTCCATTACATCAATCTTGCTTGTCTGTAGCCAAGATCTAGGTCTATGGATACTAGACCCAAAAAAGAAAAAATTTGCTTTCTACAGTTCACAAAACGTTGCAACATTTTTCTTTGGGCCACTCAATGTTTTCCTCTGCAAATTTTAGCCTATTGAGCACGTCTTTCTTCAACAACAAGACTTTGTGGGGAGTTATTGTTGGTAAATCTGCTTCACTTAAGAGTCTTCTGATTGTAGCAGTACTTAATAGTAACTTCAGAGCTTCTTTGCATTTTCTGGAGATGATCGTTGGCGGAGCCGTTGCCATTTTGACTATTCTTTGATCCATTCAAAGAGAAGTTCACCCGATTCCTTCTGCGTCTTTCAGGTTTTGGTTGCTACCTGAAAGCATCCGAGATCATTTTAGCTGATTTGATGCACTTCTCTATAGATATTTTTCCCTCTCCAATCAACCTTTTAATCAAAAGTATGTTCTGCATCAGAACAAATTTATGGAATGGTCCATTTTCCCCAGTATTTCAGAAGGAAATGTACTATAACCAACATGTGCAACATTTGTCACCCTCCTACATTAAACAAGGGCCAAAATTGACACCTGTTTTTCCACTGAATGAGGGACACCAGTTTAGCTTCTCACTGCTATTATTTTGAGAACGCCCATTTCACTTAATTTTATTACTTACTTATCTGTAATGCCTCATTCACACGTGAGTGATTTCCATTGGCGGTTGTGAGCCAAAACCAGGTGCGGCTCTTAACACAGAACAGGAGCAGATCTTTCCTTTATACCTTATGTCTGTGGATGCTCCAATCCTGATTTTGGTTCACAATCACTGACAGAAAACACGGCCACGTAAATAAGGCATAAGTGTAATAGAAAAAAAACAGACCCAACAATTAGGACACATATGCCAGAATGAATGGCATGTGTGTCCTAATTGTCGAGTCTGTTTTTTTCTATTACACTTAAAAGTAAATTATTTGCCATTTACAAATATCACTTCTACCAAAAACAGAGATTTATCAGGTTAATGATTTTGGACTGCTATATATATTTTTTTATTTTTAACACTACTGTACAAGGGAACGCCAAACGAGTCGAGGCAGATGTGAAATGTGCACAGTTTTACCTTACTGGAGGGTGTCCGAAAACCAGCCAGTATCTGGTGTAGCCACCATTTGCCCCACGCAGTGCAACACATCTGTCGCATAGAGTTAATCAAGTTGTTAATTGTGGCCTGTGTAATGTTGGTCCACTGCTCTTCAATAGCTGTGTAAAGTTGCAGAATATTGGCAGGAACTGGAACACGCTGACGTATACGCCGATCCAGAGCATCCCAAACATGCTCAATGGGCGACATGTCCGGTGAGTATGCTGGCCATGCAAGAGCTGGGATGTTTTCAGCTTCCAGGAATTGTGTACAGATCCTTGCAATATGGGGCCGTGCATTATCATGTTGCAACATGAGGTGATGGTAATGGATGAATGGCACAACAAATGGGCCTCAGTATCTCGTGCATTCAAATTGCCATCAATAAAATGCACCTGTTTTCATTGTCCATAACATATGCCTGCCCGTACCATAACCCCACTGTCACCATGGGCCACTCGATCCACAACGTTGACGTCAGCAAACCGGTCACCCACACGATGACACAAGCTGTCTGCCATCTGCCCTGAACAGTGAAAACCGAGACTCATCGGTGAACAGAACGCCTCTCCAACGTGCCAGATGCCATAGAATGTGAGCATTGGCCCAGTCAAGTCGGTTATGATTATGAACTGCAGTCAGGTCCACCCCGATGAGGACGACGAGCATGCAGATGAGCTTCCCTGAGATGGTTTCTGACAGTTTGTGCAGAAATTCTTTGGTTATGTAAACCGATTGTTGCTGCAGCTGTCCAGGTGGCTGGTCTCAGACGATCAAGGGGGTGAACATGCTGGATGTGGAAGTCCTGGGCCGGTGTGGTTACACGTGGTCTGCGGTTGTGAGGCCGGTTGGATGTAGTGCATTCTCCGAAATGCCTTTGTTCATTTCTCTACCATAAGCCATATCCATTCATTGCATGGGCAACAGCTCTGGTAGACATTCCTGCAGTCAGCATGCCAATTGCACGCTCCCTCAAATGTTGCAACATCTGTGGCATTGTGCTGTGTGATCAAACTGCACATTTCAGAGTGGGCTTTTATTGTGGGCAGTCTAAGGCACACCTGTGCAATATTCATACTGTCTAATCAGCACCTTGATATGCCACACCTGTGAGGTGGGATGGATTATTTCGGCAAAGGAGAAGTGCTCACTAACACAGATTTAGACAGATTTGCGAACAATATTTGAGAGTAATGGGTCTTTTGTGTATGTAGAAAATGTTTCAGATCTTTGAGTTCAGCTCATGCAAAATGGGAGCAAAACCGAAAGTGCGGTGTTTATATTTTTGTTCAGTGTATTTATTACTTAAAGGGATTCTGTCACCTCCCCTAAACCAAAAAACGATTTTAAAGCAGCCATGAAGCACAGCTTACCTGGATTAGGCTGTGCTCTATTATCCTGCAATCCGTCCAGCAGTTACTGCAAAAAACGACTTTTATTCATATGCAAATGTGTCCTGAAGGTGCCCAGAGGGGCGTTTTGTTCTTCTTAGAGAGCCCAGTACCGCCCCTCTTTCAGTGCCCAGCCCGCCTTCCTTGCACTGTCTAACCGCCCCAGCCTCTCCTCCCTCTCCTCCCCCTCCCTCACGGCCGAACGAACTCTCGCACAGGCGCAGTACCCACTGAGGGCTGCGCCTGTGCGATCAGCAGGAGACTGAGGGCAGGAGCTTCATCCTCGTCACTGGGCATGCGCCGAGCCCAGTGACGTCCGATGCTCGCTCTTCCCTCAGTCAGCAGGGAAGAGCGAGCATCGGACGTCACTGGGCTCGGCGCATGCCCAGTGACGAGGATGAAGCTCCTGCCCTCAGTCTCCTGCTGATCGCACAGGCGCAGCCCTCAGTGGGTACTGCGCCTGTGCGAGAGTTCGTTCGGCCGTGAGGGAGGGGGAGGAGAGGCTGTGGCAGGCTGGGGCGGTTAGACAGTGCAAGGAAGGCGGGCTGGGCACTGTAAGAGGGGCGGTACTGGGCTCTCTAAGAAGAACAAAACGCCCCTCTGGGCACCTTCAGGACACATTTGCATATGAATAAAAGTCGTTTTTTGCAGTAACTGCTGGACGGATTGCAAGATAAAAGAGCACAGCCTAATCCAGGTAAGCTGTGCTTCATGGCTGCTTTAAAATCGTTTTTTGGCTTAGGGGAGGTGACAGAATCCCTTTAACATTCCCCATATGTCTACTTTACGTTGGCAACATTTTGTAAATGTCATTTTATTTTTTTAGGACGTTAGAAGGCTTAGGCTACTTTCACACTAGCAGCAGGACGGATCCAACAGGCTGTCCACCCTGTCTGATCCGTCCTGCCGCTATTTCGCCGTGCTGCCGCTCCGTCCCGCCCAAAAAAAAACTGATGCCATACGGAAGACATCCGTTTTTTTTTTGCGGACTGCAAAACACATATGGTCGTGTGCATGTAGCCTTACATAGTGGAAACCCCCTATAAATGACCCCATTGCAGAATCTACACCCCTCAAGTTACTCAAAACTGATTTTACAAACTTTGTTAACCCTTTAGGTGTTATTTGTATCATTTTGTGGGACATACGCCTTTCTGATCGCTTTGTGTTGCACTTTTTGTGATGTAAGGTGACAAAAATTGCTTTTTTGACAGTATTTTTCAGACAGGGGTGGATCGGGGTGGAGCCGGTCGTTATAGACGCGGTGATACCTAATGTGTAGTTTATTTGTTTTTTTTTTTAATCTTTTATAAATGAGTGGATATAGGAAAGGACAATTTTATTTTTAATTTACATTTTTTTTCACACTATTTTTTAATCAAGTCCCACATGGATCTTGAAGATGCCATGTACAGTATACAGTAATTACATAGAAAAAATTACATAGAAAAAAATTGGGCTGGGCATAACATTTTCAATAGATGGTTCAGCAAAAACGGAACGGATACGGATAACATGTGGATGCATTTCCGTATGTGTTGCATTTTTTTTGCAGACCCATTGACTTGAATGGAGTCAAGGAACGTGATTTGCGGGCAATAATAGGACATGTTCTATCTTTTAACGGAAAAACTGAAATATGGAAACGGAATGCTTACGGAACACATTCAGTTTTTAATGTGGAACCATTGAAATGAATGGTTCCGTATACGGAACACAAAAAAACGGCCCGTACACTCGCAAAAAAAAAAAAAAGATCGTGTGAACTAGGCCTTACACTGATAGATGGCAACACTGGACACGTTTGCAAGGCGTCCGGTTGCCATGGAAACCATCGTCCCACTGTCATCGCAGCGCGGCAGTCCGATGGTTGAGAGAGGGAGTCCCCTCCCTATTAACCCCTTGGATGCCGCAGAGATCGGTATCTAATTGGTTACAGCAGAGTGTCAGCATACAGCTGACACTTGCTGCTGATGGTGGCGAATCAGGAACAGAGCCGCCGCCATCAGATACAGCAGAGGCACCGCACTAGGGGGCACAGATGAGAGATGGGCAGGGGACAAAGATGGCAAGGGACATGGATGAGGGCAGGCGGGCACAGTTGCTGGCACATACACAGTGCACGGCCTGCAAAGCTGGAGGCAGGGCGCACCGAAGGGGGCACAGAACAGGGCAGGGGGCTCACATATTGGGGGCACGGAGGATATGGTACCCGATTTCAGGCTCTGATCTGCAGAGTGCAGATCAGAGCCTGAAACCGGCATTTTAACACTGTACAGACTTACCAATTGCAGTGATCGTCGGCAAGGGACCTCTCCGATTGGTCCCTTGCCGGCATTGCTGGGCTCTACACTGTCCATGACAGCAGCAATGCAGGGGCAGAAGCTTTAGGGCCGCTTCACACGAGCGGATGCCGTGCGTGGCATCCGCTCCGTGAAAGAGTGCCAAGACCCGCTGCAGACTGCAGAGGCACGGAGCGGTAACATGACTGTTAATGCTCCGTGCCTCTCTGTGATCTCTTTACTACGAAATCACAGTTGTCACTGTGATTTTGTAGTAAAGAGATCACAGAGAGGCACGGAGCATTAACAGTCATGTTACCGCTCCGTGCCTCTGCAGTCTGCAGCGGGTCTTGGCACTCTTTCACGGAGCGGATGCCACGCACGGCATCCGCTCGTGTGAAGCGGCCCTTAATCCAAGCATTTTGCAGCGCTTGGCTTAAAGAGCTGCCATAACGTTTATATACGTGCTAGTTGCACGTGGTATGTGCAGATAGCATGTATATAGCCGTATGGCAGTTGTGAAGGGGTTAACTTACCTTTCGGTTTATGATGTCCACCAGGATTGTCCAGCAACAGTTTATGCACGACTCTGGTGGCAAAGCTTTATGCAGAAAGCCAGATGGTACAGCAAAGGCTTCTGACAACATCAAATTCCAACATAATGCTACTTGCTTAGGAATTAGCTATCAATTTCAATATGACTGTGTATAGCGGGCCTTATGGCTACATTTTTTAGATTGTGAATGCGTCCTCTTGAGTCTATATATTCCCAGCTGAGGACCGAACTAACACTTTCAACTTGCTTGGTTTTGCTTATGGTGACTCATACTTGCAGTTGACAGCACAAACACATGTGCGATACTCCCCCAAGCCCATAATAAGACGGCTCTGCCGGCAATAAGCACAGTGTGGGAGGCTATAAATAAAGAAAATCTCCTACTACTGATTCTGCTGATTTTCTTGCACATTTGCAAAATGTGCATACAGTGCACGCTGGTTCTATTCTATAGTGTCAATTCTGCCCCAGGAGCATAAACCACTGGAGGGGAGTAAAGCAGAGCGAGGCTTAGCAGGGAATGAATTGAGAGAATAAAAAAGCCTTAGCATCTAAGGAATGAACTGAGCTCACAAATATCAAGCAGCGGGTTTAATCTTGAACCTGAATACTCTGCAATAAAAGTTTAGCAAATGTCGCATATATCTGTATTATCCTTAGGAGTGGAATAATAGCGTTCAGTAGTAGTCATATCAAAGTAAACTTCAGTGACATACCACAATAATATAGGACAAATGAAAAGGGCTCAAATACATGGGGGCACCACGGAGAGTGAAAAAATCCACAACAGAAACGGACATGCTGCAGATTTCTGACTAGAAATATTCAGCAGCATGTGATTGGAATTTCTTGAAATCTCATCTATATGACTGGTACTGTATTCCGCTGCAAGCAAAAATCGGCAGAATTTCAATCCCATGACGACTTACCCTTCTGATGCATATGACAAGTGAAATGGACTATGGCATAAAAGAGAAATTTGCAAAACTGAAAGGCCCTCGAGAAGCTTACCACGGCATTTGTCAGCGTCTCTATGACATGTACTCCTTAGGACATGGCATGTTGCACATTTATCCTGGAGAAAGGGGGTCGCTTGGTTCCCTTTAGTCCTGTTCACCCCAAGCTTGCCATCTAACTTGCATTAGTGCTCCCAATGCCCTACCTCATTAGAGCCACAGTTTCCATAACTTGCTTAGATGAGCCCAAAACGGGCGATGAAAAATTGCAATAAATGGCTCTGTAATTATTAGGCTGTAGCAGTCCTGGATTCATACCTGACCACTAGGGGCAGTAATGAACAATCTGCATATCTCCAGCCACAAGAAGAATGACCCAACACAAATTATAACTAGGGCCCGCAGAGTGTCTAAATAAATTTAAAATAAATGCCACTCACCTGGAGGGGGGGGGGAAGGGGTACGTCACATTTCCAGTCCCCAGGGAACCAGAAATGGCAGCGGAGAGAGCAGTCACAATGCTAGAACAAAGGGATGTTGATTTTCCCCCCTAAAATCTTCTTGTTGTGTAAATATTTGGTCGAAGAGAGCGTGGGAATGCCTTCTGTATTAATAAGACCTTGGTGTGGACCAAGATCTTACACTGTAGTTCTCCTACTAGTTTTTGCAGCATTTATTAAGCAAGTATTAGGGTTAGGGTTAGTACATATGTACTAGCTAGTCATATCCTTAAAAGGACTGCAGACACCAAAAAAATAAATAATTTACAGGGCAGTTGGACACAAATAAAACAACTCGCCTTTACACATTCCCAAGGTTCCAGCTCAGAGGCTCCAACCCCCATTGGAACGGAAGTGGTGACGTGCCTATACAATGACCAGTGCCGGGCAATACACTTTTTTATTGAGGTGCCACATAGCTGAGACTAAACATGTTAGATATGGACACCTCTCCTAATTATTGGGTTCTGGTACTTCAGGCACAACCTCTGCCTGGATACCATGGGTATGTGGTATTATTGCAAAGTGGGAGCATCTGGTAGGAATATCCTCTCAGCCACAAAACAGAAGACCATGAAAACAGAGAAGGCTGCCAAGTGCTGAAGCATGTGGCACATAAAAATCACCTGCCCACTGTTCCATCACTTATTAGAGAGTGCCAAACTACCATGTGCAATGCACGCTGCGACTGGATTCTAGAGGAGTGGAACCATGTTCTGCAGAGCGATGAATCACATTTCACCATCTGGCAGTCTGATAAAGAATATGGGTTTGGCGGATTCCTGGAGAACACTTAGGCTTCAGAATACATTGGGTGATGTTTATGACTTCCCTGTGCAATTTTTCTACTGGAAAAAAAAAGTCCCAAACACAGTGTTTGCAAATTTTCAGATGCCACTTGCATCTAATTTTGTTGGAAGTGGCATCTTTTTTGGCCAACTATGAGTCTCTGAAAACGGATCATATCAAGGGCGGGGTCGGCTTGCCATAGACTTCATTCTAGTGCACAGACTGCCGGAGGAGGTGCCTCAGTCAGTCATACACCGTCAGCGTACATGCAAAATATGTTCCCACCCCCCAGCCATCTGATTGTCAGCAAGCAGATGGTCGAAATCCACAGGGGGTCCTAGCTCAAGAGATGTCCCAGGTAGATAGACTTACACCTCTTCCAGCAGCTAGGAGCCAGGCCAAGGTAACAGGAAGGATCTCTCAGTATGGAGTCCCAGCCCTTCTCCAGTTCAACTCAGATTAGCAGACCTATTGGGGCCAGCGAGTTATAAGGAATTATGAATCATCCAGCCATCTCAGGCATAATTTGGTTATATTTTTGCGATACTGGGGCAAAGCCGAACATCCATGTAGGCCTGGCTTGAGGCTAGTATGCCCGGGAGGGGAGATATACCTATCTCCCCACAGAAACCAAATAACGGTACCATGCTTAGACTCTAGTTGTAGCCAAAACCCAGGTGGATCAATTGGGCCCGGAACCATCTTCCTGCAAAATTTTGGTCTGGGGCTATGAGCCCTAAGGGGTTTTATGGGTCATTTGCTGCCAGCACCAGAGAAGGAGGTGGGGACCCTACCCCTAGGCGGGGAGGGAACGGCTACAGGTTAAAAAGCTTGTGCCAGCAAGCGGGCGGGTCTCTCCCTGAAAGGGGGTCACATCGTGCAATGTGTTTGGAGGGACCGGAAACCGCCTGACATTACTGCGGGTTGGTTTCTCACCCTATATAATCCCGTTAGTGGACCGGGCTTATATCAAACGAGAAGCTGGTGGTAGTTACCCGGGCTGAAATAGCACTGTTTTAACTGCGGCAGTGAAAAGGCTCTCTCAGCTTGTTGCCTCTCTGTGCCCGCGTGGACAGGAGGTGTCTGCGTAAACTGTACCAAGCTGACCTTACCTGCTCCTCTCGAGTGTATGGCAATATTAAGACTCCAGCATACAAAGACATTTCAGAAAATTATGTGCTACCAACTTTAGGGGGGGCCAATTCTTGTTCAAGCATATGTGCAAAGCAAGGGCCACAAAGACATGGTGTGAAGAGATTGGCGTTGAAAACATGAGTAGCTACATAGGACCACTACCCAACCCAAAAAAAAAAAAAACTTGGTAAAGAAGTAACGCAGGGAAAGTAATGCAAGAAAGCCAAAGTAAGCAAAATAGAACCAAGCTGCTTTGTGTTCCATTTCAAAAATATAAACTCTACACAAATGGTATTATAATTATCTTAAAAACAACAAGGCTAAAATGCAACATAAATTTATATATTCCCAAACAGAAATACTGCAATGCTATCTTGCAGCAGAAGGTATATTACTGCACAGTACCACATAAGAATATATAAAACCTAAACCACTGGATTAACAAAACAGTAATAATCCAACAATCTCCTAACTCCACAGTACGCCTGATGTGGGTAAAAAAAAAAAAAAAACTATTATAATAAAGAGGCTCTAAATAAGATCCTCTACAGGTCACCGCAGAATTTAATCCTCTGTTCTCCCAGCATCGCATCTGTCCACTATCCATCACAAGCAAGGACATTATGTGCTGCAGAAAGAACTCTGTATTACAAGTATTTAGCTCATTCTGTGCTACAGAAAGGTTTAAATATACTATCGCTCCAGAACTATATATTCAACCAGAAGAGAAAACTGTTGGCACTTTTTTGAAATCCAGTGCTCAGTGGTAGGGTAGAAGTTCCAGTATAATATGTACTATGTTACTATGTAATATAGAACAGGGATCATCAACCTGCGGCACGCCAGCTGTTGTGAAACTACAATTCCCAGCATGCTCCATTAATTTCTATGAGAGTTCTCAGAAGAGCAGAGCAAGTATGCATACTGGGAGTTGTAGTTTCCCAACAGCTGGAGTGCCGGAGGTTGCCTACCCCCGATATAGAAAATACCATGGCACACAATTATGATGCTAACAATTTTTTGGACTTTTGTTTATACATCCAGTATAATTAATATAGGCAAGGCCAACGTTTCGGTCCTACCACAACCTTGATCACGGCCTATGTGACACAGACATCCAGCAAGTCCATTCCCTCCATGGCACATAGGCTGTGATCAAGGTCCTGGGCAGGACTGAAACGTTGGCCTTGCTTATATTAATTTAACTGGATGTATAAAAAAGGAAAGAAAAAAAATGGTTGCATCATAATCGTGTGCCATGGTATCTTCTATATATATTCAACCAGTTTTACATAAGCCACAATATTTCATTTATGATTGCTTTTCTTATAGTTCTAAAAAAGTTATGATGCCAAGAGGGGCCGCATCCTTCAGTATATAGAGTGAAAGATCAGATATGAGAAATGGCATGGTAACCATCATAGTGCTTGTACTGTGAATATATTCATACAAGATGCTGTTACACTGAACGACACCTCGAACTTCCATCAATACCAGTATGCACCTTCATCACACATTCTGCCTTACAGCTCTCTCAGGAGTGGGAGGCAGCATTGTGGTTTTCAGCCAGATGCATCAACACGCTGACATGTTCATCATTATGAAAGATTACCTTCAAATTCTTGTGTTTTCATCACCGTAATGCCTCATTCGCACAGTCAGTGTTTGGTCAGTGATTTCCATCAGCGATTGTGAGCCCAAACCAGGTGCGGCTCGAAACACAGAACAGGTGCAGATCTTTCCCTCATACCTCATGTCTGTGGAGGCTCCAATCCTGGTTTTGGCTCAGAATTACTGATGGGTGAATGAGGCTTTACCTATAGGGGCTGTCAGACATCCAAAGGCAAATATACTTAAAGGGAACCTGTCACTGGGATTTTGTGTATAGAGCTGAGGACATGGGTTGCTAGATGGCCGCTAGCAAATCCGCAATACCCAGTCCCCATAGCTCTGTGTGCTTTTATTGTGTAAAAAAAATGATTTGATACATATGCAAATTAACCTGAGATGAGTCCTGTCCCTGACTCATCTCACGTACAGGACTCATCTCAGGTTAATTTGCATATGTATCAAATGCGGATGTGCTAGCGGCCATCTAGCAACCCATGTCCTCAGCTCTATACACAAAATCCCGGTGACAGGTTCCCTTTAAGTGGAAAATAGACTGGCCACATTAGAATTTCCCTAGGATGGAGTCAATCACCCATGATCCAAATGAGTGCACCATTTTATTTACCTCTCTGCTATCTAAGCCAGTAACACCCTCTTAACTCCCAAAATCCTCTTCAGCTTCGGGCACCAAAGAACTGGGCCCTGGCTCTGTCAGTGTTAGGACTGAGTGTGTGACTAGAGAGCGCCTCGGGAGCTAGGAGGGTAAGTACGAGTGTGGTTTGGGATCTAACATTGTATTTTTCTTGAGCTAGTTTGAGTTCTGAATTTAGAGATCAAATGTTCTGTGGTCTGAATTTATTCTGGGGTCTGCATATATTTTTGGATCTGATCAGGAATCTAATTCAATCTAGGATTCTGGTCTAGTTCCTGAATTAGTCTAGGAGCCTGCTCTGGAGTCTGAATTCATTCAGGAGTCTAGTCTAACAACTGTCCCATAAAAACTAACTTATCCCCTACCCACAGGATAGGGGATGGATCTGATCGCCAGGGGTTCGACAGTTTTGGGAAAACCGAACAAACCTGATCATGTATGCAAATCAATAGTGCCTGATCCGTTTTTTTTCTCATTACAGAAAAAAACTGATCCGGCGCCAACTGACTTACAATGATTTTCAAGACTGATCAGGTTTGTTCATTCTTGATTTAATACAACCGGATTTGGCCAAAAAAGAGCCATCAGGATGTATTAAATGGAACGAATCCTATTAAATCAGGTTTTGAGTTCCTTTGCCAGATCTCAAAAACTGAATTAAAAATGCAGATGTGCAAGTAGCCTTAGCTATGTGCCACCAAAGATGGATGATGGGGTTAACCTGTGGCAACAAACATCTGTCTCTCCATGCTGTGCCATCCAGTGTCCTAGAGACACTGAATGGAGGGGTATGGCACACTTTGGTACGCATTGTATAAGAGCCACACTGAACTTCTATATTTGTTTTGTACTACTCTATTTCCCAATCTAGACAGACACCTAGATACATATATCAATGTACCTATATTAAAGGGGTTCTGCAGTTTGTTTAAATGCGGGACCTCCGCCGCTCATCCGTTTGAGAAGGCAGAGGCGCTCCCGGAGCGCCGCGTCCTTCTCACTGTTTACCACAGGCCCGGGTGTCGGACCCCCGCCGATTAGATGCGGATGATCTATCCAGAGGATAGCTCATCAGTTTAAACAAACTGCAAAACCGCTTTAAAGAAGCATTTAGTAAATGTGACAAAAAAACACTCCCTAAAAACTTACTCCTTAGGCTGCTTCCTAGGCGCTTTGGGTCTGCTAGCAGAGGTGAGTTCTGACAGTTCGGGTAAGGCATCTACGAGGGCTTGCAGGTCCCCAACGACTGGTGTAGCTTTTCTCTTGGCCTGTGCTTTTTTTTCCTGCTGAGCCAGTTTCAAGGACTCGATTTCTAAAAGAAACAATATTTTATTAAGTAAATAAATTGCCTTCAAATTCTAAGTAGAAAAACATACAGAAAAAAAAAAGTTAAGAAATGTAGAAAAGTAAAGTTTTTAAAAAGAGTTACCAGAACTACTGATCTGGAAACAATTCCACTAAAATATGGCCATTATCACTAGTAACAACCCTAGTCTACAAACAATTAAAGCGACTGATCAGTCATTCTGATTATGATCACTGGTTACAGCTGCATTGCAGATAGAACTGCTACATGTACGGCGCTTATGGAGGGCTGAGTTCACATCATAGAAACATAGAAACATAGAATGTGTCGGCAGATAAGAACCATTTGGCCCATCTAGTCTGCCCAATATATCTGAATCCTATGAATAGCCCCGGCCCTATCTTATATGAAGGATGGCCTTATGCCTATCCCATGCATGCTTAAACTCCTTCACTGTATTTGCAGCTACCACTTCTGCAGGAAGGCTATTCCATGCATCCACTACCCTCTCAGTAAAGTAATACTTCCTTATATTACTTTTAAACCTTTGCCCCTCTAATTTAAAACTGTGTCCTCTTGTGGTAGTTTTTCTTCTTTTAAATATGCTCTCCTCCTTTACCGAGTTGATTCCCTTTATGTATTTAAAAGTTTCTATCATATCCCCTCGGTCTCTTCTTTCTTCCAAGCTATACATATTAAGGTCTTTTAACCTTTCCTGGTAAGTTTTATCCTGCAATCCATGTACCAGTTTAGTAGCTCTTCTCTGAACTCTCTCTAGAGTATCTATATCCTTCTGGAGATATGGCCTCCAGTACTGCGCACAATACTCCAAGTGAGGTCTCACCAGTGTTCTGTACAGCGGCATAAGCACTTCACTCTTTCTACTGCTTATACCTCTCCCTATACATCCAAGCATTCTGCTTGCATTTCGTGCTGCTTTATTACATTGTCTTCCCACCTTTAAGTCTTCTGAAATAATTACTCCTAAATCCCTTTCCTCAGATACTGAGGTCAGGACTGTGTCGAATATTCTATATTCTGCCCTTGGGTTTTTACGCCCCAGGTGCATTATCTTGCACTTATCCACATTAAATTTCAGTTGCCAGAGTTCTGACCATTCTTCTAGTTTTCCTAAGTCCTTTTCCATTTGGCGTTTCCCTCCAGGAACATCAACCCTGTTACATATCTTTGTGTCATCAGCAAAAAGACAAACCTTACCATCGAGGCCTTTTGCAATATCACTTATGAAGATATTAAACAAAATTGGTCCCAGTACAGATCCCTGTGGAATCCCACTGGTAACATGACCTTGTTTTGAATGTTCTCCATTGACTACAACCCTCTGTTGTCTGTCCCTCAGCCACTGCCTAATCCACTCAACAATATGGGAGTCCATGCTCAATGACTGCAGTTTATTGATAAGTCTTCTATGTGGGACAGTGTCAAAAGCCTTACTAAAATCTAGATATGCAATGTCTACTGCACCTCCACCGTCTATTATTTTAGTCACCCAGTCAAAAAAATCTATAAGATTTGTTTGACATGATCTCCCTGAAGTAAACCCATGCTGTTTTTCATCTTGCAATCCATGGGATTTTAGATGTTCCACAATCCTATCCTTTAATAGGGTTTCCATTAATTTGCCTACTATTGATGTCAGACTCACTGGTCTATAGTTGCTCGATTCCTCCCTACTACCTTTCTTGTGAATGGGCACGACATTTGCCAATTTCCAATCTTCCGGGATGACTCCTGTTACTAATGATTGGTTAAATAAATCTGTTAACGGTTTTGCCAGCTCACCACTAAGCTCTTTTAATAATTTTGGGTGTATCTCATCAGGCCCCTGTGATTTATTTGTCTTCACTTTAGACAGCAAACTTAGAACATCTTCCTCTGTAAAGACACATGCATCAAACGATTTATTAGTCATCCTTTCTAGTGGAGGTCCTTCTCCTTTTTCTTTTGTAAAAACTGAACAGAAGTATTCATTAAGGCAGTCGGCTAGCCCTTTATTCTCTTCTACATACCTTCCGTCCTTTGTTTTTAATTTAGTTATTCCTTGTTTTAATTTCCTTTTTTCATTTATATATCTGAAGAATGTCTTATCCCCTTTTTTCATAGACTGAGCTAGTTTTTCTTCTGCCTGCACTTTAGAAGTTCTTATAACTTGCTTGGCCTCTTTCTGCCTAATCTTGTAGATTTCCTTATCTTCATTGCTCTGGGTTTTTTTATAATTACAAAATGCTAGCTTTTTATTTTTAATGATTTGGGCCACTTCTGCCGAGTACCACAGTGGTCTCTTCCTTTTTTTGCTTTTACTGACAAGTCTAATTGAATTTTCTGTTGCCTTCAATAATGCACCTTTTAAGTAGTCCCATTTCTCCTGGACTCCATGTAATCCGTTCCAGTCTGATAAGGACTCATTTATGACTAATTTCATTTTTGAAAAGTCTGTTTTTCTAAAATCTAAAACTTTTGTTTTTGTGTGGTGGGACTCTTTCACAGTTCTTATATTAAACCACACTGACTGGTGATCACTAGATCCCAAGGTTTCGCCTACAATGACATCATATACCGAATCCCCATTTGTGAATATCAAATCCAAAATGGCCTCCCTCCGGGTTGGCTCCTCAACCATTTGTTGTAGGGATAACCCCAGTAGGGAATTTAGAATATCTGTACTCCTGGTAGAACTTGCTATTTTGGTTTTCCAGTTGATATCTGGAAGATTGAAATCTCCCATAATGATAACTTCTCCTTTCATTGTCATTTTAGCTATTTCTTCAACTAGTAGATCATCTAGTTCTTTAACTTGATCAGGTGGTCTATATATCACACCTACACGAGTTACTGCATGATTAGCAAACTGCAACGTAACCCAAACTGACTCTATGTTGGCCTCACCAACTTGTATTAGGTTAGATTTAATGCTATCTTTCACATACAGGGCCACTCCTCCTCCTTTCTTGCCTTCTCTGTCTCTTCTGTATAAAGAGTACCCTGGTATGGTTATGTCCCAGTCATTTCTTTCATTAAACCATGTCTCCGTAACAGCCACTAAATCTACATTCTCAGATGCCATTATTGACCCAAGTTCATTGATTTTTTTACCTAAACTGCGAGCATTTGTAGAGAGGACTCTGAGCTTATCATTTCTTAACCTCTGTGCATCTGACCTGTTCTGGCATTGTTTCGGGGGGCAATTGGACTCTTTTATTTTCACTCTTTTGCCCCCCCTTCCTAGTTTAAATACTCTTTCGCAAATTCTTGGAGTTGTTCACTAAGTACATTTGTTCCTTTGAGAGAAAGATGCAAACCATCTTTTTTGTACAGTTCCTTTCTGTTCCAAGTAGAGCTATTATGAGAAACAAAGCCAAATCCTTGCTCTTGACACCATTTACCAAGCCATATGTTAAACTCCTTTATGCGCCTCTGCCTATCATTCTGAACATTATGTACAGGCAGAACTTCAGAAAATGAAATGGTGGATGCAAAATCCTGTACGTCATTACCAAGTGTGATAAAAGATTTTTTCACCTCTGACACTTCATTGCAAGCCAGGTCATTTGTCCCTAGATGGACAAGAACATCCACGTCCCCTTCCTGCTTTGCTTGCTTAACAATATTAATAATACGTCTTCTATCTCTTCTAGCAGTAGCCCCAGGGAGACATCTCACAAAACCATTTTCTTTAAGCTCCACACTTCTTATGATTGAATCACCCAGCAACAGCTGCTTCCTTTGAGACTTCACTTTATCTTTTTTGTCCTTGGCTGCAGTCTTGCCTACATTAGTCATAGGAGTTGATGGTTTCTCACCCTCTACGCTTGAGTCCATAACCATGTTGTCCTTACATTCTGAGAGTGCTGCAAATGAATTTTGGAGAATCACCGACTGTGGGACATGTCTTCTATCCACCACTCCAAGTCTTCCAGAACCTACAGTAACCCATCTGCCATTTCTGGGGGTCCTCTGTGGCAGTGGCATTGCAGCAGTCCTAGCTGGAGTTTGTTTAACAGATAATTTAAATATCTCAGATTTTAAAAATGCAATTTCCTGCTGCAGTAAGGAGAACTGTCTACAGATCTGACAGCATCCGAATCTCCAAAGAGTGGAACATGAAATAAATGCACAACAATTCCTGCACTGAACCAAGTCTGCCATTTTAAAGAGGAGAAAAAAATGAAAAAAGAATAAAAATTTGTCAATTTAAATCAAACAAATCTTACCTTTTTTTGTATTGTTTCCACCTTCCAGCCTACCTCCTGACTATCTCCTGCAATATCTCTTCACTGTACTTAATGTAGTACTTGAAGGTAGAACTTGCAGCTAATGAATTAGGCCAGCTAATGAGTGTGTCTCTATATATACACATCACCGTTTAGCTTTCCGTTCTTCTGATGAGTCAGGAGAAAAAAAAAAATATACGGATCCTGTTGCATCAGTTATCATCCACTTGAGCCATTTCCATCTGAGATCCATTATTTTAGACGGGGGGAAAAAAAGACCTGCACGCTGTACTTTTTCTCTGCCTAAAAAACTGATCTCAGACGAAAATGGCTCAAATGGATTACAACTGATGCAATAGGATTCTTTTAATTTTTTATCCTGTTTGTTTCCTCTTCTTCTGACAGATCAGAAGAACGGAAAGCTAAACAGCGACGTGAACTCGCCCCAATATTTTCTGAAATGTTTTTGACATATCATTCATTCTTTTTTCATATAATGGATGAACGATCATGGACACCTGATTTGTTGATTTTTTAAATATAAAAATAAATCAATAAAAATAGATTATAAAATCTATGACACTGCGCCTGGTTAACAATGAGTTCCATGTAGTCAGCTAATCCTTGAGCGTGCTAGGAGTGGGACCCCCAGTGCTTTGATATCGATGGCCAGTCCTAAAGCCCCCTTTACAAGGGCCAATATGGCAGACAATTATTGGGAATTATTCATTTTTTACCTTCAGAGGAGGTAAGAGCTGCAATATACATGCACCAATCACCTCCGCTGTATGGGGATGAGGATAGCCGCTGTGATAGCTCGTCCCCACAGAAAATTATTGTTTTTTGACAGTAGATTGCTGTTTAGAAAGCGTTATCTGCTGCCCAGAAACAATTAGGTAGGTGACTGCATTAGCTTTGTTTTCACCCGATAAACAAGCATTTGCTCATTCATCGGGTGATTGGCAGCACATTTACACAGGTCAATTATCAGGAACAAGCATTCCTAGGAATTCCCCTTCCTGATAATTCTCCTGATCTCAACTGACGCATGTAAAGGGTCTCTTAAAATAGGCCACTAATAGTCTGATCCCAGAAAACAAATACCTCCTCTCCTGGACTGCTGCTTCAGAACCCAGTGATGCTAGGCAGTGCCATCCCCCGCTTTGCCTGTTCACTCCATTCACTGCCACTTGGGGCAAGAATTATTTTCAAGGTAATGCTCCATGGGAAAAAATATGCAAAGTAGCTTCCAAAAGGAAGAGAAACCCAGCTTTAGACTATGGCTACTTTCACACTTGCGCTTGATCGGATCCGTTCTGAACGGATCCGATCATATTAATGCAGACGGAGGCTCCGTTCAGTACGGATCCGTCTGCATTAATAACTTAGAAAAATTTCTAAGTCTGAAAGTATTTTAATCAAAGGTGTAGGGACGAGCACTCTACCATTTGGTACACATTTATTTAAATTAATAAAAATGTATATAATAGCATATAAAACTTCTTAAAACAACAACTTTATAAAATGATACTAAAATAAATATAACCACAATGGGGTAATAATTTTCTTAGTTGGAGATGATCGGTTTCTCAAGAGTCCTGAAACTGCGTTGTATAAGGTCCTCTAATTATGTTTAAGAGTCCATGGAGATGATATTACTATGACCTAACAGGCTCCAGCACTGTTTCGTTGGTCAGATCATAGTCCCAAAATATGCAATAAGGCAAAGATAAGGTAAGGATGAAATGACCGGCTTAATAGCCGCTTACCTCTCATTCATATGTGTCTTCAGTCCTGCATTCTAGTCGGACTTTTCGGGATATTCTACCGCAGTGCAGCCGGGGTGCGTGGAACACCTTGGATGATATCGGAGGCCGGCGTCTCACGTGGTTCCACTCGGTGTCCGCGCTGGATGCTTAGCGAAACAGCACCTACGTCACTTCCTGTGTGATCAGGTAGTGACGTCTACCTTGTATTTCGGCGGTGATTTCGAACTGCAGTTTCCTGATGTTTTAATCTTGCAGGTATCGGAGTATTGTCTGCATGGCCATGCAATTTAGGAAAATGTAGACAGGTATATGGCGTAGACCCAGACGCGTTTCGGGAGTTGTCACTCTCCCTTCCTCAGTGGTTATGCCATACCTGTCTAGATACGCCTTATATACTTCCCAGGGTTATCTTCAAAATCTGGATCGGACCTCAGGATGTAATCCTTCTGTTTCAATATCCGGGACTTCCATTCTCACAGTTTGTCTTTGATATTCTATGGTCTATAGTTGGTAATGTCCCATTTTTGATGTCAATATATAATTTTTCAATGATTCTTCTATTCCTTCTTTTATAAAAGACAAGAATAGAGAGAAAAAGAGTTTTTTTCTGCCACCTCAGCCTGTACCCCATTTGTGGATATGCGCTTCCATTTAAAACCATGGTATGTCAGTTAATATTGAATACTTAACTGCATACACTAAAATGTTAAAATAAAATGATAAAATGAGAATTACTAGTATTGCATAATGAAACAACCAAAGTGGATATCCAATACAATGTATATGAATATATTAGCGGCAATTTGGACACAATAATCTAATGCCTGTCATAGATATCACAATACAATACATGTCTAACCGCATTGGAGGCAAACCTAACAATGTTGATAACTCGGATGGTAAATATAGTATTGGACTCCTATATGGGGACAGCCCTATTCTCAATATGTAATCCCACATTAGGCACTCTCATAAAAAGCCAAATAGTTCCAGCTCTGAATTTAGGCCTGATGGTAGCAGGCTCCCAAATTCATATATTCGTCGGGATTCCCTTCTCGACATGTGTTTGATGAAATTGCCTCCTCTCCAGTGTTGATCCACCTTTTCCAGTGCCACAAAGACGAGGCTGGCCGGGTCACTATTGTGCACCTCCTTATAATGTTTTGACAAGGAATGCTTGTCGTAGCCTTGGACTATTACAAGGGCACTGGACTAGGTAGATCACACCGGAGGAATTGCATGTGAGGCAATCCTTGATGTCCCAAACAAATGAATTTTGTGTAGAGTGGACTATGGTGATCTTACGGGGTTTGTTGTTAATTCTACATGGGATGCACTTGCCGCATTTAAAAAACCCTTTCAGATCCATCCAAGTCCCCATCAATGACCTTTTTTTTTTCTCTCTAGTTTTCACAGAGGGGGCTATTTTGATGCCAAGATTAGGTGCCCTAGTAAATATAATATTTGGGGATGTGGGTAGAAGATGGCCTATCACCTTATCATTCAGTATATGATGCCAATGTGTCTTCACTATTTTTTGTATTTTTCTATGGTCATCATTAAAGGGAAGGATGATCCTATTGTTCATCTCTTCACTTGTCCGAGATTTTTTCTTAATTTCAACCTGGTTATCGAAAAAGGTTTGTCTATCTAGTTTTTTAACTCTTTCCAGGGCTTTTTCAACCACCTCATCCGGATATTCCTTCTCCCGGAACAGTTGTCGCATTCCAGCTGCCTCCTCCTCAAAACGTAGATCTTCCGTACAATTCCTCCTGATCCTCCGAAACTGGCCAGTGGGAATATTGTCAAGCCATCTTGGGAGGTGGCAGCTGGAATATTGGATGAAGCTATTTTTATTCGTCGGCTTAAAAAAGGTATTACAGACAAATCTGTTATTCTGTCTTCTGATTACCAGATCAAGGAATTCAGTTTCTTCCTTGATCATGGCATTGAATACCAGGTTCAGATGGTTCTCATTGATCTCTTTCAAAAAGAGATCAAGGGAGTCTCTTTCCCCCTTCCAGATGAACACCACATCATCGATGTAGCGACGCCATAGGGCCAGCTCCGCCCCCAGCCTGGGCCTAATGTGATGGTATTCCCATTCAGCCAAGAATAAATTGGCGTAGCTTGTGTCCCAACAGGAATTTGAATTTATCTTGGGCACACAGGGAAGACTTCCGGTCTTCTATTGTCTGCCCAAGATTCATAAAGATCTGAAAAATCCCCCTGGTCGACCGATTGTTTCGGGCATTGAATCAATTACGGCAAATCTGTCCAGATATATAGATACACAATTACAGCCAATAGTGAAAAAAACTAGGTCATATATAAGGGACACAACACATATTATCCAGATTCTAGAAAATTTAGATGTCCAACCGGAGTGGACCATGGGGACTTTGGATATACAATCCCTTTATACATCAATTGACCACCAACAGGGACTCACCGCAGTAGGAGAACAAATGAAAAGGGAAGGAAAACTAGAAGATATCCACATTCAGTTTATTCTAGATGGTATAAAATATATCCTCAATCATAATTATTTTTATTTTGAGGGGATACATTACCTTCAAAAATGTGGGACTGCCATGGGGACCAGGTTCGCCCCCAGCTACGCCAATTTATTCTTGGCTGAATGGGAATACCATCACATTAGGCCCAGGCTGGGGGCGGAGCTGGCCCTATGGCGTCGCTACATCGATGATGTGGTGTTCATCTGGAAGGGGGAAAGAGACTCCCTTGATCTCTTTTTGAAAGAGATCAATGAGAACCATCTGAACCTGGTATTCAATGCCATGATCAAGGAAGAAACTGAATTCCTTGATCTGGTAATCAGAAGACAGAATAACAGATTTGTCTGTAATACCTTTTTTAAGCCGACGAATAAAAATAGCTTCATCCAATATTCCAGCTGCCACCTCCCAAGATGGCTTGACAATATTCCCACTGGCCAGTTTCGGAGGATCAGGAGGAATTGTACGGAAGATCTACGTTTTGAGGAGGAGGCAGCTGGAATGCGACAACTGTTCCGGGAGAAGGAATATCCGGATGAGGTGGTTGAAAAAGCCCTGGAAAGAGTTAAAAAACTAGATAGACAAACCTTTTTCGATAACCAGGTTGAAATTAAGAAAAAATCTCGGACAAGTGAAGAGATGAACAATAGGATCATCCTTCCCTTTAATGATGACCATAGAAAAATACAAAAAATAGTGAAGACACATTGGCATCATATACTGAATGATAAGGTGATAGGCCATCTTCTACCCACATCCCCAAATATTATATTTACTAGGGCACCTAATCTTGGCATCAAAATAGCCCCCTCTGTGAAAACTAGAGAGAAAAAAAGGTCATTGATGGGGACTTGGATGGATCTGAAAGGGTTTTTTAAATGCGGCAAGTGCATCCCATGTAGAATCAACAACAAACCCCGTAAGATCACCATAGTCCACTCTACACAAAATTCATTCGTTTGGGACATCAAGGATTGCCTCACATGCAATTCCTCCGGTGTGATCTACCTAGTCCAGTGCCCTTGTAATAGTCCAAGGCTACGACAAGCATTCCTTGTCAAAACATTATAAGGAGGTGCACAATAGTGACCCGGCCAGCCTCGTCTTTGTGGCACTGGAAAAGGTGGATCAACACTGGAGAGGAGGCAATTTCATCAAACACATGTCGAGAAGGGAATCCCGACGAATATATGAATTTGGGAGCCTGCTACCATCAGGCCTAAATTCAGAGCTGGAACTATTTGGCTTTTTATGAGAGTGCCTAATGTGGGATTACATATTGAGAATAGGGCTGTCCCCATATAGGAGTCCAATACTATATTTACCATCCGAGTTATCAACATTGTTAGGTTTGCCTCCAATGCGGTTAGACATGTATTGTATTGTGATATCTATGACAGGCATTAGATTATTGTGTCCAAATTGCCGCTAATATATTCATATACATTGTATTGGATATCCACTTTGGTTGTTTCATTATGCAATACTAGTAATTCTCATTTTATCATTTTATTTTAACATTTTAGTGTATGCAGTTAAGTATTCAATATTAACTGACATACCATGGTTTTAAATGGAAGCGCATATCCACAAATGGGGTACAGGCTGAGGTGGCAGAAAAAAACTCTTTTTCTCTCTATTCTTGTCTTTTATAAAAGAAGGAATAGAAGAATCATTGAAAAATTATATATTGACATCAAAAATGGGACATTACCAACTATAGACCATAGAATATCAAAGACAAACTGTGAGAATGGAAGTCCCGGATATTGAAACAGAAGGATTACATCCTGAGGTCCGATCCAGATTTTGAAGATAACCCTGGGAAGTATATAAGGCGTATCTAGACAGGTATGGCATAACCACTGAGGAAGGGAGAGTGACAACTCCCGAAACGCGTCTGGGTCTACGCCATATACCTGTCTACATTTTCCTAAATTGCATGGCCATGCAGACAATACTCCGATACCTGCAAGATTAAAACATCAGGAAACTGCAGTTCGAAATCACCGCCGAAATACAAGGTAGACGTCACTACCTGATCACACAGGAAGTGACGTAGGTGCTGTTTCGCTAAGCATCCAGCGCGGACACCGAGTGGAACCACGTGAGACGCCGGCCTCCGATACCATCCAAGGTGTTCCACGCACCCCGGCTGCACTGCGGTAGAATATCCCGAAAAGTCCGACTAGAATGCAGGACTGAAGACACATATGAATGAGAGGTAAGCGGCTATTAAGCCGGTCATTTCATCCTTACCTTATCTTTGCCTTATTGCATATTTTGGGACTATGATCTGACCAACGAAACAGTGCTGGAGCCTGTTAGGTCATAGTAATATCATCTCCATGGACTCTTAAACATAATTAGAGGACCTTATACAACGCAGTTTCAGGACTCTTGAGAAACCGATCATCTCCAACTAAGAAAATTATTACCCCATTGTGGTTATATTTATTTTAGTATCATTTTATAAAGTTGTTGTTTTAAGAAGTTTTATATGCTATTATATACATTTTTATTAATTTAAATAAATGTGTACCAAATGGTAGAGTGCTCGTCCCTACACCTTTGATTAAAATATTTTCCTACTTGAGAGGTAGGGTGTCCTCTCCTTGGACTTGTAAGCACCATACCATAGACTATATAGGAGAGCAGCCACCACCAATTCCTAAGTCTGAAAGTAGCCTGAGCGGATCCGTTCAGACTTTCAATGTAAAGTCAATGGGGGACGGATCCGCTTGAAGATTGAGCCATATGGTGTCATCTTCAAGCGGATCCGTTCCCATTGACTTACATTGTAAGTCTGAACGGATCCGCTCGCCTCCGCACGGCCAGGCGGACAGCTGAACGCTGCAAGCAGCGTTCAGCTGTCCGCCTGGCCGTGCGGAGGCGAGCGGAGCGGAGGCTGAACGCCGCCAGACTGATGCAGTCTGAGCGGATCCGCTCCATTCAGACTGCATCAGGGCTGGACGGAGGCGTTCGGGTCCGCTCGTGAGCTCCTTCAAACGGAGCTCACGAGCGGACCGACGAACGCAAGTGTGAAAGTAGCCTATATCAGGCTACTTGCCTCATCAGCACACAGCAGGGTGCTAATTAAGCTGGTGGCAATTACTTAAATTATTGTGCCTTGTGTAAGGATCTGGCTACACGGCGATCTTGGTCCAGTGACACATGTTGCACTGAAGCATAACAGTGTAGTGGTGCTAGCATAAAAATTAATGGGTTTGCAGTGCTACTTGCACGTTTGCCGCGACCCCAGAATCGAAAAAAAATCCAGCAGTGTTGGATTTTTTGCAATTCTGGGGTCGCGGCACATGTGAAAATGATGCTTTATTTCTATGCTAATACAGCTACATTGCAATCCCGCTGTGATCCTTGGGCGCGACAGCTGTCTCGTGGCCAAGATTGCTGTGTAGCCGAAAGCTTACAGTAGACAGTTTAACTTATAAAGTGTGTCAAGTGTTTGAATGTATGTGTGTAAATCATATATAACTTCTACTCAACAAACAGAAATAATGGACATATGTACTGACACTACAAATGATGCTAGAATTCATTAACACATACTCTGGACTTTTTCCCAGGTATTTCAGATTCACCGAATTGGATCTACGTCATCTCTAACAGCCGTGGGTGTAAGCACATTTGTGCACATTCCACAACTCGCATTATAAGATTGCAGAGTATTATTAATTGCAGGTTAGAAAGGAGGTCTTAAAGGGGTTGTCCCACAAAAAATATTCAAACCAGCACGTGGATCTGAATACTTTTGTAATTGCAAGCAATTAAACATTTAGCATAGTCAGAGTTATTTAATAAAATGTATCTGTATAGCACCACCTGCTGTCTGTTCTTTTTCTTATTTCTTTAACCTGCTCACTGAGAAGGCCGCACATGCTCAGTTTCATCCTTCAACTGCCGCCTGAACTGTGATACGGAAAGCTGAGACACGCCCCATTAGCTGTGATAGGGAGAGCATGGACACGCCCCTGAGCTGTAGCAGAAAAGACACTCCCCTTCAGCTGCCAGCTTGATATAAATCTTGCAGAGCAATGAATGGGGAGATCTCTGGATCCATGTGAGGTACAGGGCTGGTTCTAGCTTTGCTAGAGTGAGATTGTCATGTACTATATGATGTCCGATTTTCATATTTTACATTAGTCATGGGATAACCCCCTTTAAAGTAACAATTCCCTTAAGAAAATAAAAAATAAGAAACAATTACATGTGTTTGGAAGATCATCGTTCTGTAGAGAAAGTCTAGGACGTGCAGAAAGGCTTTAAAGGAGAAATAAGAAGGGGTCAGCTTGAACTGAAGTGGAGACAATCCAGGCACAAAGTGCAATTGAATACAGATGTGAAGGTGCAACAGAAACATGCTGCTGACACACAGTAAATTATAAACTCCAGCTATCACCGTGTTAGAACAGCTGCCATGGCTCGCTTCCACAGCCTGCAATTATATGTATGCTTACGTGGACTCTGACGCTGGACAAAGCCGCTTTAAAACCAGCACAATATTAAAAAAATTAACTTCTCGTCCTAGGTAGTTGGAGAAACAGGCAAAAATGTTAAGGGTTGTCATTAACCTTTTACTACCAAGGAGGCTTGAAAATATTCATATTTTGCACCATTATACCAGAAGGTAAAATGCTACAAACATAAAAAAATTATAAAAAACTTGACCGTTCTAAAATACTAGTAAATATACCAAGAGTTGGCCTATCTGTATAAATATTTTTTAATTCCATTTCTTACCTAGAAATACTCAATACTCCTGGGAGATAAGCGTCACTAGTAGTCTCCCCTTTCTCCCCATTAAATACGCATACACGTTTGGCCAAGCTAAATGTGTATGCACATGGAGAGATAGCTGATTGTTTCTGCAGCATCTATTAAATGTGTATGGACAGCCTAAACCATTGGTCATGCCTGCAAACTTTAAAAAAAAACGCTACTGCCCCAGGTGTCCATTCACATGGAGGAAACCTCTTTGCACCTGTTTTGAGAGTTTCCCTTTGCATCTTACAACTGTTGGATCTTACATCTCCCTGGACGTACACCTAATCCCAGCAGAGCTTTCATTTTACTACAGCGCTTCTTGTAATACTGTAGTCGTGTTGACCAAGCTGTGGCTGTCCAGCTGTTGCAAAACTACAACTCCCATCATGCCTCAAAATCCTGCTCTTATAATTATATATAAATAATGGAAAAATGGCAACACCGACTATCCAAATTACAAATGGGTGCTATGTACCAGGGTACAGGCTCAATGACCCAAAACATAAAATGGAAAAAAAAAAAATGGACAGCACTTCCACAAAAAAAAAGTGAAAAATGTATTTACCCATGTGGTACAATACAGCGACGTCAGTGTGTTAGCAGCAGAGCCCCCATAACAGTGTATGTATAACATCCGCTGATTTTATGAAATATTTTAGCACACTATTTGGTTCAAAATATTTATCTTATTTTCCTCCTGTAAAACCTAAGTGCATTTTATAGTGCAAAATATAGAGGGTAAGTTATCAAACTGGTGTAAAGTAGAACTGGCTTAGTTGCCCGTTGCAACCAGATTCCTCCTTTCAGTTTCCAAAGGAAATTACCACACGGAAAAGTGGAATCTCATTGGATGCTCTCTCTCTATATATACATTCATACATACATACATACATACATACATACAGACACACACTACTCACAAAAAGTTAAGGATATTTGGCTTGAGGGTGAAATTTCAGGATGAACCTAAAATGCACTCTAACCTTTACAGGTGAACTTACTGGGACCTTCTCTAAACTTTTGAATGCACATGTCCAACTGTTCAATGTTTCAGTACTTTTTGCACAACTTGCTGTTCTCTAACAAGGAGCTTGACAGCAAAATTGACAGCGGATGTTTGATCTATGAAATGCCCAATACATTTCCTGGTTCAATTAGAATTGGTATTTATACAGTCCTCCTCATCATGCTCTTCACATTTTAACATCATGAGACCAAGATGAGACCTAACAATTGATCAACAGTACCTCACCATTGTGAGGCTACAAGCAGAGACACCCAAGTCTCACGTCACATCATTCAAAACAGTTTACATGAGCAAAGGTTTGCATGCTAGAAAACCTGAAAGGGTACCTGACCACAGGAGTCATCGTCTTGCATGGGCCAAGGAGAGTCTACGCTGGACGAGGAACCAGTGGGCCTCAGTACTGTTCACTGATGAAAGTCGATTAATGCTGAGCAAACATGATGGCCGCCAACGATGTGGTTTTACAGTATGGGCAGGTGTGTCTAGTCAATACAAGCCCATACAACTTAAATAACATAATTAACAACACAGGCCTAGTTTCATCTTCACGGACGACAACGTGCCAGCTCGTCGAGGTTGCGTCATTAGAGAGTGTTTGCTGGAGACTGGGGTACCTCAAATGGAGGAGGAAATCACTTGTGCATGCTTCTAATTCAAATGCCCTACTTTCATGATATAATATCACTGTAGCATGAACTTTTTGTGAGTAGTGTAATATATATATATATATATATATATATATATATATATATTATAAAGAGAAAACACATCAGCACTGGTGAAAATCCTCCTAGACGGCTTTAGGTCCAACTATCAAAAACAGCAAAAAAGAGGCAGAACTCCAAGTCAGGTGAAAGGTGGTAGACCTGCTTTTATTCACACTAACATAATGAGGCCTTTCACAAGCATGCTCGGGGGAATTCTGGCACATGTGGTGGGAATTATGGCAGGGAAAAAAAAAAAAAAAAAGTCTCAAATTTTGGCACACAGTTGTGCAAAACGTAGCGACTTACGATTTTATGCCGCTCTTGGCACTTAAGGAAATTGGGTGTTGTTAGCTATGCTAATTAGATGCATGCCAGATTCATCAACTATGACATCTTAAGTCACCAAAAAAGGTGCAGAAATATGGCACAAATTACACCAATGCAGACACAAAGTCAAACTGACTTCAGACATTTTCCTCATGATAAATTCCCTACAATATATCCACAGTGATGTCCAAATGTGTTGCCCTCTTTCATGTTCTCATTCCATGAGAACTAGCCACCATCACTCTTGTAATGAGTACGAGTTGTCAGCAAAGTTTCCCTAAGCAGGGATACTCAGGCCTGCACACAACTGCATGCTGTGCAGGACACATGATGAGGCAACAGTCCCATGCACGGTGGCCATCATAGATTAGGTCCCAATTATAAGAATAGGACCTGTGTGCTAACTATTCGGGACATCCATTTGGTCATTTTTTGCATTTTCTTGTCTGGCTTTTTTATTATTAAGTTGTTTATTCATTTTGATATTAAGAGCTTGACCCGCCTTCTAATATTCCAAATGTCCCCTTCGAGGCACACATTCTAATTCCCAAAGGATGGGTCATCACTTGGACAATCCTGGACAACCCCCTTAGAACACAAAGCCTTTTTCCAATCAACTCTGCAAAAATACTCCAAGCGCTCACTACATAGTTAGGCTCCAAGATCGCTTTCTTCCAACTGAAAACACACCCAAATGACAGCAAGTGTAGATGCAACATTACTCACGCCTTTAAATGAATGCATTTCTGTGTTGAAATCATGAATAATACAGATATTTCCAGGCCTGGAGCCCAGCTCATGGAACATTTATTAGACTGGAGACTGTGACAATAGAACTTAATAACTGGAGATACAGGAACTCTCATAATTGATGGCAGCGGCCTTTTAATAGTGTTACATAAATCAATCAAGTCCACCTATTTGGGAATGTGCCCGTCTCATGTCATAGAACTGTAGAGGTCTGTTCACATGGGCATTGCGATTAGTTGAAACTCATACTTACTCTCTAACCATTTTTCTCGCCTTTGCTTCGTTTTTTCCTTCTTGGACAGAATTATTTTCTCTTCTGCAATAGATAAAGAAAGAAGTGAAAATTGTGCTTATGCAACAGACAGGTCATTGGCCTATACGGAGTCACACAAATGTTTGCAGACAATGGGGGTCATTTATCATGCTAGCTTTTGGCACAATAAAGTCGCAAGACCCCCTTTTGTGACTTTTCGAAGGCCTGCGCAGCTAAATATAGGTACAAGTGGCATTTTTATGTTTTCTTCGCCACTAGGCACACAGACTGCCGGAAGATGCACCAAATTTATGATGGGGCGTGCACCTTGTCATGAATTAAGTGCGACCTCTGGCAGTGCAGGGGGTTTCAAAGACTAATGTAAAACAATTCTACAACCCAAAATGCATAATTTCTCTTTTGCTCTTTTTTCATTACTTTACCCTTCTGTGATATATAGGGAAAGTCTAATATTGCCTTCTATTTTAAGTTCCACACCCCCCACCCCAAACTTGTGAAAGGAAGCATACACACCTGCTCCCCCCCCCCCCCCCCACTTGGTTCTGGCTCGCTGGGTCCACCGTCATATTAGTTTCCCGCAACCAAACTTACGGCATGGACGGGGTCACGTGTGCCGCTGCAGACAATGACTGACCACAGAGGTGACGTGTAGCCCACCCCTAGGTGACTATAGTGACTTGGCCCTTGGGGGGCATGTCATTGCCGCGATGCATGTGGCGGGATAAAACCTGACAAGTGACCCTGTGCATGACAGAAGTTTACATGCAGGGACTGAAGACGGTAGGAGACCCCGATCAGAGTGGGGGGAGGAGGTAGGTATGCTTCCCTTCAAAGGACTGATGGACAGAGGGAATTTAAAATAGAAGGCAATCCTGGAATAACCCTTTAACACTGCTAAAAGCGTACAGGCATTTTATACTCAATATACTCCAAATAATAAAAAATTAAATAAAACTAAATAACCAGAAACAATAAATGTGCTTTAAATACTAGCAACACACTTAATAAATGGAAGTTACCTGCCAAATAAAGACGTTATTAACTCAGCTGGGCCCGGCATCAAGCACAAGCTCTACAAACGCCCGTAAGAGTATGATTTGTCAAATACACGCCGACATGTTGCCACAAAGTCTACTTACAATGCATTCCAAATCTCACCGAGCAAACAGAATGTTCTGTATAAATCAGCAACCATCACACATACACAGTCAAACCAAGACACCCGCCCCTGGGCATGCTTCTATCGGTATTCAGAGGAGCTCCGGAGAGATTCCAGGAGGGGTACACACTTACTGACACTCTAATGAGAGCCTTTAGTTAACCTATTAAGAAATAAGTGGATTGAGATCTTTACAACGTTTCTGTTCCAGAAAAGTCTTCAACGTTCACCCCGAGAAGAGGCACTGCTGCTTCTAGTGTTGCCGAAAATTCCTTTAACCCATCGAGGGGCGAGAAAAGTGATTTGTGTCCGAAAACACACGATAAAGGTACCTCTTTGGCGCACAGGGACGACCACAGTTTCAAGGTTTTTTGGTATAAATACTATTTATTGTTCAGTTGACAACGCGTTTAGGAGTTTATAACTCCTTTTTCAAGTCTTGGGGGCGCCAACAGCAAGGGGCAACAGGCAAAAGGTGGCCGGGTGGCTGATGTGTGCTGCTGCTGTGTCTGGCGTCACTCGTGAGTGACGCCAGACACAGCAGCAGCACACATCAGCCACCCGGCCACCTTTTGCCTGTTGCCCCTTGCTGTTGGCGCCCCCAAGACTTGAAAAAGGAGTTATAAACTCCTAAACGCGTTGTCAACTGAACAATAGTATTTATACCAAAAAAACTTGAAACTGTGGTCGTCCCTGTGCGCCAAAGAGGTACCTTATCGTGTGTTTTCGGACACAAATCACTCTTCTCGCCCCTAACATTCCCTAGGAGTTTTTGGCAACTCCATCCAAAGGGACTGAACGGGTACCGGCAGCACGGACCTCCCTCACCCTCCCAACCTTTTGTGTGTCTAACCTGTTGTGCGGTAACACCTGCACAACACTCAAAGGTGAGCACATTCAATCCATCACGTTTATCTGCTTATCATCGCTTACTACCCTATGAGCGCCTCTCCCTTTTCTCTCTTGCCATAATTGCTTTAACCCATCGAGGACCAAGCAGATTTTGGCAACTAAACATTGGATTTTTCCTTCCCGCCTTCCAAGAGCCATCGTTTTTTTATTATTTCTCTGTCAACATAGTCATACAAGGGATTGTTTTTTTAACAGGACGAATTGTAATGTTTTTTTAAATGGCACCACATCTAAGAATAAAAAGGAAAAAAAAGCAATTTTGCTATTTTTTTTATTTTTTCAAAATTCACTATGCGGTACAAATGGCAAGTTAAACTTATTCTAAGTTTTTATAGTTTTTGTTATGATTTCTACTTTTATGCGCTTCTCCAATGCAACATTTAGAAAAATGGGTTAAAAATAATCATTACTCTCCTCACCGCTCCTGCTGGCATTCTGATGCTGCTCAAGTGCCCAATGATCCTCACACATAGGAAACTGCTTGGACTGCCAGCTTAGCCAGTCACTAGCTGGTGAGGGACTCCGCTAGAGGCAGCGATTGGCTGACCGTGCAGTCCAAGCCATTTCCTGTGCGTCAAGCTCGGGACCAGGAAGTGCAGATTGCTAGGGACCAGAGGCACCTTAAAACAGCAGCCGGGGGGCTCAGTGAGGCGAGTAATGGGGTACACATACAGCTTTCTGATTATTTTTATACTGATTTTGTGGGTGGCAAGGAAATTCTGGCAAAGATTTTATTTTTTAATTAAAACAGCGTTCACCTTGTGAGAAAAACAAAATTATATTTTAATATTTCCGGCGCTTTTAACATCAAAAAAAAAAAATTATGGCTTAAATGGGTTGGCAACTTTCTGGCACTTACTAATATAGCCATTAGGGATGAGCGTATTGACTTTGGATGAAACATCCAAAGTCAATTTGCACAATACTTCATTTGAATACTGTACTGGGCGAGAGCTCCGTACAGTATTCCAATGTATTGGCTCCTATGAGCCGAAGTGACAACTTCGCGAAATCTCACGAGACTTTGCATAATAACTTCATAAATTTATTTCTATTGTAAAAAAAACATTTCCCGAACTCGGGTTCGGTACCAAGTGTTACCTTGGAACCGAACCAGAGTTCAGGAAATGGCTTGCTAAAGTACAAATTAATTTATGAAGTTATTGCGCGAAAGTCTCACGAGACTTCGCAAAGCAGTAACTTTGGCTCATCGGAGCCAATACATTCTAATACTGTACGGAGCTCTTGCTCCTTACAGAATTAGAACGTTTTATGCGAATAGAATTTGGATGTTTCATCCGAAGTCGATTCGTTCATCCCTATTCTGTACCATTTGCTGTTTTTCATAAGCCATGTCTCCTTGCCAGGCAAATCTTCTGTGCTGTCCGCAGAGAGGACCTGTCCATAAGATGGCCGCTCATGGGAGGGTCATTTGACCAGACACATCACTCAGTCTCCTCCATTCAGACTCTAAACTCTCAACAGTGAGGTACAGACAGCAGGTGCAGAGTATTTAAATAGAACAGAAGTCACATGGAGGTGATTTGCCTGGTCACATGACCCTCCATCAGCAGCCATTTTATGGACAAGACCTCTGTGTGGACAGCACAAAAAAGACATTGCAAACAGGAGGACATACCTTATGAAATACAGAATATCGACAAAGACTATATAATGCCTCGTGTACATAACCATATTTCGGTCCGCATCCTAACTGTATTTATTGGGGGGGCCACAAAAACCGCATATAGCACATCGTGTGCCATCAGCAAACATATGTCTGTGCCGTGGCTGCACAAAAGAAATAGAACATGTCTTATTCTTGTCCGTTCTGCAGACATGATCATGACCAAGAGCCTACCAGCTCAAAACATGTCGGTCTGACGGGAAGTGTTGGGAGACTTTGTCCACTGCGCTATTTGTACCTGATGGATAGGAAATAAAGACTATGCAAGATTTCAATTCAATCATGCGCTGGAAATTTCTCATCTGTTGAAGGATAGGACATATCTATAGAAGGGAGAAAGAAAATGGCGGCATGTACACAGCCGGGATTGTGGACTGCAAAACAGATACATTTGTATGTATAAAGTCTTAGTAAGTGCCTTAAAGATATCTTAAAAACACACTGGTGAACAGTAACACAAAGTGGCCAACCCCTTTAATATTTGTGGGGCTTTTCCTATGTAAACATGTGTGGTATTTTTTGGGTGGGAAAGGTGGTGACCCTACCTAAGCCGCATAGAACCAGCCCTGTACCTCACATGGATCCAGAGATCTGCCCATTTATTGCTCTGCAGTTGAAGGATGGAACTGAGCATGTGCGTCCACCTCAGTGAGCTGGACAGAGACATTAGAAAAAGAGCAAACAGCAGGCGGCGCTACATAGATAGGTTTTATTTAATGGCTATGATAAATCAAGTAAAAAACAAAAGCAGAATTCAGTTTACCAAAAACAGACTAAAATGCAAAGATGCTACCAATGAAAACTACAAATTGTCCCGTAAAAAATAAAAATAGCCCTCAGTTATAGTCAGAAAAATAAAAGGTTATTTAATTTGTTACAGTATATGGACCCCAAAAAGGTTCCTAAAAAAATTGGCCTGCAAAAATTCCCCAAAAAGTTAAAAAGTTATGACTACTGGAGTACAGGGGAGGGGAGTGAAATGTTACAGTTTTTCAGGCTAAAATTTGTTATGTCACTTAAAGGGGTTGTCTCGCCTCAGATATTGGTGGGGATTGTCTAGGATTTATTTTCTTCATTTCGGCCACTTGGGTATTATTCATCTCTGCCCCAACTGGGCACACACATGATTATGTACACTGTACAGTCCAATGACTGACAATACAACCTGTCTCAGAGAGTCAGTTTACTATTCTATTCCTCCACCATGTTTTACACTGCAATCCAGCTTGTTAGCATGTGGGAAGTCAGAGCATAGAAAGTAGATTTATTTTACAGTAGGAAGGAAAGCATTTAAGTAAACATATGAGAATTCAAACTAAGGGGCCTTATTTAAATGTGACTCAAGATTTGAATGTAGCTCTAAAGTTAGAAAAAAACATTTTCTACAAGATGGTAATTATTGGGAACATCTTCTAATACTTTCTAGCTGATTAAGATAAGACTGTCGGAAACAGGAGTCATGGACAATTTCACTAGAAGCAATGACTTACTCCACGGATAAACACAAGAGCCTTCAGTGAATCATGCTACCTTCTGCAGAACTTTTTGTTATAAGGATACTGAATCTTTGGAAAACTTAATAGACATATCAAAAGTATTGATCGGTGTGGATCCAAGTGCTGAGACCACCCATAGATCACTAGAACGAGGAGACAGAAGCACTTGTATATCAGTCTCTCTCCTCACTGCAGGAGCAAGACGACCTAAATAGAAAGTCTATGGGCCGGTCTCACTTCCTTCTCCTACAGAGAGTGCAGTATGTAAGCGCTTCTCTCTACATGACCTAGAGATTGGTGGGGGTCTCAGAATTCGGGTCCCCACAGATAAAAATCTCTATGACATCAAACGTTTTCCGAAAACTCATTAACCCTTTAAAAGGGCATCTGCAAGCAGAATAAACCCTTTTAAACTAGGTATGATTGATCCTGCTGACAAACCACAACTCTCTTCTTGAAATTTGTAATGTCGTTTTTGAGAAAATGTATTTTCATGCAAATGACTTAAAGAGGACCTTTTTACCTGAAAATGAAAGTTAGGCTCCATTCACACGTCCGCAACCTGTTTGGCAGATACACGGAGCCACGGATCCGCAAAACACGGAAAGCGGCAATGTGCGTTCCGCATTTTGCGGACCGCACATTGCCGACACTAATAGAATATGCCTGGTCTTGTCCGCAATTGCGGACAAGAATAGGACATGTTCTATTTTTTTGCGGAAACGGAAGCAAGGATGTGGAAGTGCGGATCCGCAAATGTGGATGCGGACAGCACATTCCAGCCCCATTGAAAATGAATGGGTCTGCACCCGTTCCGCTCCGCTCTTAGCCAGGGAGAAGACGCTACAGTTCTTGCGAGATTCACGAGAACTGGAGTGATTTCATCCATCTGGAGCCTGCGCCATCTCGCGAGAAGTGGAGAACTTTTGAAGGCCCGCCCAGTTGAGCCGAATGGCTCATTAGCATACAAGGAGGCAAATATTCCGTTAAGCAGCGCGGACAAAACGGGGGCACTGATTGAAAAATGAATGACTGAATAAGCAATACCGGGGGCATGTAAGTAAGGCTATATCTTTTGTTTAACTTTCATTTTCAGGTGAAAGGTCCTCTTTAAGTGCACTGAGGAATAGGCTGCAACCATTCGGTAGACCTCATCTCCTCCGCTTTCATGCCCTGTCCACTCTCCCCTCCCCTTGACTGACAGGGCTAGCTATTGGCACCATCTTCTTTCCTGGTCCTATAACCCCACGCACGTCCCATAGAGCCTAGCGATGGCACATGTGCAGTAGTCAGCTGTTCAGCAGGGAAAGCTAGGGCAGATGTGCTGCAAATGCGTCAATGCTAGGTTGTATGGCACAGGCGATGGACTACAAGGCCAGGCAAGAGGACGATGTCACTGTCTGGCCCTGTGAATCCAGAGGGGGAGTCGACAGAGCATAAACATGGAGGAGCTAAAGTGCACTGAGATGTTGCAATCCACACCCTGGTGCACTGAAGCCCTCATTTGCATGAAAATGCTTACTTTCACAGCACAAAGGATTTCAACAAGAGACGTCTGTAATGATCAAGGACATGTAGTTTGTCCGAAACGCGTTTACAATCTGGGCACCGTGATTATTTGTATGTGCTGTATTCAAAAAGAAAGGATCGTCACAGCTTTCAAGGAGAGGTTCTGGTTTTTACTTTGAGGATTACAAAAGGTCGGGAATTGGACTACAACCGGGCAAATCTGGTACAGAAAAGGTACAGGTGAGCTGGAGCTTACTTTTGCATAAGCGGTGTGGTTTTAGTCAGCAGGATCAGCCCTACCAAGCATTATGCCTGCTTTAAGAGGTTTGATCCTGCTGACAGATACTCTTTCATGAGCTGTTTTCTTTAATCAGTCTTCTCCGTTATGACTGTGCTGCTCATTAGTTTTAGGCTCCATTCACACGTCCGTGATGTATTGCGGGTCCGCAACACACCAGCCCGGCACCCCCATAGAAATGCCTATTCTTGTCCGCAAGCTGCTGACAAGGATAGGACATGCTCTATCTTTTGTGGAGCTGCGGACCCGAAGATCGGGGAGCCTTAGTGCAAGTGACCAAAGGCAAGAAGGAAAATGAGCCACATCCTTACTGGAGGAATATACAAAAGAAATAAGGTCCAAAGAGCTGGAGACCTGCCGAATCGCCTGCCAATACCACACTAGATGAGACATATCTCTAACATTGAAAGGCTGCATTGCTCGCACAGATATGGTGACCCAAGGAAAACCGCAGGCATCTGGGATCTTTCAGCAATGATTGTGCGCTGCTCAGATGGTCCGACCCCCAACAGCTGCAACATGTGCCATAAGAGATATGAAAAACCTCTGATAATTGGTTAATGAAAGGCACGCACACATCATATAAGCTGTGAAATATGGCAATGCTGAGCAGAGAGGGAGAGGCCGCCAAGCTGCACGGGTAAATAATTATGGAAGGGAAGGGGGGAACCACAAGATAGCCCGGGAGCTGGAAATTGCTACGTGCTGTAGAAGCAGCAGAAATGTCTCAAGTGTCTTAATCCGGTCTGTGTTTACAGCACTGGCTGAGAAATGTCTGTAAACTGTTATATAGAAACCGCTCGTAGTTAAAGCAACACTGAGTAAAAGAAATACCCAACGAGGAAGAGCACAGGAATGATACTCAGACTCTCAGAGAGCGAGCCCATCTCATGTCCCATTATCAGAGGAATTTATAGGGTATATAAAACCCCCAGTGTTAGGTCAACGCTCACTTAAAAGGGTTTTCCGATATGTGGGGGTCCGACACCACTGCCGAACACCTTTTTGAAAAGGCACCTGCGCTCATGTGAGCGCCGCAGCCTTCTCCATACTTCCCAAGCACAGCGGTGTACATTGTATAGTGGCTGCGCTTGGTATGGCGCCCAGCCTCATTCACTTTTATGGGGCTGAGCTGCTCCTAGGCCATGTGACTGATGGGAAAGCAGTGAGAAGTCTAGGGTCCTGGGTGTTAGACCCCACAGGGACAAGGTCCCTGCCAGTGCCTTAACACATTACCTGTTGTGCTGAAAGCATTTTTTTTTTTTTTTTTTTTTTAGGTGTGGTGAGTGTTGGGCTGGTCTTTGCACATTACATATCCGACAGATCTTGATGGCGTGTGGCACGGAGTGGGATCCGCTCTCTCGACACGGCATATTTTACCCATCGTGTGTTGCTATTGTTGTGTGGGTGTTAGAGGTTATGAACAGTATAAACATTGTTTATATGCTTCACAGTGTAGTACCCGTGGAATATAGCGTTGTACCTTTTGCAGGGAGGGAGGGGAGGTAGGCATGAATGTTAGGGATCTTTTTGTTTATACTTGTTAAAAAGCTTGCAATAAATACCTTGAGATAAAAAAAAAAAAAAAAGGATAGAAAGTTTACTTAATATCAAGACCAACAACCCCTTTCCTATACAGCCGATACAAAGCATGCTGACATATACTACTCCAACGGTGACCAGAAGCTCACTCTTTTGGTCTGCATTAGGTGAATGCCCTATGGACATGTATATGACAAATGGCAAGGACACAAGTTTGTAATGCGCCTTTCCTCACACGGACTTCGAGTGCAGGGATAGTTGTGTGGGGGGATTCCCTGGAAAGTCAGTGGATGCCATAATTCTTTTTTGGAGTGTGGAAGGAAACCCAAATAAATAAGGGGAGAACATACAAACTCCATGCTGTTGTTGTCCTTGGTTGGATTTAAACCCAGGACGCAGCGTTGCAAGGCACCAGTGCTAACCACTGTGAATTAGTTGGATACCAATCAATAAGGGACTTATTACAGGGCCAGACAGAGCAGACGATTGTCGGGAGGGAAGCATTTCCCTCCGTCCATCGTCTGCTCGCTAGAGGAGGAGACCACTGCTATTACAATCTCCTCCTCAGTACAGGGACGAACGATCGCTAATGCATCGCTCAATCCCTATGCTGTCTGATGGTTTGACGGCAGCAGAGCACCTATTACACAGCAGTTTTGCCCTCAAAACAGGATGTTTAAAAGATCCCGATTACCCGATGAACAAGCGTTTGCTCGTTCATCAGGTAATCAGCGGCAGTATTACACTGCCAGATAATCGCTAAGAAGCATTCATACGAACGCTCGTTAGAGATCTTAACGATAATTTGAACGTGTAGTAAGGCCTTAACTCCTATTATAATTGTTTATAGACAATAGAGCTATTAGTGGAATCACATTAATAATCAGTCAATTCATTAAAGGTAATTACACATGGCACTGAATACTAGTTCTGAATAAATGGGCATCAGGATGTCATTAGAGGTGGTACCCCATTTGGGAAACATTTACTCCATTAGCCAGGGGCTGTACCACTGCAAAATGCAGACCCTGCTCTAGAGGTATCACCACCACCAATGTGGGTGTTATATATATATATAAAACTAGCCAAATAGCCGTAGCAGGGTGAGAAGAAAAAGATAAAAAATGTTAATAAAAAACTAGGGAACCCAGAAGGGCTCCCAGCACCTCTCTGGCATTCCTTCCTTGACAGGACAGGAAAAAACACTTGCGATGAGGGTGGGGTTTTTAACCTCTCTGTGTGCTTTTTCCTGTCCTATCAGAGTAAGGCAATCTCAGTTTGTGCTGTCATGGAGACGACTGGGGAAAAATGGCTGTGCGGGCATGCTGGGAGTTGTAGTTTTGCAAAAGCTGGAGGCACATTGGTTGGGAAACACTGTTCTAATGCACAGATAGGTCAACGCAACATGGGCACCAATGGCCCCTCATGCAACAGGCTGAAACATGGGTAAATATATTATAGATCTCAACTAGGTGATCACTCGGTAGGCACAGTTTGACTAGTGGATTTAAATGTTGACATGTTGACCAGATTCTTAAACTGGGCATCAAAATTAGGAGGTGTGGTGCATGTACTAGAGTGTGTGGGAGTGTGAATACAAGAGTTGTTGTTAGTTCCCTTTACATTTATAACTTTTAACTTGCTTTAATCCTCTTGTCACCTGCAGGTGTCGCTGTTGATATATTGCTGACCAATTCCAATTTTTAGGACCTTTCATATTTACTGTACTCAATGTTTATGGCATAACTGATTTGCAACATCCTATATTATTTATATAAAAAGAGAAAACTAAACTATATCTGCCGACAAAGACATTGATGTGAGACGAGAGAGCCTACAATCTCCGTTCTAGTTCATCTCAAAGGGGTTCGATAGGGATGAGAACAGGGCTGTGTGTGGACCAGTCAAGTTCTTCCACACCAAACAACCAACTATGCCTTTATGGACCTTGTCTTGTGTACTGGAGCACAGACATGATGAAACAGAAACAGGCTGTCCCCAAACAGTTCCCACAAAGTTGGACGCTCACAATTGTCCAAAATGTCTTGTGGATATCTCTTCACTTGAACTAGGCCAAACCCTGGAAAACCAACCCCATTGCATTATCCCTACTCCACAAAACATTACAGTTGGCACAATGCAGTCAGGCAGGTAACATTCTCCTGGCATTCACTAAACCTAGACATGTCCATCAGACTTGGGGCTCATGCACATGACCGTTGGATGTGTTGCGGTCCGTAAATTGCGGATCTGCAAAACACAAATACCAGCCATGTGCATTCTGTATTTTGCAGAATGGAAAAGTTGGCCCCTATTAGAACCACCTATATGCGGACAATAATAGGACATGCTCTATTTCTTTGCGGAATGGACAAACAGAAACGGAATGCACACAGTCATTTCAGGGTTTTTTTTCAAACCCCCTTGAAGTGAATGGTTCCACATATGGGCTGCAAGGGAAAAAAAAAAAACACAACGGACACAAAAAATTTGTGCATGAGCCCTAACAGATAGAGGCACCGCTCCAGAGTCTAGTGGTGGCACCACTTCATTAGAAGCTTGGCATTGTGCTTGGTGATGTAAGGCTGAATGCAGCTGCTTGGCCATGGAAACCTATTCCATGAAGCTCTGGGCACCCATTTTTGTGCCATTATTAATGCCAGAGCAATCTCAGAAACCTGACCGACTTCGCCTGCCACCTCGAATTCCTGTGGTTCCTAAATGCTTCCATGTTGCAATAATACCCCTCATAATTGAAGGAGGAATATCTGGGACGAAAGAAATTTAATGGACTGACTTATTACAATGGTGGCATCCTATTACGGCATCATGCTCGAATACATATTTTTTCACATGCAGACTGCATGGTTGGGGGCTGGATTGTATACACCTGTGGCAATGGGCCTGAATTTAACACCATCGTTCAATGATTAAGAGGATGTCCGAATAATTTTGTCCACATAGTATAGTTAGGCTACTTTCACACTTGCATTCCGAGCGGATCCGTCTGAGACGGATCCGCTCATATAATGCAGACGGTGGATCCATTCAGAACGGATCCGTCTGCATTATATTGTAAAAAAAATTCTAAGTGTAAAAGTAGACTCAGACGGATCCGTCCAGACTTTACATTGAAAGTCAATGGGGGACGGATCCGTTTGAAGATTGAGCCATAGTGTGTCATCTTCAAACGGATCCGTCCCCATTGACTTACATTGTAAGTCTGGACGGATCCGCTTGCCTCCGCACGGCAAGCAGCGTTCAGGTGTCCGTCTGCTGAGCGGAGGCTGAACACTGCCAGACTGATGCATTCTGAGCGGATCCACGTCCACTCAGAATGCATTAGGGCAGTACGGATGCGTTCGGGGCGGCTTGTGAGCCCCTTCAAACGGAGCTCACAAGCGGACACCCGAACGCTAGTGTGAAAGTAGCCTTACTAAGTATGTAAAAAAAGATAAAAATCCAACCTTCTACATAATAAAGTTAGTGTTTTGATGGGAATTGAAATGCTTTTGGCATATTGGTGTGACTTTCTAAGATCCAACAGAAAGAAAGAAGAAATGAAACATTTGGACTGTGCACATAAGAAAATTAGGAATTGAAACAATAAAATCTACAGTTAATTAAAGTAAATAGTGAAAGGATTTATTAATTTAACTAGGCTCTAAAAGATCAGTGGTTGAACTGCTAAAATTATCTGATGCAGACAGCCATGGCTTTTAAGAGAGGGTAATAGCCTTGGGCTATCCTCGGTTAATGAAATGTCCTAACTAGAGCGAGGTTTTGCTGGGGAATATTCATCAAATGATCTTAGGTATTCTTGATTTTATATATATATATAGTACAAATTATCATCATGAAGCAAGTTGTAATTATGGCTTTGTCACTTGGTCTTGTAAAATTAAAAAGTAGATGGACAAAAGCGAGCATGAGGTCTTAAAGTGAACTACAAACACAAGATGTATGCCATGGGAAACATTTCAGTGATCCTCCACTGATGGTGGTGCCTACAGGCTGGAGATCAGAATGTATTGCTAACAGTTTTGTAGCACCGTCACAAACACTTCAGGTCGTTCTATAGTGGGTGGAATTGTGGCCTCTATTAAAAACAAAAAGGTGCCCCGTCACAATTAAAGGGAAAGTCAAAAACGCATAGCTGCATTCCTCAAACCAACTATACATGATCCATATAAAAGCTAATACCTCATATGCAACCAGAGGTTCTTAGCAAACATATTTTTGATCAAAAAGTATCTGGGCCCATCCACCAGCAGCAAGGTGACCTCGAAATGGATGGGTACATAATTCTAAACCTATTTCTATGCCGTTCGTGTGAATGTAGCCTGATCCTGTGGATAGGGGACAACTTCTCACTACCGTAATACCCCTTTAACCCTTTTATGACATAATAGTATGTCAGATGTCAGGTCTTTAAAGATGACACCCATTCAATTCAAACAGCAGACACCCGGGGCTAATGTATGCGACCAGAGAAAATGCTGATCATCAGAATGTGGCGATAAAAAGAAAAATACATTAAAAAAAAAAAAAAAAAATTCCTGTATTAAAAACACAAGAAAAACTATGCATATGTTTTACGGCAGGCATGTCCAAACTGCGGCCCTCCAGCTGTTGCAAAACTACAACTCCCAACTCCCAGCTTACAGCTATTATGGCATGCTGGGAGTTGTAGTTTTGTAACAGCTGGAGGGCCGCAGTTTGGACATGCCTGTTTTACGGCATAATGAACTCCGCAAAAACAAAAGCTGTGGTGGAATTCTGTTTCGTTTTCCAATTCTACCCAATCTGGAATTTTTGCCAGCTTCCTACTACATCCTATGCAATATTAAGTGGTGCCATCAGCCTGTCCCACAAAGTGTGAATGGAAAAATAATGTTATGGCACCTTGAAGGCAGGGAATAAAAAGGAAAAACTGAAAAATCGCTCAGTCAGGAAGGGGTTAATCTACATACTCATCTTGCATCCATACACAGTTAGGCTACATGCACACGACCACTGTGTGTTTTGCAGTCCGCAAATCATGGATCCGCAAAACATGGATGGCGTTCGTTGCGCATTCCACAATTTGTGGAACGGCACGGACAGCCTTCAATATAACTGCCTATTCTTGTCTGCCAACCGCGGACAAGAATAGGACAGATTATTATTTTTTTTGTGGGGCCACGGAATGGAGCAACCGATGCGGACAGCACACAGAGTGCTGTCCGCATCTTTTGCGGACCCATTGAAGTGAATTGGTCCGCTTGGCAGCTCGGATGCGGACCAAAACAACGGTCGCGTGCATGAGGCCTTAGTTTGCATTTTAGCCCAGAACTGCCTTTACAAATATGTTAGCTTCACAGATAAAATCTCTTGGCATCTCCTTTTTGACTTAACACCTGGATAAAACTTGGTGAGAAATGTAATCGTTACTGCAGGCACTTGACAGTAATCTGATATAGCCCAATAAAAACAAGCAGAAGTAATGAAGAGGATTTACAAATCTACACAACATAGAGATATACTGTACCTAAATTCTCGGACATGATGCAGTAGCAAGTTTACATCTGCATCAGGACTTTTTTCCGCTAAAAGAGGATTCCCGAATGGAAACTGAAAGCACTATATTATAATCAATGGGGTCTGTTCAGTGGCATTTGGCATTTCCATTATTTTTGTTAGGGCTCATGCACACGACCGTATGTATTTTGGGGTCTGCAAAAAACAGATCCACAAAAAATACGGATGACGTCCGTGTGCATTCGTGGAATGGAATCGCTGGCTCCTAATAGAACAGTACTATCCTTGTCCATAATGCGGACACTAATAGGACATGTTCTATTTTTTTTTTGTGGAACGGAAATACGGACATACGGAAACAGAATGCACACGGAGTAACTTACAGGGTTTATTTTGCGGACATGAATGGTTCCGCAAAAAAATACGGAACGGACATGGAAAGAAAATATGTTTGTATGCATGAGCCCTTATTTAGCTCCTCTTAGAATGGAAACTGATTGTCCTGGTATGAAGACGGCCTTTCAAACCAACATGTAGTATCTTATGTTTAGTCTAAGGCTTCTTTCACGTCACTGTTCAGCCTTTCCGTTCTCCGTTTAGGAGCAGAACGGAAAGGACGGAGAAGGCACATAACTGAGCTAAACGGAGCCCTTAGGACCCTATAGACTATAATGGGGTCAGTTATGTTTCCGCTTAGAAGATGATTTTGTAGCAAAGACAAAAGTCCTGCATGCACAACTTTTGTCTCCGCTCCAAAATCATCTTCTGAGCGGAAACATAACGGACCCCATTATAGTCTATGGGGCCCTTAGGCTCCGTTCGGCTCAGTTATGTGCCTTCTCCGTCCTTTTCGTTTTTTTCGTTCTCTTGCTCCTAAACTGAGCAGGAGAATGAAAAGGCCGAACGGTGATGTGAACGAAGCTTAAAATAACAGCAAGGAACATCAAAACTGAAAGGTGGGAGCAACTTTGTAGATTGTAAGATTAAATTCTGCCATTCAACACGCAGCTCTCTGACAACTGTAATCTCCATGCGTGTCAATCACACAAGACTCATATCTTTACTTTATGTACAGAAAATCCTGAAACCAGATAAACTAAATCAAGTCAAAAGACTTCAATCTGAAATCTGTATGCAAGCTCAATACTAAGGATCATGGCCAGGAAGGAGACAAATGTTGACAGATTCCACAGCTCCCTTGACTAAGACGTGCACTGTCATCTTCACCACCACAAAAATGATAACGGTGGGGGTGTCATCTAGGTACAGACAGGCTTGAACTTCTATTTTTAGTGCAAAGAGAAAAAAATACAGCTTTTGGTTTAAAAAAAAAAAGACTTACTAGTTTTGTACAAACATTTAAAAAAAAGTCAGTTTTAAAGGCTATGTAGACCTTTAGGGGCAATTTTTGTTTATGATTGCATTTTACTCATTTTTGGGTAAAAATCGTATTTTCAATTGGCATTTAATAAAAATATTGAGTCCTTCTGTCACAAAGGGTTAACCGTTTTCCTAACTGTGTGACTGGTACTTTCACTTTGTGCTGGTCATCTAATAACCCTTCTCTCTAAACTACTACGAGGTCATAAACACTTATTTTAGGGTACTTTCACACTTGCGGCAGAGCATTCCAGCAGGCAGTTTCATCACCGGAACCGCTTGTCGGATCTGTCAAAACGCATGCAAACTGATGGCATTTGTCAGACGCATCAGGTGTCGTCCGGAAAAAAACGGATCCGGCATTTTTATTTATTTTTTCAAATTTTTTGCGGTCTGAGCATGCGCATGCGGATCCGGCATTTCGGCAAGAGTTCCATGCTGCGGTATTATCTCCGTCCTGAAAAGTCAAAAAGACTGAACTGAAGACAGCCTGATGCATCCTGAACGGATTGCTCTCCCATTCAGAATGCATTAGGATAAAACTGATCAGTTCTTTTCCGGTATTGAGGCCCTAGGACGGAACTCCATGCCAGAAAAGAATAATGCTAGTGTGAAAGTACCCCAAGTCACATTCTTATCAGTAAGATAAGAACTGAGCTAGAATAAGGGTTTCTAATGTCAGAGAGCAGATATAAGAAGCCTGTCTGCTCCCCAGATGACGGAAAAGACAGAAAATCCACAGGCAGCCAGTACAGCATCCCAGCTATGTACACAAAAAAGGATTCCACATTTTTAATAAAGACCAATTGAAAAAAAAGATTTTAGCTCAAAATAAGTACAATGCAGTAATAAAATAAATTGCCCCAAAAGGTGTACATAGCCTTTAAATCTTTTAATGACAATAAAACTTAATATCAAATTCTGAGACAAAGTTGAGATATCGATATAAAAAAAAAAAAAAAATTCAACTCTAAACATAACATGCAATAAGAAGTATTCACTGAATAAAAATTAAGGTGCAATCTGAATTAAAGAAAAAGACCACAGAAGGGTACGGAAGAGAAAGCAAACATGGAGCAAGAGACCAAAGCCAGGGCTACATGACAACTATGGCAGAGTAGTGACGCCTGCATCGCAACTAATGGGGGCGTACTGCAACCTAAAAGTGTATGCAACAGTCACAAGAAATCTAAACCTGTTGTGCCAGTCAAGACAAGTCGTGGGTTTCAATTTGACCCCATTCACATTCATTAGTTGCAATGTCAGCAGCTCTTTTCAGAAATTTTTGCTACATGTGTTATGGCCAAATTTGGGTTGTAGCCCTAGGCAAAAAGTGGCCATACCCCTTCAACAACTTTTGAGCGTAATGCCTCCCGAGTTCCCATATATGCTTGGTTTTCAATAGAAAAAGGGGAATAGGCTGCTGCCAAATATCTCTGGTGGCACCTAATTACCCTTCAAAAACGGAGGACTGGACATGTTGAACTTCAACATGCTTGGATCCTTTTCTTCACCTACATTCTTTAAAATAAAAGATCTTTTGTTCATGGATGAAAGAGGTTTCTTTAAAAGAATTTTCCCAGAAGGATCTTTAGTTTATTGCCCAGTTTCACTGAAGTATGGCCACTGTTAAGGCCCCATTACACTGCGCAATTTTCAGAAACTAGCATTCATAGGAGCACTTGTTTCCAAGTCGGCTGACGGGCCTCTTTCATGGATGAAAGATGCCCGATTATTCGCAGCACACTGTGTAATCAGGGATGTTCTGCTGGTAACGAATAGATGAGAATAAGGGTGGAACCACTGCAGTAGCAATCGTTCCTCCTACATTCCTCCCCCTATCTAATCAGTCCGAAACCAACAAGCGCTGATTGATGTGTTTGAAATCTTCTTCCGATAGCTGAACAAAACAGCTTCCGTTTGAAGAAAGATCGATCTCTGCAAACCTGTTCCCAGAAAAATCATCACCCCGTTTACGGCCTGATTAAACAACTGTAGCTGCCAATATGGAGTAAGATGTGTAATTCTGTGTCTGCAAAATGAATGTTCAACCATCAATCAACTTCTGTCTAGCTTGTATGGTCACCTTTGTCTTCAAGTTTATATCAGGGACACATTTTCAGTAAAATTCTGCAGAAAATGAAATTGCTAAACTACCTATAAACTGGTCAATGATATTAGATTACCCACTAAAGGGGCACATAGCTGGCGGTGGATCCACCAAAGTTTGAAGAGATGCAGACCTCTACATAAATTCAGCGCATCTAGCGCCAGTTCTAAATGTAAGACGGCCCACTATTTTAGACCTGGTGTGAGCAGGGCAAAATCGCAGATAGTGGCGCAAATAACCTTTGTGCTGCCATCTGTGCCTGAAATGCGCCTAACTTAGGCGTATTTAAGATTCGTAAATGATCCCCTAAGTGTTTCCATCTTATGTTTGCTCCGGCACTGTTAAACTCAGTAGTTTAACTACATACCAAGAATACTTTGCTACATAGCATACAGATTTTTCAAATGAAATTAAGCTTTCACTTGAAACATTGACATGGACAAATAGGCTGGACTCAGGATCAGTGTTTAAAGGCTATGGACACCTTTGGGACAATGTTTTTTGGTTGCACTGGCTGTATTATCGGTTAAAAATCTATTTTCAGTTTTTTTCTTAAACAAGTTGCTCTGTTTCACTTCTGCAGCCTGAATGTATTATCATACATTGCAAGCTGCTCAGTCCTGTTCAATATGAAATTCCTCAGACAAGTTCTTTGTCCTCTCTCTGATCTCCTGAACACTAAAAGTTTACATCTTTACAACCAAATGAAATAAACTTAAATCAAAAGGCATGTCAGCTTTATGAGGGCAGAGAAGAAGGCTGAACAGAGGAATCATCTGATGGAGTTCACACTGAATGAGACAGAGTAACCCTAAGGCTGGGTTCACACTTGAGCGTTGCGCAAACGCGCGTCTTACGCGCGTTTTTGACGCGCATTTTTATGCGCGTTTTTGTAATAGTAAACGCGCGTTTGACGCGCGTTTGTGTGATTCACTACAGTGTCCTATGGCCACAAACGCCCCAAAAGTCGCTCATGTACTTTTTGGAGCGTCGGGCGTTTTACAGCGCGATCGTACGCGCTGTAAAACGCCCAAGTGTGAACCATTCCCATAGGGAATCATTGGTTTCTCCTTGTTGAGCGTTTTACAGCGCGTAGGAACGCGCTGTAAAACGCTCAGGTGTGAACCCAGCCTAAATATGTGGATACATGCAGACTGCAGAAGACAGATATTTTTGTTTCTTTTTAACTAAAAACGTATTCGTCTCTTGGGAGGAAATTTTTTTATTTCTTTTTTGTCCGTAAGACTTAATATATAATGTACAGGGAATCGATAATAAGTTAGGCTACTTTCACACTAGCGTTCAGAGCGGATCCGTTCTGAACGGATCCGCTCATATAATGCAGACGGTGGCTCCGTTCAGAACGGATCTGTCTGCATTATATTGTCAAAAAATGTCTAAGTGTGAAATTAGCCTGAACGGATCCGTCCAGACTTTTACATTGAAAGTCAATGGGGGACGGATCCGCTTGAAGATTGAGCCATATTGTGTCATCTTCAAACGGATCCGTCCCCATTGACTTACATTGTAAGTCTGGACGGATCCGCTTGCCTCCGCACGGCCAGGCGGACACCCGAACGCTGCAAGCAGCCTTCAGGTGTCCGCCTGCTGAGCGGAGCGGAGGCCAAACGCTGCCAGACTGATGCATTCTGAGCGGATCCGGATCCACTCAGAATGCATTAGGGCTGGACGGAAGCGTTCGGGGCCGCTTGTGAGCCCCTTCAAACGGAGCTCACAAGCGGAGCCCCGAACGCTAGTGTGAAAGTAGCCTTAAAAAGACAGGCAGTGTTTGACCTAGTCCAGAGATCTCCACCCGTTATTGTTTGACCAATAGAAACCCACCTTATTCAGGAGGTTTTGATGCGGATTAGTAGAGGATAGGTCTCACAGGCATTCCATTCGACTTTCACTAGCCACTCCAGAGGGGTGACAGTCCTTATTCATAAAAAGATAGACTTTAACTGTGAGGCCTCCTCTATTGACAAGCAAGGGAGATATGTTTTTCCGCGGCGTCTGCAGAATGGCCCTCACAGGAGGGTGTCCCCGCCTACCCAGGACAGGAAACAACGTAGAAGCTCAAGTTTAAAAGGCCCCATCCCTTTACCTGCTTCAGTTGTAGTTTCCTGTCCTCAAGGGATCGCGTCGAAGCTGCACCTGCAGTGTCTGGAGTACAAGTGAAGTTTCACACGGCCTGTCAGTTTGCCCCATTCGGGAAGTCTGTGCAGGGCACGGGGATTGAAGAGGGCCTGGCGCATCTGTCCCGTTCCTTTGGCGTAAGCCCTTCAGTGAAGGCGGCCCCGGGCATCTGCTTCCCCGGTGACAGTACCTGGGGAGGCTCGCCCACGCATGCGCCTAACAGGCCGGAACTTCTGGGCAGAGTTCCGCTTTGCCAGGTCTCTGCGCGTCACGTCCGCCACCACATAACGTCAGAGACCAGAGGAATGTCGGAAGCAGTGAGTGCAGTAGACAGCATGTTCGCTCCCTTGGAAGTTCCTGACATGTCCCGCAGACCTTTGGATCCTTCTGCCACCCAAAGCAGAGTAAGCCTTCTCCTAACAGTTGTGTCTCACATGTTACCTCTATTTGGGGGAAGAGGGAGCACAGTTATATTGTTTCTCTCTCCCACTGGTGTTGGTGCTGGCCTTCATTTAAAATTCTTAGTTGCTAATTTGGCCCCAAAATGTATCTTAATTTATATGGCAGGGAGGCCAGTACCGTAAAGACCTCTAAGGGAGATTCGGAGCAGGGAAAATGTGCAATGTTTAAAAAATCCCTGCCGTCTAAGTCTAAAAAGACTCTCTGTCCTAGGTGTACAAAGTAGTAACTGAAGAATCACCAGCCTTCCTAGAATCCATAACAAATATGATCAAGGAGGAAGTAAACATGGTGATAGACGCAAGATTCCCACCAGGTTCCCCCCAACCGTCAACCTCACAGAGATCACAGATAGCGGAATTCCCATGTGATCCAGAATCTGATGAGGGTGAAATATTTTTAAAGGCAGAGTCCGAATCTTCTGAGGACGAATCAGGGAAGCCTTTTTGTATTCCTGAAGATACGGAAAAATGATTATAAACAATAAAAACTATTATAAACATTGAGGACGCAAAGGAATCTCGATCAGTTCAGGATAAAATGTTTCAAGGATTGAGCAAAATGAAAAGGAAAGTCTTCCCGTCCATAATAACATTAAAATGATGATCGCTAAAGAATGGAAGAATCCAGAAAAGTGAAATACAATTCCGAATGCCTTTAAAAGAAAATACCCCTTTGCAGAATCGGACTCATCCTCAAGGAATAAAGTTCCCAAGATCGACACTCCAGTTGCCCGCATAGCAAAAAAAAAAAGACTTCTTTACCTTTTGATGACATGGGCCTCTTAAAGGATCCAATGGATGAGAAATGTGAGGGTCTTTTTAAGCAGGCATGGGAGACAAACGCAGCTATGCTGAGGCCTAGTATAGCAGCTGTTATCCAAATTATTAAAATCGGTCTGGTTAACCCAGCTGGAGGAACAACTGGCGGCAGGTACACCCAGAGATGAAATCCTGGCCTCTATCCCTATTTTAAAGCAGGCCTCAAATTCTTTGTCAGATGCCTTGGCGGATCTAGCAAGGCTCTTGGCCAAGTCTGCTGCCTTATCAAATGCCAGTCGTAGAGCTGTATGGCTCAGATCCTGGCCCAGGGACGCTACCTCGAAGAGTCATCTGTGCTCCATTCAGTGTGAGGGGGATAAGTTGTTTGGTTCAGCCTTAGACGACACTTTGGAGAAGGCATCAGACAGGAAGAAAGGTTTATCTTCAGACTCAAATTTTTCCAACAGAGTCGGTCCTTTCGGAGCCAAAAAAAGACCAGATCAGATGAGGAAAGACCTCTCTGGAAGATGGCAATTCTCAAGAGGAAAGGTTTTTTGTTCACCCCAGAAACCACTGCGAAGTCTTCACAATGACGCCATAATTCCGGTAGGAGGCAGATTAAAAAGATTTGCCTCGGCCCCGGAAAACATTTCTACTGCTCCTTGGGTAAGACATACCATAGAGGTTACAAGCTAGAGTTCGCTACTCTTCCCCGAGATTTCTACACGAGCAACAAGCCTTTGAGTAGACTAGAAAAACAGCAGGCTCTGGAATCAGAGATATTATTGCAGCTAGAAAAACAAATCCTCTCCGGACTTTTTAGTTCGAAAACCAAACAACTCTTACAGAGTAATAACAAACCTGAAAAGGTTGAACAAGAGCATAGCCTACAAAAAATTTAAGATGAAGACAAATCAGGTTAACAGTAAATCTCCTGACTCAAGACTCCTACATGGTAGGGCTCGACCTTTCCAATGCTGATTACCAAGTGCCCATTCACAAAAACTATCAGAAATCTCTCAGACTGGCGATATTTATGAAAGGAGAGAAGTGTCACTTTCAGTTTCAGGCCCTTCCCTTCGGGTTGTCCTCAGCCCCCAGAATTTTTAAAAAGATCATGGCAGAAGTGACAAGTCACCTGCAGTCGTTCCGATTTTTTGATTGCAGCTCCGTCCCTCCGAATTCTCCAGTTACATCTAAAGATAAATATAGGTAATGTCGCACTAAAATGAGATGGGGATCCAACAGAGGTGCACCCACTAACAGACAACGCCCAGTCTGATAGAAATAAATATATAAAAGAATGGAGGTGGGGCACTCTCTAAAAGTATAGGGATCTTTTATTACACATATCACAAAAATAGAAAAACAATCACAGTATAATATCAGCGATAAAATAGAAGGAGAGCAGATAAGATGTTGGTACTAACAATAGTATAAATAATGAAATAAAAAGATAAAAATATATTAAATTCAACAGTATCAATATAAATAGGATCCCAATATATATATATATGAATTATTGAGGATAGGATGTTATATTCAGATATTTAATGATAGTAATGTTCACTAATCTTATTCTGATGTATAGTTCCATACACGGTAATCCACTCCGGCAACCAGTCCTTATAACAGGTCTCTAGTATATAATAGTCAGAGTCCCAAACGTATGCAGCTTTGAAGGTTTGTTTGGACAATAATTCAGCTGCTTATACACACAGCGGCGTCCCACTGTATTGATAGGAAGCGATCGCTTTAGGTGGGATATGCAAGGTCTTACCTGAGTATCCTTTGCGCTGGATGGTAGCCCCTCGACTCGGCGTGTTGTTCCTGACTCCGGTCTCAAGGGTTGGTATTCAAATTCGAATTTGGCGCCAGTAGAGATGTTTGCTACACGTGGTTAGATTGTCTTACGTGTAGTAACGTTTGTATACTCCGGCAATTTGCTGACCATAAAATAATCTCCAGGCTTCCTCGGACTTGCAGTCACTCTCCTCTTGGGGGGGGGGGGGGGGGGATATCAGACGCGTTTCGGGGATTTACATGAAAGACCACTGAGGAAGGGGTCTTTCATGTAAATCCCCGAAACGCGTCTGGTATCCCCCCCACCAAGAGGAGAGGGACTGCAAGTCCGAGGAAGCCTGGAGATTATTTTATGGTCAGCGAATTGCCGGAGTATACAAACGTTTCTACACGCAAGACAATCTAACCACGTGTAGCAAACATCTCTACTGGCGCCAAATTCGAATTTGAATACCAACCCTTGAGACCGGAGTCAGGAACAACACGCCGAGTCGAGGGGCTACCATCCAGCGCAAAGGATCCTCGGGTAAGACCTTGCATATCCCACCTAAAGCGATCGCTTCCTATCAAAACAGCGGGACGCCGCTGTGCGTATAAGCAGCTGAATTATTGTCCAAACAAACCTTTAAAGCTGCATACGCTTGGGACTCTGACTATTATATACTAGAGACCTGTTATAAGGACTGGTTGCCGGAGTGGATTACCGTGTATGGAACTATACATCAGAATGAGATTAGTGAACATTACTATCACTAAATATCTGAATATAACATCCTATCCTCAATAATTTATTTATTTTTATATATATACAGACGTGGACAAAATTGTTGGTACCCTTTGGTCAATGAAAGAAAAAGTCACAATGGTCACAGAAATAACTTTAATCTGACAAAAGTAATAATAAATTAAAATTCTATAAATGTTAACCAATGAAAGTCAGACATTGTTTTTCAACCATGCTTCAACAGAATTATGTAAAAAAATAAACTCATGAAACAGGCATGGACAAAAATGATGGTACCCCTAGAAAACACAGAACATAATGTGACCAAAGGGACATGTTAATTCAAGGTGTGTCCACTAATTAGCATCACAGGTGTCTACAACCTTGTAATCAGCCATTGGGCCTATATATATGGCTCCAGGTAATCACTGTGTTGTTTGGTGATATGGTGTGTACCACACTCGACATGGACCAGAGGAAGCAAAGGAAAGAGCTGTCTCAAGAGATCAGAAAGAAAATTATAGACAAGCATGTTAAAGGTAAAGGCTATAAGACCATCTCCAAGCAACTAGATGTTCCTGTGAGTACAGTTGCACATATTATTCATAAGTTTAAGATCCATGGGACTGTAGCCAACCTCCCTGGACGTGGCCGCAGGAGGAAAATTGATGACAAATCTAAGAGACGGATAATCCGAATGGTAACAAAAGAGCCTAGAAAGACTTCTAAAGAGATTCAAGGTGAACTTCATGCTCAAGGAACATCAGTGTCAGATCGCACCATCCGTCGTTGTTTGAGCCAAAGTGGACTACATGGGAGACGACCAAGGAGGACACCATTGTTGAAAACGAATCATAAAAAAGCAAGACTGGAATATGCCAAACTACATGTTGACAAGCCACAAAGCTTCTGGGAGAATGTCCTGTGGACAGATGAGACAAAAATCGAAGTTTTTGCCAAGGCACATCAGCTGTATGTTCACAGACGAAAAAATGAAGCATATCAAGAAAAGAACACTGTCCCTACTGTGAAACATGGAGGAGGCTCTGTTATGTTCTGGGGCTGCTTTGCTGCGTCTGGCACAGGGTGTCTTGAATCTGTGCAGGGTACAATGAAATCTCAAGACTATCAAGGAATTCTAGAGAGAAATGTACTAGCCAGTGTCAGAAAGCTTGGTCTCAGTCGCAGGTCATGGGTCTTGCAACAGGACAATGACCCAAAACACACCGCTAAAAACACCCAAGAATGGCTAAGAGGAAAAAATTGGACTATTCTAAAGTGGCCTTCTATGAGCCCTGACCTCAATCCTATTGAGCATCTTTGGAAGGAGCTGAAACATGCAGTCTGGAAAAGGCACCCTTCAAACCGGACACAACTGGAGCAGTTTGCTCATGAGGAGTGGGCCAAAATACCTGCTGAGAGGTGCAGATGTCTCATTGACAGTTACAGGAAGCGTTTGATTGCAGTGATTGCCTCAAAAGGTTGCGCAACAAAATATTAAGTTAGGGGTACCATCATTTTTGTCCATGCCTGTTTCATGAGTTTATTTTTTTACATAATTCTGTTGAAGCATGGTTGAAAAACAATGTCTGACTTTCATTGGTTAACATTTATAGAATTTTAATTTATTATTACTTTTGTCAGATTAAAGTTATTTCTGTGACCATTGTGACTTTTTCTTTCATTGACCAAAGGGTACCAACAATTTTGTCCACGTCTGTATATATATATATATATATATATATAGGGATCCTATTTATATTGATACTGTTGAATTTAATATCTTTTTATTTCATTATTTATACTATTGTTAGTACCAACATCTTATCTGCTCTCCTTCTATTTTATCGCTGATATTATACTGTGATTGTTTTTCTATTTTTGTGATATGTGTAATAAAAGACCCCTATACTTTTAGAGAGTGCCCCACCTCCATTATTTTATACATCTAAAGATGGTTCAAAAGAAGTTGCGGGAATTGGTCTGGTTACTAAACAAAGAAAAGTCAGACTTAGTTCCCAGCAGAGAAAAAAATATTTTTGGGAGTCAAGTTAAACTCACACAATCTCATGTCTTTTTTCCCCTCTAGAAAAAAATGATTTCTCCATCGCAAAAGGTCTCTCTGTTTTGCAAGTCCAGAACAGTATCCTTCAGAGACATCATGACGCTTTTAGGCCATTTGACGTCCACAATTTCAGCAGTGCGGTGGGCCCAACACAATACAATGCCACTACAATCATTTCTCCTGAAGAACTGGGATGAAAATCAGAATACCCTAGACAACAGGATAAAAGTTCCTTTAAAGGCAAAGCAGTCTCTCCTGTGGTGGAAAATAAGAAAAAATCTTCAGTCAGGAGTATTTTGGCGACACACAAATCAAGTCGTTATTTCTACCAACGCCAACAATCGCGGATGGGGAGGCCACACCAAAGATCAGGCAATACAAGGCGTTTTGAGTCAAAAAATGGCAGAAGCATTTTCTAATCTGAAAGAGCTGATGGCAGTCTTCAAAACACTCCCCTCTCTCCAATCAACTGTAAAATCCCAAATTCTGTCCGACAATTCCACCACTGTGGCCAGTTAAACCGGCAAGGAGGGACAAAAAGCAGAGCTCTGCGAAATCTGTCGCTGGGCAGAAAAGAACCTGAATTCTTTAATGGCCGTCCATCTCAAAAGGGTAAGGAAAACATAGTAGCGGACTATCAACAGAGAGAATTTAAAAGCGGAAGAATGGTCACTAGACCCCGATATGTTCGCTCAGATATCAAAAAAGTGGGGGACCCGGTCATAAACCTGTTTACAGATAAGGCAAAATTTGGTAGATGTGGATTAATGGACCGAAGAGCTGCGGTAACCTTAATGAAGTAGGTTCAAACACTCCTAAATACAAAATATAACAGAATAGCGGATACCGCGCTAATAATCTAAAGCGATCTATAGAGAAAAGAGTTACTAAGAGCCAAAAACCAACTATATAATCTGCTACAAAGTGGATATCACAAGTCCATGTTAAGCATGCGAAAAAAGAGATGTTATGAGTCTATATTTCCCACGTGAGTTAACAATGACTTCGCTCTGCTGCGCATAGACAAAAGCAGCTGTCTCGCGTTTATATTCACCATGCGATGGACCCGCTATCCGCCTCTAACATGTAGTTAGATCTTGCTGATGGCACCAACCACTCGTTCTGTAAGACTCCAGCCGTTCGTTGCAAACAGGTCAGAATTACCATGCGATGGACCCGCTATCCGCCTCTAACATATAGTCAGATCTCGTTGATAGCACCAAACGTTCGTTCCTAAACAAGTCAGGATTATCATCCAATGGACACTGCTCTCCGTCTCCAACAGGTGATTAGATCTTACTGTGAGGCACCAGGTGTTCACCAAACAAATCAGGATTACCTTTATAAACAACAAAAGGAGATGGTGCAATACCCTCACGGTATAGAGGTAAGAAATTTTTTTATTCTACTCACAAGCATAAGTTTTCACATGCGTATAAAATGCCCGACCCAGGTTTCGCACTTAGCTTCATCAGGGGCTGCGGATATACCGCAGCCCCTGATGAAGCTAAGTGCGAAACCCGGGTCGGGCATTTTATACGCATGTGAAAACTTATGCTTGTGAGTAGAATAAAAAAATTTCCCCTCTGCTCCTGTATTTAATCAGGGATCCCCCTTGGTTCGATTCTGCCAGGAGTCGGGTTTTATAGATGTTTGGGGTGTTCTGGGACGAGGGAGGAGAGCCTATTCTTGTTACTCAAGGTCTGGAAATTGTATTTCCAGGATTGATCTGGCTTTAATAAATGAAAAATATCTGAGACATATTAGATATGAAGACAGGTCACTCTCGGATCATGAAGTGTGGATGGAGGGGGCACACCAATAAATGCAAATAATACAGGGAGTGCAAAGGAGTTGTTTAAAATATAATACGGAAACAAATAGACTCAATGAAAAGTAAAAAATAAAATCACCCTAAGGCTGCACATCCAACAATAACCATAGGTAAAAAAAAAAAAGAATTATATAAAGTTTATTAGACAACTCAAACAGACACATTAAAAAATTGTATACAATATGAACAACAACGTGTCGGTAACTGAATAAAACCAACACATACAGAATCCACTGGAAGTCCACAAAATCAGGACATAAGATATATGCCAGCTATACACAATGTCAACATATAAGCTACATATAGAAAATGTAAAAATAAGGTATGGCCACTAAGGCCTCTTTCACACTTGCGTTGTCCGGATCCGGCGTGTACTCCACTTGCCGGAATTACACGCCGGATCCGGAAAAACGCAAGTGTACTGAAAGCATTTGAAGATGGACCCGTCTTCAAAATGCGTTCAGTGTTACTATGGCACCCAGGACGCTATTAAAGTCCTGGTTGCCATAGTAGGAGCGGTTTGGGATACCCTTAAGGCCTTTTTGAGGAGGGTATTTGTTAGTAACATCTACAACCTGAGAAGGGGTTATCGATTAAAAGAAAGAACCTTGAAAGCATCTGCGCTTTGTAGGTGACAGAACTTTGCCATGAATAGGACAGAAGAGAACAGAAATCTTATGCAAAGTGATAGTCAGGAATATTCAGATTATCTTCTTGAAAAAGCTCAACAGAGGCTCTTTTTTTTAAGGGCCAAAAACAATTTTGTGATGTTTATTCACATTATTCCAGATAACAAAAGCTACACAAAAGGTATGTTTGTCCGACTCTTCCCATGCCAAAACTGCTGAAAAGCTCCCTTTAATTTCTTGATTTTGAGGAGGGGAAGGAGTAAGCTTCAAAATCAAATATATTGCTATAGACTATCACAATGGTCAAAGCAAAGCAAATCCCACCTATGGACAAATTACACGGTCAGCTGGAGAAACCTTCTCTCAAGGACTTGGCAGAAAATGAAAGACATTTTTTTCATAATTATGCGAATCCTAGCACAAGCAAGATATAAACCTCGACACTGCCAAGCTTTTCTAGGTGCCAGCTTTTCTTCCTCACACCTCCTAGATAAGCTTCCATCACTATGGTAGGAGAGCATTAAAGGAGTTGTGCAGTCAATACATATTGATGACCTATCCAGGGGTGCCGACTCCCAGCAGATCAGCTGTTTGAAGAGGTGGCGGTGCTCGTAGAAGCACAACTTCCTCTTTAAGATCACACGGTGTCGTCACCCATGTAGCGACAATGCAGTGTAATTACAATTGTTTGTTCCATTTAAGTGATGGAGATGAAGTAGTGCTTGCACTAGCGCCGCCTCTTCAAACTGCTGATTGGCGGTGTGCCGAGAGTCGGAGCCCCACGATCAGATACTGATGACCTATCCTGAGGATAGGGCATCAATATGTACTGGCTGCATAAACCCCTTTAAGAAATATATCATTTGATGTTGTCACACTGGGAACATAGGGGTTCTTATGCTCTATATTTTACTTTTCTCTTATTTAATGTAATGTGTTCCCCAATAGTCTTTATTTACAATATTCTACCATTCTCTCCATACAGATCCTATGTAGACCTGTGTCTTAAAATGTGTATATTCTGATCCAGCAGTCAGATGCCCTTGTGTCTACTTCTTGCTAATCTATCCAATCTAGGTGTTCAAAGCAGCTCCGTCACCAGGATCAACCCTACTAAACCAGACATACTGGCTGGTAGGGCTCCTCATGTGGATTAAGGCTACTTTCACACTAGCGCTTGATCGGATCCGCTCTGAACGGATCCGATCATATTAATGCAGACGGAGGCTCCGTTCAGTACGGATCCGTCTGCATTAATAACTTAGAAAATTTTCTAAGTGCGCAAGATGCCTGAGCGGATCCGTTCAGACTTTCAATGTAAAGTCAATGGGGGACGGATCCGCTTGAAGATTGAGCCATATGGTGACCTCTTCAAGCGGATCCGTTCCCATTGACTTACATTGTAAGTCTGAACGGATCCGCTCGCATCCGCACGGCCAGGCGGACAGCTGAACGCTGCAAGCAGCGTTCAGCTGTCCGCCTGTCCGTGCGGAGGCGAGCGGAGCGGAGGCTGAACGCCGCCAGACTGATGCAGTCTGAGTGGATCCGCTCCATTCAGACGGCATCAGGGCTGGACGGAGGCGTTCGGGTCCGCTCGTGAGCTCCTTCAAACGGAGCTCACGAGCGGACCGACGAACGCTAGTGTGAAACTAGCCTAAAACTATACCTTTCTTTTGTCTGTATGATATACAGCTGCAGAGAAATCTGTGTATTTATGCATATGCAAATGAGAAGTTCGAGCACCAGGAGGAGGGGCCGAATCCTTTGAGCACTGCTTTGTAACACCCTCTGTGCTCTGCACACTCCCCCTTTCCCTTGATTGACGGGACTAGACATCAGCATGCAGAGGGCAGAGCTGTGTGCTAGCATCTACATATCATATACTCTATGTACTATAGCTTCACCACACTGAGATCTACTGAGAAAGCTAATACACATATTACTGCTTTATTTATAGGCACAATATATGCTTCTAAAGACACCTGTAATATGTGTCGGCTTATAAGTATTTAAGAAACATGCATCTCTATGTGGTAATGCTATAGCTTGGAAGTGCATGGTTTTGCATGTAGAGATCCGGAGTTTGAAAAAACTTACATACATTTTTTTTTTCTGTTCAGTTATTTTTTTTTTCTCTCTCTCATTTAACCCATAAAGGCTATACTACAATAAATATACAGTCATATAATAACAATAGAGATGCATGTTTTTTTCTCTGTTTATAAGCCAACATGTTGGATTTCTGTAGCCTAGAAGCAGCATATACTTCCCTCTCCGTATGCCATAAAAATGCTTTCTCTGACGATTCAAGAGTGCAAGAATCGCTGTTATATGTACAAGAACTTGCCGACAGCTATCCCAGCCAACATGGGCTTTTTCTTTCCCATATTATATATAATTCATGGTATAAAAAAAATGTTTCCCAGAATGCAAAATCACCAGTGTAATCTACATACAGACACTGAGCTTGGAAAAGTTAGCTGTGAAGCCTGTATATTATGAATGTAGTTGTGGCCTATAGTACAGGCAGTAGGTCAGGATAAGTACAAGGTAAGTGAAGTAATGAAGGCCTAATGCAAATGGCCATGGAGCCTATACAGCAGTGCACAAAGACCATATGGCACTTTAGTATGGAGCTGTGCAACATCCATGTACTGCTGTAAAGATTCTGTAAGGTGCAGTATGTGCTGCGCCTAGCATCTGATGGAACACGGCAAAAAACATAGGCGTAAGGAGATGCAGTAGAGGCCTTTTGCACCTCTATGGCTTATTATTGTTCCATGCAAAACTAAATATTGTGCAGGCATCCCATGGCTAGTGCTGCCCCAACCACAGGTCTGATACTGTCCACCTTCCTCCTTCGGTCGGCGACAGCTCCAACTGCCAGTATCCAAAGTGTTTTCAGCAGGTTGCAGCCTGTGCTCCCGTGTGAGGGCCTCTAGGCCCATTCTATAGGCCATGCCGGCGTTCACTCTCGGCCTCTGAAGGGGCCAGCACACGCAAGTCAAAAAGCCTCCCCAGCCTTTGGCTGGTCATCCCTATGTATATAAGGCACCTTCCTCAGTGGGAGGGTGCCTGAGCTTTAGGTTTCCAGCTTGCTAGTTTACCTAGTAAACATGCACTATTCAGTTTGTCTACCTGTGTACCTAACCTCTGTCTCTCTACCAATCTGGAAACTGTGTCCTGACTGTAGCCTGCTTACTGTGTTGATCCTCAGCTGTCTGCCCTGACCTTGGACCTGTTTCACGTAAACCCATGAACCCTGCCTGCCCTGACCTCAGCCCGTCTCTGACTACTGAGTATTGTCTGAACCCTTTTGTGTTCCACACTGGTGTCTCTGACCCCCATGAGTCAGCTGCCAACTACAATGGCACTATCTCAAGAGGTAGCTCCAATGCAGTGAAGACCAGATCCCTGTATAAGGGTTAAAGAATGAAAACCAGAGAACTGCAAGGATAACTCCCTTAGAGTTTGTCCAAAGCCAAACTGGTTAGTTGGTACAGTGGGTCCATACCCACTGCCTTTAACACTCAAACACTGTAAAGCTCGTTCTTTCTCTACATTTTTCATAAGGAAAAATATCATAGCAAAAAAATTGTCCATTGGTGGCCTCAAGAATTTCATATCTGAACTGGAGGCCCTGGTAAGTATCTGTAAAGATGTGCTGCAAGCTGCACCGTTTTTATTTTTTGCAAAATGACAGCTGCCAGGACAGAACCCTGACTGACTCCATTAAAGTATCCGTCATGTGACACATCGGGCACTGCCATCATCATTTTTGTGTTCTGTTCATAAGATAGAACAGAAAAATAGAAATGCAAACACAGATGTGAACGTAGCCTCAGGAAACTGCAAAACACTAAAAAAAAACAACTCGCTCTACAGGAATCTATACAATTGTTACATAAAGATAAGCATGAACAAGGAACGTATAGGTCTATAAATATATAATGCCCAATGCTAGACACTAGACACAGGTTCCAGGCATCTTGATAACATACTAGTCAACATAACTAGACTGGACACTAGCAGGAGACAGACAGCTCTGCATTATTTATAACGCTGTCCCTCATCTCTTCTAACGCAGGCTCGCAATCTCGCCGGACAGCTGCTATTGATGCCAACCGTCTCCATTTTCATGGCAGACCTATTCGACCGGTGCCAGACACACAATGTAATGTGAATCAAACATTTAGTTTTACATGTCACAGGCTGTTCTTTTCCTTCCATTAAACTTGTCCTCGTCCGTGGCGCTGACTGAAAACACAGAAATTGGGACTAGACACCGCCCTAAGATCAGGAATAACCTACAGAGATCATTTTCACATAGTAAAAAGGGTTAAAGGGCTACTCTTGATCAATGTATTTGAGATGATTATATGGCACTTACTAATATAATCTTTGTTGATCTTTTGTGCCATTTTCTATTTTTCATAAGGAATTCTCCCTTGAAGTCTTGTGTGCTGTCCACACAGAAGTCCTGACAACAAAATGGCTGTTGATGGAGGGTCATGTGACCAGGCAAATAACTCCCCCATTCAAATACTCTACCCCTACACTAAATTCTCAACATTGCAAGTGCAGATGTGGTGTATAGGAGTGGAGAAGGCGGAGGGGTGTGTCTGGGGGTATTTTTGCCTGGTCACATGACACTTCATCAGCAGCCATCTTATGGACAGGTCTCTTGCGTGGACAGCATGGAAGATTTGCCCAACAACAGGACATGATTTATGGAAAATCAACAAAGGCTATATTAGTAAATGTCCTGTAGTCATCTTACACACACATTGGTGAAAAGTAGCCAGAAAGTGGCCATCCCCTTTAATAATGGCATTCACAAACATAGGTTTAAAATACCTTCCACAACCCAGAAATACGATACTCAGAGATAGGCGTGTAGACCTATGGAAAACCCTAAGAATAGAACTCCTAATACTCTTATTTAATTAAAGTGACACGGGCATCTCGCTCCCAGAGGCTTATTTCGGGTCAAGGTTTTTGGTCCCGGGTCACTGTTCATTTCATGGTCAGTAAAATACATAGAAATAAACTGCAATGAAAATAGATGACAAGCAGCACAAGAACAGAAATCAATATTAAGTAGACTTCTTGTAAATGCTGCACCATTACCAGCACCAGCATAGGCGCTCAGGTATAAATAGGCCTAAATACTACATAAAGATATTTTAGGTAGAGTAGCCAGTTAGAGGCACTGAAATGTGTTCCCAGCATGGCGTGCAATGCATCTTTGAGATTAATAGATCCCACAGGCTACGTTCACATCTGCGCTAGTCCTTTCCATAGTCCTGCTCCATAAGGGTACATTCACACGTCCATTCAACATGTCCTATTCTTGCCCGCAGCCACGGACACGAAAAGGAATTTCTATTATAGTGTCGGCAATGTGCGGTCTGCAAATTGCAGAACGCACATGGCCTGTGTCCGTGTTTTGCAAACCACAAAACAGATGCGGACGTGTGAATGGACCCTTAGAGGAGCAGAACAATGAAAATATTGGAATATCCAGGGCAGAACTATCAGGGACCGAGCCAAACAGACCCCAGTAACTAACATGGGGTTCACTTCTTGGTGGAATCTGTGATGAGCCCCGAGGGCAGCCTCCAACGCAGATGTGAACGAACTCTTACTATACACTTTCCTGTTTGGTGCCATTTTCTTATTTATGCCTAATCCTTTAACTACATAATATACATAAATCACTAATTCTACACAGAACTAAACAAAATCTAAATTTTGGATTAAGTGTGGGATTTTACCAAATATATAAAGGTTATATTTTAATAAGAGTTATTAGTTTAATTCTGTGATAGCATGCTGTATACATCCAACAAGGGACAAAAAGACAACACATGGATAAATAGATATAAAAAAAAGATACTAATGTACAGCATTAATATTAAGAATCTGAGACCTTCCTGCAACTGTAAAAGGAAGAGGAAAAAAAAAAAAATTATATATATATATATATATATATATATATATATATATATATATAATAAAGATGAAAGAATAGGATTTAGGGATGTTGACTTAAAATACTATATACAGTAGGGCAGGCATGGCCAACCTGTGGCTCTCCAGCTGTTGTAAAACTACAACTCCCACCATGCCCTGCTGTAGGCTGATAGCTATAGGCAGTCTGGGCATGCTGGGAGTTGTAGTTTTGCAACAGCTGGAGAGTCGCAGGTTGGCCATCCATGCAGTACGGTTTTGTGTCCCGCAGGCTCATTTACTCTCTAGATCCCCAATTTAATAAACTCAATCCCTTCCAAGCAAGATTGGTATATAGTGTTGAGAGAACTTCAGTTTTCAAGTTCGGCGTACAAGGTCTGGGATATCTAAGAATTCCATTATGGATTCAGCTACCTGGACCATAACTTATGGTCCGTGGTAGTGGAATCCATAACGGAATTCTTGTATAACCCGAACCTTGCACGTGCGGAACAGAAGCTCAGGATGGAACACCTTGTCTGACTCTTGATGAATGTTACCTTTCCTTACACAAAAGAGCTTGATCTACGTGCTTTTAAGCACAGGGGAAATTCTTTGTGGTTGGCGTTCTTTGGCGCAGCTTGGATATGTGCGTCTGATGCAAGCAAATTTCTACAACATGCCGAACTGAGAACAGAAGTTCACTCATCCCTATTGGTATGTATTAGGGATCAGTCAACTCCAGCCCTCTAGTAGCGCTGAAGCTACAACTCCTAGCATGCACAGTGTGCTCAGCTTTTCTCAGAAGTTCCCATAGGACTGGAGTTGTAGTCTGACAACAGTTGGAGTGCTGAAGGTTGCTCGTGCCTGGTATAGATATAGATGTGGCGATAGTCATCTTGTTTCATGGCGCCTTATGTAAACAATGGCTGGGAACTTTTAACTGACTTTCTATGGCTTTTATGCTGGGATATGGAAGCGAGTCGGGACATCACTCAAGTTTAGAACTGCTTCATCTGTAGTAGAGATCTGCCTTTCCTAGGACTTTATCTAGACCCAGTGGCATACTTGATTTTCATCTGAAGGCCAACTCTGATCAAGCTGCTATATTCTACTGCAGGGATCAGCAACCTCCGGCACTCCAGCTGTTGTGAAACTACAACTCCCAGAATCTTCCTGTCCCTTCTGTGGGAGTTACAAGAACAGCCGAATAAGTTTGCATGCTGGGAGTTGTAGTTTCACAGCAGCTGGAGTGCCAAAGGTTGCTGATCCCTATCCTACTGATAACCCAACTAAATCTATTGATAATCTATCTATATACAAATGAAATTTCCAGCTCCGGTAAGGGAGAAATATTTTCATGACACATTATGAAGATTGATCCCAAAACATCTGGGTTGGTTTCCAAGCTGAGCCTGTATTTCATTTTATCCCTGTGGACTATTTCAGTGCATATGATGGAAATACTGCCTTTAATGTGCTTTCTGGAATGTACCATATTTTTTGTGGGGGGGGAAATAGCAGTGCGTCTTATTGGGGGGGGGGGGCGAATGCTGCGACCGTCCGGTTAATATGCTGAGAGGGAGGAGGGGCTGGGGGCTGGGATCTGTTTCTGTAATGGCATCGGGGCCCGATGCAGGCACTGTATTCTACTACACCGGGCCCCGCTTTCTGAAGTATACGGTAATCATATGTAAATTTGTGGGTATTGTTAAAATATTCCAATCATCTTAAATCTAGCGCTGTACTACTTACAACTAATGTGCCATCCACAGATGCCCCCATAACCGTGCCATCCACAGACCACCATTACGGTAGTTCAAAACCCACCAAAAGCACACCTTTAGTTCCGGAGCGCGCCGCAGATCTAAAAAAAAATAATAATAGAACATATCCTATTCTTGTCCGCAATTGCGGACAAGAATAGGCATTCCTAGGGGGGCGCCGTCCGAGTGTATTGAGGATTCGCAATACACTACGGACGTGTGAATGGACCCTAACTCAGGTATACATGCCTAGCTCTAATATACTAGCAAATAAAACGAAATATTGACCGTTACACTAGGCTCTTATCCAGGAAAACAAAAGCTACCCTACAATTCAATGCCTGGCTCTTTAAACCATCCTTGGAACAATAACTGGGGGTACAAATCAGAACCAGAATGTTTTCCATAAGAAAATAACAACCCTTAAATCAGCTGTCAAGATTATTGCCCCTTATAAGTGCAGAACAGGTTACTGATTTGACCAGGGGCAGACTGGGAACTTAAGGTGGCCCTGGAAAGAAACCCTAAATTGGCCCTATGTTGTAGGTGGGCCCAAAGTGACAGAAGGCAGGGCAGCCCAAGTAGGTGGGGTCAGCAATACCAAAGTGCAAAATACTGTAGCAGCAGAACCATATACAGACGTGGACAAAATTGTTGGTACCCTTTGGTCAATGAAAGAAAAAGTCACAATGGTCACAGAAATAACTTTAATCTGACAAAAGTAATAATAAATTAAAATTCTATAAATGTTAACCAATGAAAGTCAGACATTGTTTTTCAACCATGCTTCAACAGAATTATGTAAAAAAATAAACTCATGAAACAGGCATGGACAAAAATGATGGTACCCCTAACTTAATATTTTGTTGCGCAACCTTTTGAGGCAATCACTGCAATCAAACGCTTCCTGTAACTGTCAATGAGACATCTGCACCTCTCAGCAGGTATTTTGGCCCACTCCTCATGAGCAAACTGCTCCAGTTGTGTCCGGTTTGAAGGGTGCCTTTTCCAGACTGCATGTTTCAGCTCCTTCCAAAGATGCTCAATAGGATTGAGGTCAGGGCTCATAGAAGGCCACTTTAGAATAGTCCAATTTTTTCCTCTTAGCCATTCTTGGGTGTTTTTAGCGGTGTGTTTTGGGTCATTGTCCTGTTGCAAGACCCATGACCTGCGACTGAGACCAAGCTTTCTGACACTGGCTAGTACATTTCTCTCTAGAATTCCTTGATAGTCTTGAGATTTCATTGTACCCTGCACAGATTCAAGACACCCTGTGCCAGACGCAGCAAAGCAGCCCCAGAACATAACAGAGCCTCCTCCATGTTTCACAGTAGGGACAGTGTTCTTTTCTTGATATGCTTCATTTTTTCGTCTGTGAACATACAGCTGATGTGCCTTGGCAAAAACTTCGATTTTTGTCTCATCTGTCCACAGGACATTCTCCCAGAAGCTTTGTGGCTTGTCAACATGTAGTTTGGCATATTCCAGTCTTGCTTTTTTATGATTCGTTTTCAACAATGGTGTCCTCCTTGGTCGTCTCCCATGTAGTCCACTTTGGCTCAAACAACGACGGATGGTGCGATCTGACACTGATGTTCCTTGAGCATGAAGTTCACCTTGAATCTCTTTAGAAGTCTTTCTAGGCTCTTTTGTTACCATTCGGATTATCCGTCTCTTAGATTTGTCATCAATTTTCCTCCTGCGGCCACGTCCAGGGAGGTTGGCTACAGTCCCATGGATCTTAAACTTATGAATAATATGTGCAACTGTACTCACAGGAACATCTAGTTGCTTGGAGATGGTCTTATAGCCTTTACCTTTAACATGCTTGTCTATAATTTTCTTTCTGATCTCTTGAGACAGCTCTTTCCTTTGCTTCCTCTGGTCCATGTCGAGTGTGGTACACACCATATCACCAAACAACACAGTGATTACCTGGAGCCATATATATAGGCCCAATGGCTGATTACAAGGTTGTAGACACCTGTGATGCTAATTAGTGGACACACCTTGAATTAACATGTCCCTTTGGTCACATTATGTTCTGTGTTTTCTAGGGGTACCATCATTTTTGTCCATGCCTGTTTCATGAGTTTATTTTTTTACATAATTCTGTTGAAGCATGGTTGAAAAACAATGTCTGACTTTCATTGGTTAACATTTATAGAATTTTAATTTATTATTACTTTTGTCAGATTAAAGTTATTTCTGTGACCATTGTGACTTTTTCTTTCATTGACCAAAGGGTACCAACAATTTTGTCCACGTCTGTACCACAGTGCAGCACAATACATTGCCCCAAAAGCTGTCCCTTTGTGGTGGCAATCAACAGCTTCCATTTTCTGTCCTCCTCCAGTTGTCTCTGATTAAACTATGGAGCAGGGAACCTATGAAGTAAGATACGGAAGGGCACGTGCAGTTGCTGGCCAGGTACATTAGTACCCGATTCTCACGCCTTAGCCCAGACAGCTCATTATGTATCCAGCCAGCGGCAGAGAGGGCTTGGGCATCGGCCCACCAGTTAATATCCCTGTAGGGTCTATGGCACAGTCCTGTGCTGTAAAGGTGCTTAGCAACAGGTCACTAAAAGCCTGATTGTACTATGGCCTCCTTCACATACAGTATTCTATACCAGTAAAACAGAGAATACGCTGGAGATGTGAAACTACCCTTAGCTGAAAGGAAAGGTCTGCACCTCTTCCATGTTTTGAGTCCATTTCTGCTTTCAGTTTCCAAAATATTCATGCAAGATGCTGTCGCACGAAAGTGGCCTTAGACATAGGGGTGTATGAACCCTTTGCAGATCTCAAGCACTTTTATGCAAATCCGTGGGGCATTTGATCTTCAATATCACGTCTTTCTTGTTTGTAATGTAAAGCAGCAGAGACAAAATGTAATTACAGCTAAAATAAAGCACCAAGAGAGGGAAGCAAGGACGCTTTAAAACTGATATATAACTGACATCCAAGACACCTTGTGTGAGAATAGCTAGCTGCAGCAGCTGGGTCAGGCCCAAGCAACTAAAACAATTGAAGGACAATGAGGGACTCGCTATGCATTGAGAAATCCCTCTTTTCGCTTCATTTACCATACTTCCTGCTGTCAAGACTCGGGATGCTCGCTCCGCACCTTGTATAAACCGCATTGTGCATGCAGCTTGGCATCCTGACAGCATATCTGAAAACAGCATCTTTAGTCTTTCACTTTCCCTCGTGCAACTGGGTTTAGGATAATAAAACAGAGCAAAAACAGGGTAACATGCAGTGAGAACGCTGAAAACACATAACAGCAAGAATATTTTAATAGTGGGACACTCAAGGAAATCATAAAAAAGACCGGTTTCTCAATTTAAATGTCATTAGGTCTTCCTTTCTTTTTTTTGTTGCTAAAAATGACATTGCATTTTTAGTGGGGTTTTTCTTTTTTCCCTCTGGTGTTTTTTAACTCCTAGAAAGCAGCCTATGGGAAAACAATCCTGAAACAAAAGCCAAAAGACATAAAAAATAAAAATAAAATTAAACACCAGGAAAAAAATATTTGTAGTGCATTTCAAATTGCACTACAGCAAAAATGTAAAAATAACTGAACCCCGCTTAAATGGGACAACCATTTATTTACATCAAATAAAAAAATTACAATATATCTTTACGTAAAAGGGATATAATTACCAAACATTTGGGTATTCTGCTAACTTCAAATAAGGGCTCTTTCACACTTGCATTCTTCTGTTCCGGCATAGAGTTCCGTCGTCTATGCCGGAAGAATCCTGATCAAGATCATCCCTATGCATTCTGAATGGAGAGAAATCTGTAACAGATGCATCAGGATGTCTTCAGTTTCGGACCGGAACATTTTTTGGCTGGAGAAAATACCGCAGAATGCTGCGCTTTTTGCTCCGGCCAAAAATCCTGAACACTTGCCGCAAGGCCGGATACGGAATTAATGCTCATTGAAAGGCATTAATCCGGATCCGGCCTTAAGCTAAACGTCGTTTCGGCACATTACCGGATCCGACGTTTAGCTTTTTCTGAATGGTTACCATGGCTGCCAGGACGCTAAAGTCCTGTTTGCCATGGTAAAGTGTAGTGGGGAGCGGGGGAGCAGTATACTTACCGTCCGTGCGGCTCCCGGGGCGCCCCACGCGCATGGATGATGTGATCGCATGGACACGTCATCCATGCGCATAAGGCGCTCTGACGTCATTCTGGAGCGCCCCGGGAGCAGCACGGACGGTAAGTATACTGCTCCCCCGATCCCCACTACTACTATGGCAACCAGGACTTTAATAGCGTCCTGGCTGCCATAGTAACACTGAACGCATTTTGAAGTCTGATCCGTCTTCAAATGCTTTCAGTTCACTTGCATTTTTCCGGATCCGGCGTGTAATTCCGGCAAATGGAGTACATGACGGATCCGGGCAACGCAAGTGTGAAAGAGCCCTAAGTTTTGTGAACTTATCTGCCATAGACTTACTTAAAGAACATCTTTCAGCAGATTTGTACCTATGACGCTGCCTGTTACATGTGCACTTGGCAGCTGAATGCATCCGTGTTGGTCCCATGTTCATATGAGCCCAACATTGCTGAGAAAAATTATGTTTTTTTTTTTTTTTTGCTGACAGATGTCCTTCAAAAAATTTCTTAATAGAATATTTAAAGCGCTTTTCCCATCTCTGCCTGAGTAAGTACTGCTTTCCAGAGGTGGTCAGAGTTAGGCCTCATGCACACGACAGTATTTTTTCACGGTCCGCAAAAACGGGGTCCGTAGTTCCGTGACCATTTTTTCGTCCGTGGGTCTTCCTTGATTTTTGGAGGATCCACGGACATGAAAAAAAAAGTCGTTTTGGTGTCCGCCTGGCCGTGCGGAGCCAAACGGATCCGTCCTGAATTACAATGCAAGTCAATGGGGACGGATCCGTTTGACGTTGACAAAATATGGTGCCATTTCAAACGGATCCGTCCCCATTGACTTTCAATGTAAAGTCTGGAGTTCTTTTATACCATCGGATTGGAGTTTTCTCCAATCCGATGGTATATTTTAACTTGACGCGTCCTCATCACCATGGGAACGCCTCTATGTTAGAATATACTGTCGGATATGAGCTACATCGTGAAACTCAGATCCGACAGTATATTCTAACACAGAGGCGTTCCCATGGTGATGGGGACGCTTCGGGTTAGAATATACTTAAACTGTGTACATGACTGCCCCCTGCTGCCTGGCAGCAGGGGGCAGAGCCCCCCCCCCCCCCCCGTTTTTAACTCATTGGTGGCCAGTGCGGCCGCCCCCCCTCCCTCCCCTGTAGTTAACTCATTGGTGTCCAGTGGACCCCCCCCTCCCCTGCAGTTAACTCGATGGTGGCCAGTGGGCCCTCTCCCCTCCCTCCCCCTCCTAATTAAAATCGCCCCCCCTATCATTGGTGGCAGTGGAGAGTACCGATCGGAGTCCCAGTGTAATCGCTGGGGCTCCGATCAGTAACCATGGCAACCGGGACGCTACTGCAGTCCCGGTTGCCATGGTTGCTTAGCAATTTGTAGAAGCTTCATACTTATCTGCCAGCAGCGATGTCTGTGACCGGCCGGGAGCTCCTCGTACTGGTAAGTGAAAGGTCTGTGCGGCGCATTGCCTATAGCACAGACCTGTCACTTACCAGTAGGAGAAGCTCCCGGCTGGACACAGACATCGCAGCTCCCAGGTGAGTATGAAGCTTCTACAAATTGCTAAGCAACCATGGCAACCGGGACTGCAGTAGCGTCCCGGTTGCCATGGTTACCGATCGGAGCCCCAGCGATTACACTGGGACTCCGATCGGTACTCTCCACTGCCACCAATGGGTCCGCGAAAAAAAACGGAAAACGGCACAACGGCCACGGATGCACACAACGGTCGTGTGCATGAGGCCTTACGGAAACTTTCTAATCAGCTGCGCTCTGCTGTTTCCATAACTCCCACTCACTGCTATGGGGTAACAGCGGAGTGCAGCCCGCTCGGCCATTTCTAGAATTTTGCCCACTCCCAGTTGGTGCTTAGTTGTCAGATTATTACCATCTTGGCCATGTAAGGCTGAGATGGAAATAACCCTTTAAAGGTGACCTGCCTGAAGTTGAAAAAAAAAATTAAACCAGACACTTGTCTCACCACGGTCTCTAAATACTCCAGCCGAGATTCACTACCATACAGGTAAGTGGGACTTAATAGTGGGGAGCAGACCAAAGCAGAAGGGGATGTGCAGGCCAGACATGGACCACTGCAGAAGCATAGGATCAGTTCCATAATAGCAGTCAGGTAAGTGTGCCAATCCCCTTAGCAAAGCACACCTCTCCACTGACAGGAGACCCTAAGTGCTGGCGATGTACAAACCATTACCACCTCAAAAGGTGGCATACTGTCCAATGCTGCGACCCTTGGGAACCAGCATGCATCAATAATATTTAATGTTGATCTGACGTCGTCCCTGCTATTATCAGAGTGATGGACAAAACACTGCCTCTGGAGAAAACTGAACGTAGATGTCCCTTCGCAAACCGATGCCCTATATACATATAGAGCGACAAAACTATTGAGGCGGTATCTCGTGAGGGCAGCAAGAAATAAAGGGGTTGTGCACTCAGGGGGGCTGCGAAGGATAGCCTACTTACCCGCTTCTTCTCTACTCTGCCTCAAGCTGCTCCGCTGCGCTCCCAAGGAGCGGGTCACCACTGCAGCCAGCAATTGGCTGCAATGGTGTCAAAACGGAAGTCGACATCTAGGGAGCACAGCCGAGGTCGGGGAGAGAAGGAGCAGGGAGCCAATGCCGGGAAGCAGGTAAGTAGGGTTCCTTCACATGGAAAAGTACTCGGTGTGGGGGACTACTTAAAAGGGCATCACTATGTGATGGCAGGGGGCACTTAAGGGGCATCACTGTAAGGGTCCATTCACACGTCCGTTTTTTCTTTCCTGATCTGTTCCGTTTTTTCAGGAACAGATCAGGACCAGATCTGGACCTATTCATTTTCAATGGGTCCTGGAAAAAATCGGACAGCACAATGTGTGCTGTCCGTTTCCGTTGTTCCGTTCCGCATGTCCGTTTAAATATAAAACATGTCCTATTCTTGTCCTGAAAAATCGGATCCTGGTACAATACAAAGTCAATGGATCCGCAAAAAACGGATGACATTCGGATGTCATCCGTTTTTTGCGGATTCCGTTCCTGGAAACACATAACAAATTTTTTATTTTTTTTCAATTTTTTTTCAAAGAAATCCAAACAACTTTATTTGATTATTGAAATGTATACATGTTTCCGTTTTTTGCGGATCCGCAAAAAACGGATGACATACGGAAACATTTTCAGGAACAACGGATCCGCAAAAAACGGACCGTTTTTCAGGATGAAAAAAAACAGGACGTGTGAATGGACCCTAAGAGCCACTTAAGGGGACAGAAATACTGGTTTAGTTTACCAGTAAATCCTTTTCCAGGAGTCCGACATGACAGCACCCATGGAGGTTGTCCTATTGGTCTCTGTAGGGACAGGAAGCGAGAGAGATTAAAAGGCCCCCACCCCTCCCACTCTCCAGTGTTTTACCAAATTACTACACCGGATAGGATCCAACACCTTTATTAATACAATGTTATATTCACACTGCTTACAAGGCTGGAACCAGCATAACGGGGAGGGTAGTACAGGGTGCTGTCATGTCGGACTCCTGGAAAAGGATTTACCGGTAAACTAAACCAGTATTTCCAGGACGTCCCTCCATGACAGCACCCATGGAGAACTAACAACTGAATCTCCTAGGGGGGGACTACTGCCTGAAGGACTTTCCGCCCAAAGGCCAAGTCCTGTCCGGCCAAAACGTCTAGCCTGTAATGTTTGGCAAAAGTCAGGAAGCTAGACCAGGTTGCCGCTTTGCAAATCTGGTCAATTGTAGCGTCGGCCCTTTCGGCCCAGGAAGTTGCCATTGCTCTCGTGGAATGTGCCTTCAGATTTAAGGGGCAGGCTATTTCTTGCAGCCTGTATGTTTCTCTGATGGTGTCCTTAATCCACCGAGCCAGCGTCTGTTTTGAGGCCTTCAAGCCTCTATTCTTCCCACCGAACTGGATGAACAGATTACTTGATCTTCTCCAGGAACTGGTTCTGTCCAGATAGGCCAGGATTGCTCTTCTAACGTCCAGCCTCTGGAATCTTTCCTCCTGTATATTTTTGGGGAGGGAACAAAATGAAGGGAGTGTTAGCTCTTGTTCTCTATGGAAAGCAGAGACCACCTTAGGTAGAAAGGCTGGGTCTGGCTTCAAGATTATGCGGTCATCCAAAATCCTTAAGTAAGGTTGTTTAATTGACAAGGCTTGGATTTCCCCTATCCTGCGGGCTGTGGTTATAGCCAGAAGAAACACTGCTTTGAGAGACAGAAATTTTTCGGATATCTGCCCAATCGGCTCAAACGGAGGATCGCATAATCCTTCTAGAACTACGTTCAGACTCCAGGGGGGAACCGACTGTCTTAAAGTGGGCCTCAATCTGGAAGCTGCTTTTAGAAAGCTTCTAATCCACCTATGATCTGCAAGGGGAGTATCGAGACAACAGCTGAGTGCCGAGACCTGTACTTTGAGTGTGCTGGGTTTCAGACCTGCATCAAACCCCTCCTGAAGGAACTCTAAAATACAACCCACCGTGGGGGATCTGGCATCTGCCTGGTTCTGTGACAACCAGGATGAGAACTTTTTCCAAATCTTGTTGTATATTGCTCTTGTAATAGGTTTGCGGCAGCTCTGTAAAGTTGAAATTACCTTGTCCGAGAGTCCCTTGTTCCTTAAGGTTTGCCTCTCAGGATCCACGCTGTAAGGTTCAGTTTGTCCAGGTTGGGGTGAAACAGAGGACCTTGTGATAGTAGGTCTTGTCTTCTTGGAAGGGTTATTGGTTCCCTGATGGACATGGTCTTTAGAACCGAAAATCCAGGCTCTCTTGGGCCAAGCTGGAGCTACCAAGATCAGCGTGGATGAGCACCCTCTCAATTTCTTCAGGATTAGCGGTATGAGGAGAAGTGGGGGAAAAGCGTAGGCTAGGCTCATATCCCAAGGTTGGGAAAGAGCATCCACCGCCAGTGGTCCTCCTCTTGGGTCTAGCGAGAAGAAATAGTCCAGCTGAGTATTTCTGCTGGACGCAAATAAATCCACTTGAGGTCTCCCCCACTGTTGGCAAATCATTTGGAATACCTCCTGGTTCAACTTCCATTCCCCTGGCCTGACTAATTGTCGGCTGAGAAAGTCCGCTGTGTAATTGAGAGATCCCTTCAGGTGTGTGGCTGAAATGGACAAGATCTTCTCCTCTGACCAGCTGAAGATGAGATTCGCTAGGTCCTGGAGATGAGGATTCTTCGTCCCTCCTTGTCTTTTTATGTAGCAAACTGTTGTTACGTTGTCCGATAGCACTCGGACATGATGACCCATGAGGAGATGTTCTGCCGCTCTTAGGGACTCCCAGACCGCTTTCAATTCCCTGTAGTTTGAGGATCTTAGGGCGTCTGCGTCGGACCAACTGCCCTGAAAGAACTGGTCCCCTAGGTGGGCTCCCCAACCATGGCTGCTTGCGTCCGTGGTTAATGTTTTGAGCGGTATCGTGTTCCAGGCAACTCCTCGGGACAGGTTTTCTGTTACCAACCACCAGGAGAGGGAGTTTACCGCCCCGTCTGAAAGAGATACCTTGGTGTTTAGTGATCTGTGGTCCTTGTCCCAAGAAGCGAGGACCTCCGCCTGGAGGGTTCTTGTATGGAACTGGGCCCAAGGAACAGTTGTGATGCATGAGGTCATCAGTCCTAGGACCTGCATGGCTTCCCGCAGAGTCCGTTTTTTCTTTAGTTTGAAGGCTCTTATTCTTTCCCTTATGCTGACTTGCTTGTCTTGGGGAAGAAGAGAGTACTGGGTCACGGAATTTAGGAGGGTTCCTAGGAACTTCTTTTGCGTTGCTGGTTGTAGGTCCGATTTCTCCAGGTTTATTTTCCATCCTAGACGAGTGAGTAAAGATAGAGTCCTTCCTTTGTGAAGCTCTAACTCCTCCTCTGAGTCTGCCACAAGCAGAAAGTCGTCTAGGTAGGGGACTATAGTTACCTGTCTCTGTCTTAGATAGGCAACTATCTCCGCCACTACCTTTGTGAAGATGCGTGGGGCTGATGAAATTCCAAACGGGAGACATTGGAACTGGAAATGCATAATCCTTCCGTCCTTCTTGATTGCGAACCTCAAATATTGCTGACAATGAGGGTGAATGGGGACGTGATAATATGCGTCCTTTAGATCCAGGGTGCATAGGAACGCCCCTGGGCTTATCAACGGAATTGCAGATTTTATTGATTCCATCTTGAAATGATGATGTGTTATCCATTTGTTCAGAAATTTCAGATTGATGATGGTTCTCTTGGAGCCATCTGGTTTTGTGATGAGGAAGAGTTTTGAGTAGTGACCTTTGAACTCCTCTGAAGGAGGGACTTGTACAATTGCGCCTAAAGTCAGAAGTTTTTGGATGTCCGTCAGGAGCTGGTCCTGCAGAGAGGTCGATTGAAAGACTGTGGTCTGGAATAGATGAGGAGGAGGAAGGCGAAACTCTATCTTGAACCCCGTTCGGATGGATTCCAGGATGTATTGGTTTTTGGTTATCCTGGTCCATTCTTCCCAAAAGAACTGGAGTCTGCCCCCTACTGGCCTGGCGTCATTGTTTCTCAGGCTTGGAATTGGGGTTAAAAAGGAAACCTCGACCTTTTCCCCCTTTGGGGTAGCTCCACCTTCCAGTCTTCCCTTTACCTCTGGGAGTGCCCTGGAAGCTGCTGGTTGTCTTACGAAAGGGCAAAGGTTTCTTTCCTTTTTCCTCCGGAAACCCCTTCTTTCTGTCCGCTGTCTTCTCCAGGATCTCATCCAGTACCGGACCAAAGAGGTGAGAACCTTTAAGGGGTAAGGCGCATAGTTTATTCTTGGAGGCTATATCCCCCGACCAGGGTTTTAGCCACAGGGCTCTCCTTGCCGTATTGGTTAGGGAGTCTGTTTTTGCTGCAAATCTTATGGACTCTGCTGAGGCGTCTGCTACAAAGGATGCAGCCATCTTAAATAGGGGTAATGACGCCAGGATCTCTTCCTTAGGGGTGTCTTGCCTAAGATGTTCTTCCAGCTGGTTCACCCAAAGACACAGAGATCTGGCCACGGACGTAGCAGCAATATTGGTGTTAATGCTATTGGCCGAAACTTCCCATGCTCTTTTGAGCAAACCGTCGATCTTCCGATCCATTGGCTCCTTTAACTGGGCTGAGTCCTCAAAGGGGAGGGTGGTTCTTTTTACCACCTTCGCCACCTGGATATCGACTTTAGGGACTACATCCCACAGTTTTGTGTCCTCCGGGTTGAACAAAAGCCTGTTCTTAAATTCCCGCGGTATATACAATCTCTTATCGGCGTCAGCCCATTCGTCTATGACTAGGTCCTTCAAATTCTCGTTCACCGGGAACAATTTTTTCTTCCTAGCTTTTAAGCCGCCGAACATCTCGTCCTGTATCGAGCGAGTCTGCTCCTCTTCCTCTATATCCATAGTCTGTCTTACAGCCGACAGGAGGGGATCTAGATCTTCTTGTGAGAAGAGATATCTTCTCTGATCGTCGGCCATATGGGAAGAACCCTGATCGTCGTCCCCCTTTAAGGTTTCCCCTTCTGAAAGGTATAAGCCTTCTTCTTCAGAATCCGACTCCCTGAGCACACGGGGTCTTTTGGGGGGAGGGGAGACGGCACAGGGTTTCTGCGCTACACTAGAGCTGGCCGCCTGGATCTCCTCTTTCACAATCACTCTCAGGTCTGCCAGAAGGGAGGATTGTTCGTCTCTGAGGATCTTTGCTAGGCAGTCACTACACAGGGCTTTTATATATGCCTCCCCCAGTCTCTTTGAGCATAGCGCACACCTTCTGGGTTTCTTTTTAGGCTCTCCCAGCGACTTAACCGTGGTGTCTTTCTCCCCCTGGTAGGAAGAGAGAGAGACCATTAGCCCAGCGTAAGGAATAAAGGAGAGGGACCTGGATATATCTCACTTTACTTACATGACTCGGGGTAGGGATGTCTGCGCTAGTGTCCTGCATAGCTGACATCTGGACCTCCATACCACACCTGGACAGCAAACTGACATTCAATTTAAGTCCTACCTGGTCCACCCGTTGCCGCGCGGCTCCGCCTCCTTATTTCCAGGTGGGGGGGGGGACTCAATGCCATGCAGAGTCGACCCCCCCTGCGTGCATTCCGCCGGGCTCGGCGTTCCCTGGGCGCCGCCATCTTTCTTTCGCCCATGTGACCCGCACTTCCGGTCACATGGGCTGCACGCCGAACGGGAGGAGCGCCGAGCGCAGGAGCCGCAGCCGATCCCAGAGCTCCCGAACCCGGAAGAAGCGGCCCCGGCTCCCTGACACCGCGGCCACCACACAGCGCTCCCGACCGCTTTCAGCTCCTCGCCGATGCGGCCAGAAAAGAAGGTATCTGGGGAAGCCAGGGGACCTCTACCCAGAGAGGTGCTAGCTTTTAGGGCCCCCGAAGCCTGAAGAGGAGAGGGAGACCCCCCCGACCAGGCTCGGCCCTATATAGATTCCCAGGGCAGGAAAAAGATTCTCTCGGCTCCCATCCCTGTAGGGACAGGAAGAACACTGGAGAGTGGGAGGGGTGGGGGCCTTTTAATCTCTCTCGCTTCCTGTCCCTACAGAGACCAATAGGACAACCTCCATGGGTGCTGTCATGGAGGGACGTCCTGGAAAACTGTGTGAGTGCCACTTAAGGGAATACGGGGGGTACTTTAGAGGGAATCATTGTGAGGGTATGTGGACCTTTACAAGAAGTATTTGAGTACCTCTGCCCTAAATGGAGGGATATTATCCTGGACATAATAACCTTTTACTGACAATTTTTTTTCCTACGGCCGCACAGGTTTTAACAGCAAAAACTGGGTGAACTCATAGTGCAGCTTTCAGCGCATCACACTACCGGCCCTCGTATGCGTTTATATATATCCCTAGCCTACAATTATTTCCATTTTTCATCTGCTAATATTTTTCCAATTTTACAGTTCTTCAGCGTGCATATTGGGACATTATGTAACATGTAAATTCCACGGTGCTCGTGGATGCACTGCAGGCCTCTCCTGCACTCCTGTAATGTTCGCCGTGAAATTAAACAGATGTTCTGCGCTAAGCAGAAGAGCAAACACTGAAAGCTGATCTTTTCTGAAACCTTAATTTCTGCAATGTCATTAAACCACGTCTGCTGATAGAGACAAGAGACAGAAGACTAACGTAAAAGCCATGGGCGCCAGTCTAAAAAACAAAACAAATATTCTATCTGAAAAGAAAAGGGGGATTTGTCTAACACTATGTAATACACCAGAGAGGCATTACATGCTTAAACACGGTGATGTACAGTCAAGGGATAACATAGGAGCAGCGGTCCCAAAGGTTAAACCTAATGCTAGCCGGAAAAAGAATATAAAATATCACTCACTTGTTCCACAAATGGCAGATTATCGAAACTAGGGATGAGCCATGCCAATTGCAAGATTTAGGCCTTAAGCGTCATGCCAGCGACCGTATTCCCTTTGTGGTCCGCAAAGCGCGGATCCGCAAAATAGGGATTACCGTCCGTGTGCATCCTGCACTTTCCTCGGTTCCGATTATAGAAATGGCTATGGACAAGAATAGGTCGTGATCTATAATTTGCAGAACGGCCATACGGATGCTGACAGTTCACATGTTTTGCATCCCCATAGAAATTAATGGGTCCGGGTGCAATCTGCAAAAAATGCAGATCAGACACGGACCAAAAATACGATTGTGAACGTGCTGTCTAATAGCCGGCAATCCGCTGTCCTGCATGGGAACGAGCGATGGCCAGGAGGGAATGGGTGTCTAATACAATAATACACCCTTAACTAAGTACGGAGATAAAGTTAAGACTACCCGTCGACTTTGGCCAGGCAACAAGGCTGCATTATGACATGCGACCACATGACAGTAGCGGGGGGGGGGGGGGGGGGGGGGAATAAAATAAAAAATAATAAATCAGCAGCAGTGATGTAGGCTGTCATGAATTTATTGAGGAATATTTGGTCATAAACAATGTAGCAATAATATGGAAATAGATGATATTTTCTAACCCTTCAGGAGGAGGCGATTTTCCATTTTTGTATTTTCGATTTTTACTCCCTGCCTTCCCGGCGCCATAACTTTTATTTTTTTTCCATTCACAAATGAGGGCTTGTGTTTTTGGGACACGTTTTACCTTCTAATGGTACCATTTAATACTGTATATAATGTAGCGAGACGCTGGGGGAAAAAAAAAATGCTAATCTGTCACTTTTTATGGGTTTTGTTTGTGTGATAGATAAATTTACCTGTGTCATGTGTCATTAGACAGACAATTGTACGCTGTAATGGTATTTTATCAATGACAGAACACAGCATTAACCAATGCAGTGCTGTCACCTGCAGGCCTGTACTGGAATATAGCAGAGACAGGTGTCATGGCCTCAAGCAGGCTTCGGCCTATCCCTGTAACGTAACAGCTTCCCTGATCTCAGCCAGGAGAGGCGGTTATTCACTGGGGCATTATCGGTGATCGCAGACATTAGCCCCGAGTCTCTGCTGTGTAGAAAAGCAGAAACCCTGCAGCCAAGAAGCCAGCTGCACTTGCGAGTGCGCACCATATTTAAAGGTCGGACATCCGCCTTATGGGCTTCACGTATCATGTTAGTCAGTGTATGTTAACCCCTTCTGGACATGCACCGTACATATGTTTCAGACATCTGTAATATGCCCACATTTTAGTGTCTGTATTAAAGCCACATTATCCAGACTTTCCATGGTTCTACTAAACCCAACGCAGATCACTATAATGTTCTTAGACCTTAAAGCCGTCCTGATGAAATACTTGACGCAAACTAAGGACTTCAGTGCACCTACGGGTGTTCCTAGCACTAGAAAGCTGCGGAGCTGAGGTGTACGGAGGTGGGAGTTAGGCCCTGGGGCACTGAAGCCCGCACTTGCATGAAGAATAAAAGTCTCTTTCAGGGGATTTTTGGTTGCGGTAAAATTGCCATAATGTCTTCTTGGGAAAGTTGTGTGGCAGCCTTTCGCAAGTTGTTGTAATTTGCGATTTAACACAACCAAAATCCTTACGTATGCTGCATACAGATGGAGTGGAATGACCCAATAAAACACAATTTATTCAAAATTTCATTTAAAAAAAAAATGTCTTTCTACCAATGGTATGCACAGTCAGGTGGCGGATTTAGAAGGTTAAATCATGAACTCCGTGATTAACAGTAGTTATCAGACTATGAAGAATACCAACATACTTGGACAGACAAGTGAGATTGCACAAGTGAAATACAGCTGATCTCACTGCCTAACACACATTCCAGAGGACTGAGGTTATGCAACACCGTTATAAGGCAAATAGTGAGGATTAAAAGCAACAGATTAGGGAATGCACTCTGCATCTGGAAAACCATTATTTATGGATGGTAAAACCAAGTTTTAAAGATTAACCCCTTAAGGACCCTGGGATTTTCCATTTTTGCGTTTTCATTTTTCACTCCCCGCCTTCCCATAGTCCTAACTTTGTTATTTTTCCATTCACATAGCCTTATAAAGGGGGTTATTTTTTGCAGGACAATTTGTACTTTCCAATGGCACCATTTACAGTTGCATACCATGTAGTAGGAAAAAAATTGACCTGTTATCTTCATTCTCCAGGTCAGTACGGTTACAACGATACCACACTTGTATAATTTTTCTTGCGTTTTAATACTGAATTATTTTCTTTTATAACCATATTCTTAACCCTATAACTTTTTTGTAGTTGTGTACGGGGCTGTGTGAGGGCGATCTGTTCTTTTCAGTAATACCAATCTGTTCTTTTCAGTAATACCAATTTGAAGTGTGCGCAACTTTTTGATCACTTTTTATAAAAAAAATTATTGGATAGTGTAAGTGACAAAAAATTTCAAATTGCCTGTTTTTTTTACAGTTATTCCATTTGCCGTATGCCTTTAATATTGTTATATTTTAATAGTATGGGCATTTTTGCATGCGGCGATGCCCATGATGTTTATTTTTTTATTGTTTAAGTATCTTTATTTTATGGAAAGGGGGGTGATTTTAACTTATTTTTTTTATATTTGCAAATATTTTATTTATTTTTTTAAGTCACCTTGGGTAACAATAACTGGCAATCATTAGATTGCCTATTGTGTTTATTGATGTCTATATAGACAACATTGAACAATTACCGTATTTTTTCGCCCTATAAGACACACTTGACATGCGTTCCTCCCCTCTCCCTGATTAGGGCGGTGGTCCTGCGGTGGCACCGCATATTCAGCAACTAAAATGTGTTGCGCCTAATGGTGTTTAAAAGGACACACATTCAGAATGTATGTTAGCCTCATGACGAAGCAGTCGAAGCGAAACACTCGTCGAGGTGTGTTCTGGCCACTGTGGTTTCTCTACAGGTGGGTTTGTGCTTTTGGGTGGGAGTTTTTTTTGCTAATATGCTATTTTTGTAGTCACATTATTATACAGTTTGAGGGTTTATGGACGTTCCCCCTCTTTCTGAATATGAGACGATTTATATGTTGCTACTATTTAGGAGTATGATTATATTCAACCCCTCTGGATATAGGAGAATATAGCTCTTTCCCCCCTCCATAGTCGATATGTTTGACATCTTTGTCGAGTGTACTGGAATCAGTGGTCAGTGACTCTGTACAGCGTCTTTGATGTTTCGTCCCATGGTTTATGTTCTTAATTATTTTTTATTACCTATTCAATAAATTGAGGATATATTTATTATATTCCTTTGGGCATTGTGTCGTTGTGCTCCTTGTGAGCAATAGCCTTAGGCCTCTTTCACACGAGCGGATGCCGTGCTTGGAATCTGATGGGTGAAAGCGAGCCAAGCCCCATTGATTGATAATGCTCCGTGCCTCTCTGACCTTTTTACTATAAAACCACGGTGACAATTTTATCTCACTGTGATTTTGTAGTAAAAAGATCACAGAGGGACGGAGCATTATCAATCATGTTAATGCTCCGTGTCTCTGCTGTCCGGAGCGGGGCTTGGCTGTCATTTACGCAGCGGATTCCAAGCAGGGCATGTGTGAAAGAGCCCTTAGAGGATGCTTTTTTTTTTATTTATTGCAGGCTATGTTGGTTTAACCCCCTTCTGAGCTATGACCAAATAGTCACGGCTGGGTGCTAGGTCCCGTGCAGTGGCATTTGATGGTACATTTTCTTCATGGTAATCTCACCAGTGCTGTGAGTGGACCCCGAGATCAGTAGCAGGAGTAGGCCTCTGCAACTGCCAGGATCAGAGATAACCCCAATCCTGGCAATTTAACCTCATAGATGCCACCATCAATAGTTACAGCGGCATCTAAGTGGCTAGACAGAGAAAGTGTCTCCCTCTGTCAATAAAACTGCCCCCCAACATGATGAAGTATTATACCACTTGGAACCGAACCAGAGTTCAGGAAATGTTTTTTTACAGTATTTATAAATTTATGAAGTTATTATGCGAAATCTCGCGAGACTTCGCGAAGCAATAACTTCAGCTCATAGGAGCCAATACATTGTATGGAGCTCTCGCTCAGTACAGTATTAGAACAAAGTTTTATGCAAATCGATTTCTGATGTTTCATCCGAAGTCTATTTGCTCATCACTAGTGCAGATGGCAGGGACGTGTCCAGCGCATGCACAACGTAAACCAGATGTCGGCCCTTCCGGGCTCAGGCCCCAAGAGCCCCTGATCAGCTGTTTGACAGTAACGGATTGCTGTTTCCATCTAATGAATTGCAGATTCACTGCAGAACTGATTGCAAGATTGCCTTCAGATGGGGATAAAAGAAGGATGTTGAAGGAGAAGACCACTGAGCGGCAAAGGGTGGAAAAGCCTACGCTCCTTTGATAATATTTAAAGGTTGCTATGGCAACCAAGCACCAAAGCCCCCCCTAGAGAGCAGTGACTCATGCTCCTACACTACAACCAATGCACTTCATACCTCCTGAATCAACCTTTAGCCTTTGAACGCCCAAACATCTTGTTAAATCCCCCGTCTCACTCATTTTGTCACATTTATTCCGGCGGGAATTGGGAAAAGTGAGAACTAATTGCTTTATTTAGTCCATGACATCACTCAAGGTAAAGCTGTACGTCTTGCAGGCAGGCAATATTACACATGTTGTCTACACTTCTCGAACCCCCCCCCCCCCCCCCCGTTAAACTGAAAGGCTACAGAAACATTTCAGATGGGCTGGCGTGCATTTGTAGAAATGCCTTGCCTTGCAAGAACGGATCCGTCTCTCCGCTTGTCATGCGGATGGACGAATCAGTCTTGCAGTCTTTCACGGTTTTCCCGGTCCTGTCCTTCAGTTGTTTTGCAATGCCGGATCTGGCACTAATACAAGTAAATGGGAATTAATGCCGCTCCGGTATTATATCCGGCCAAAACGCCTGACAGTGACTGAACGGAAGGCATACTGATGCAAATTTCTAAACATTCAGAATGCATTGGGATATGCCTGATCAGTTATTTTCTGGCATAGAGCCCCTTTGACGGAACTGTATGCCGAAAAAGAATAACCCAAGTGTGAAAGTCCCCTTAGGCTACTTTCACACCAGCGTTTTTGCTGGATCAGTCATGGATTAACAAAAATACTTCCGTCATGATAATACAACCGTCTGCATCCGTTATGAACATTGTATTATCTTTAACATAGCAAAGACAGATCTGTCTTGAACACCATTGAAAGTCAATAGGGGGTGGATCCGTTTTCTATGCGCCGCACCTCATGGCAGACAGAAAAAATGCTGCAAGCAGCGTTTTGGTGTCCGCCTCCAGAGCGGAATGGTGACTGAACGGAGGCAAACTGATGCATTCTGAGCAGATCCTTTTCCATTCAGAATGCATTAGGGCAAAACGGATGCATTTTGGACCGTTTGTGAGAGCCCTGAACGGATCTTACAAACGGAAAGTCAAAACGCGAGTGTGAAAATAGCCTTACAGTTGTATGGTTACACTATACGAGTTGAAAGTATCAGAATGTAGCAGAGCATTGGTGACAGTGGGGTTCCTGTATCCTTATGTTACAATATTGCAGGAGCTCCATACAGTATTAGAATGTATTGGCTTCACTGAGCTGAAGTTATTGCTTCGCGAAGTCTCGCAAGACTTCGGGTAATAACTTCATGAATTAATTTGTACTGTAAAAAAAACATTTCCCGAACTCTGGTTCGGTTCCAAGGTACCACTTGGAACCGAACCAGAGTTCGGGAAATGTTTTTTTACAGTACAAATTAATTTATGAAGTTATTATGCAAAGTTTCACGAGACTTCGAAGCAATAACTTGGGCTCATCGGAGCGAATACATTCTAATACCGTATGGAGCTCCTGCTCCGTACAGTATTAAATCAAAGTTTTATGCAAATCGACTTTGGATGTCTCACCCTTAATTATAATGATGCCACCTTGTGTTAAATCTGTATAGTAACGTGCACATCCACCTACACAGGTGGTCGCACATCTTCAGTTCCTTCCTTCAGCTGTATCTGCTATTAGAAGCGGTGACAGTTGCATGGAGCAGAAAAAGAGCTATAGGAAGCTTTAGTGGAAAAGACCCATTCCCCGAGACAGGGCTCCATACACTGATTACTTCCTGAAACTGCTGCTGCAGGTAACAGATGATCTCTGGGGGTGTAGGACTCCTACCAATCCCGTATTGACCTATTCTATGAAAAGATGGTCAATATCTTAAGCAGTTTTGTACCTATGAAACTGGCTGACCTATTGTATCTGCGCTTGGCAGCTGAAGGCATCTGTGTTGGTCCCATGTGCTGTATTGGTGATAAAAAAAATTAGCTTCTAGTGGCAATGGGGGGGGGGGTGTAGAATCAGTCGGTGCGTCTTATGGGGTGAATACTAAATAGCTATTCCATTACTAAAAGCACTTATTAGTACAGGAGGACAAAGAAGCGGTGAAAGCAGCGCTCCCCTGGCTCTGTACTCACCGCTTCCTGGTCCTCAGTCGCTCACTGTGCTGTGACTGCACACAGTGTGAGGATGTCGGCGAACTGTGACCGCGGCAGTGGCCGAAGCAGGAGAGGCAAGTTGATTTTGTTTTTAAATCTGATCTTAGCACCGAGGTCATTCACATGGAGGTCTGATTGGGGGACTTAGAACAGACCCCCAATGTTAATGAGGTATTTTATATTTTCCTCCTCTAAAACCTGGGTGCGTCTTATAGGACAAAAAAAAATACGGTATTAAACAACATGCAATATTTGATAACTGTGGGATAAAGTACACCAACACAGACTCAAGCAAAACTGACTTCAAAAGATTCCCCAATGATAAATTCCCCCCTGTATCTTGTAGAAGAACAAAATGGTTTGAAAAACTAATAGTGTTTGAAGATTGCACTATCAGTTTTGTAGTCGGTCCAATGGAAGCACACTTTTGCCAAGCTGCAGGCACCATTTTTTGGCAGCGTGTATTCTACCTGCATGACAGTGAAAGATTCTTTTCCCACCCTTCAGGGGTATTCCCAGTTACCATTTTATTTAATTTTTTTACAGGATAGGTAGAGTTAACTACAGTGGTCCCTCAAGTTACAGTATTAATTGGTTCCATGACAAACATTGTATGTTGAAACCATTGTAACTTGAGTCCACAACTATAGAAAACTAGTAATTGGTTCTAAACCACCAAAATTTCATTCCAAGATAAGAGAAAAGTGAAGATTTAAGAAAATAAGCAGATAACTAAAGACAGATAAAGCAAGGCCTTGTATACAACAGTCAGTAATACATGCTGGAAGCTGAACATCACTTTCTATGATTAGGACAGGAGCTTCGCCAGGGTCCAGTACAGTGTCCCAGAAAAATACCATGGAGCCGGCCTCACCGGACATCCAAAGGGACTGCTCGTCCCTGGCACAGACAGCGGGCAGTACAGAAGATTTAGTACCACGGTGTACTGTAAAGATGATCATATTGATTGGTTAGATCTGTCATTATATGTTGAGTCTAGGTTTGACTTTCGATGGCCCAGGAAAAGACAAATGTCTTTGTATCCTGATGAGGCCATTATATTTTGAGTGATCACCATATAGTGAAGCAACTTGCAGCATTTGTGGAGAATGGCAATAATTGCAGCCACTGGCTATGACCATGAGCTCTGTGCGTGGCCTCTGATATTTCAGCAGATTACTATCAGTTATCAATAAAATATTTGAAGCAGTTTCATGTTAAAACGAGCAAAGTTCGCATGCCACTGGCAGTTCTGCAAAGAAATAGCTGGAAACATAAAATTCTCCATATAAAGTAGGCAATTCCACTAAGCATGGTTAAAGGGGTTACCCGAGAAATATTGATGACCTATCCACAACACAGATCATCAATATCACATTGGCGAGGGTCAGAGTCCCCCTGCCCATCAGCTGTTTCGGGAAGCCGAGGCGCTCTCGCGAGTGTGGCAGCCTCCCGGGCGCTTACCAAGCACAGGGCTGTACATGGTATAGCGGCTGTGCTTGACATTGCAGCTCAGCCCTATTGAGTCGAATGGGAATGAACTACAACTAGGCCATATAACCAATGTAGTGATGTCTGATGGCCTAGGAAGAGGCTGTAGTGCCCAGCCTCCTCTAAAAGCTAATCTGAGGGAGTCCAGTGTGCCGATCTGACCTATCCTGAGGATAGGTCATCGATATTCGTTCCCGAATAACCCCTCTAAGCAATTTCCTAACCTGCTCATTAACATGCCTCCAAAACAACACTTAAAGTAACTCATTTTATAGGGCCTCATGCTCCAAAATGTATTAAGTAAAAGGAGAAAAAAAATGTAAGATAAAAATAAAATAAAAACTCTCCAGGCATCTGTAGGATATAAAAAGTAAAACACCACATCTATTTCAGTAGGTTACACCATGATACAAGGTCTTTTCGTTACTAGGTCGTGTTGCCCCAGCCGTGTGCATTCCTGTCTATGCTGATAAGCTTCAAAACACTCTGCGGGCACCGTGACTGTACACGTATCTAGGATTTCCTGCTGACCATCACGCTATGACAGCAATAAGAAAACCGCAGGATAACAGTGTAACGCCACCATACTGGATATCTTCACACTCGTTATACAATAGAGTGGCTTTAAAGTGAATCTACTTGGGAGTTCAAAAATGATATGTTATTAGCTACAGGGGATGATTACCTATTTTCCTCAGATCTTGCTTCTGGACTCCTTTCTAAGGGTCCATTCACACATCCGTAGTGCATTGCGGATCCGAATTGCGGACAAGAATAGGACATGTTCTATTCTTTTCCGGAGCCGCGGACCGGAAGATCGGCGGCGCGCTCCAGAAATGCGGAGAACACATAGTGTGCTCTCCGAATTCATTCCATCCCCATAGAGAATGAATGGGTCCGCAGCCGTTCCGCAATTCGCGGAACGGATGCGGACCCATTATTACGAACGTGTGAATGGAGCTTAACGCTCTACAGTTTAGCTGCAGCATCTAGAGGAAGTCTGAGGTAGTCTGAAACCCATCCCTGTCTCATCATTGGTTGAGGTTGCTGCTCTCTCCCTTCCCCCGAGGCGTTCTTTTTGGGTCTGTATATTGTGCAGGTACCACAGTGTGAATTTACTTGTTTATTTGTACTCGTTACATCTTGCAGAATTTGTAATATGACCATATTTTTGCACCTCCTTGTGGTTTTGGATACGGATACCATAAACATGTCTTTTTACTAAACTAACAAAGCATGAATTGTTGGAAAGCAGTGTGCTATTTGTTGTGGCTCCGGGTGTGCACCTGTATGCGTTTTGGGCCCTATTTTAATAGGCGTCTCTCTCTCTTTCCCTGAGCTCCGCCTATTCCGATTGGCTGCTGTGTGCGATGTCTGTCACAGACTCATCAGGCAGTCCGTGCATGGATTTCTAGCACAGCAAGTAAAGATAAATTTGTGAGGTTAGATTCACACAAACCTACTGACGTCAATGGGGCTATTAAGCTGGCCGTTATATTAACGGCCAGTGAATAGCAGCCGTCCAAAAATAGGATAAGTCCTATTTTTGGCCATTTTCACAGCCGGAGGCACCACTTTAAAGGCCTCTTAGAAATGAGTGCACCCAACTACAGGCTACGCTGGTGAAAAAAATGGCCTGATGGGAGCACAGGTCATTCTGCATCAAGTAAACGACTGCCCCTCTGCGGGCAAGTGGATGAGGGGAGTAATTTTATTTTTTCTGCTGCACATTAATGCTGGGGTTCACTCTGGGGGCCACTATGGGGATATTATGTATACAGCAGGGGGTTGGGATTTAAATAACAAAAAAAAAAGCCAATACAAATTATCCATTTTTATCATCAGTTTTTAAACGGATGCAAAACTGCCAGACAGGCAGAAAAAAAAGATGCAAAAATGACAGTGCATCTGTTTTTTATGACATAATTACCCAAAACTCAGACTCTGAACAGCATAATGGATCCCGGGATCCAGGACTGTTTGGTCTGTATTTACCTTTACTGCATGTATTTCCCCTGTCATTTTTTAGCTGATGCACTATGCACTTTATATACTTTGTCTGAGGGCTGTGATTGTTTATCTTTCCTTATAGTTTGGGAATTCTCATTGCAAAGCTATAAGTAATATAATGTGACAGACCTGTGGAGATCATCACGTGTGATTTAATGCTGCTTATGTATACGGATGTCTGTTTTATACAAGTGTATGTCCAATAAAAGATTTTGTATTTCTATAATTTATGCTGTTCTGAGTCTAGTTTTGGGTAATTACTTGTAGTTAGTTTGGACAGCAACAATACTGGGCGTTTATTCGCTTTGCGATTTGGGTGTTTTTTATGACAGTTTATCCAAGATAACTGGTATTAAATTCAAGAAAAGAGTTGCAGTAGCCATAAATGGCCGCTACACATTGTACAGAAGTGCAGTGTCCTGCTCTGTACACGGTTTACGTCCTGGAACCAGCTGACTGGTGGGGGTACCAAGTGTTAGAACCTCACTGATATAATACTAATGACCTACCCTGAGGATAGGTCATCAGTATTGTTAGCCTGGAAAACCCTTTACCAGGTATTAAATCTGCCCTACAATGATGCTTATTTACTTAACATTACAATACTTAGACTATTAGCAGTAGGTCTTGTCGCCAATGGCGATTGCATATACTGGTTTTCCTTCAACAAACACCTAACTTTTCAGGGTTTTCAGAGATTTTGATACTGATCTATCCTCAGGATAGGTCATTAATATATGATGGGTGGGAGTCCAACACCTGGGACTCCCGCCAAACAGCTGAGAACGCAGTGGCTCTCCTGTGTGCCCCACGGCCTTCGCGCAGCTGACCAAGCACAGCACTGTACACTGTATATTGGCTGTGCATGGTATCACACTCAGCCCCATTCACTTCTATGGGGTTAAGGGCGATACCAAGCACAGCCGCTATTAGGGCTGCAACGATTAATCGATGTAATCGATTATATTCGATAACTGGATTCATTGTCGACGAATCCAGTTATCGAATAATCGCCGATTCGTTGCTATGCGGGCGGGCGGGCGGTCGCTGCATCTTTATTTTACCTTTTTACAATGACGCTCCTGTAACAGCCAGGCAGAGCGGACGGCGGCGTAACATCACTCACTCACGTGATGCACCTGCTCCGCCTCCTTCATTCATGAGGTGGGCGGAGCAGGTGCGTCACGTAAGTGAGTGACGTTACGCCGCCGTCCGCTCTGCCTGGCTGTTACAGGAGCGTCATTGTAAAAAGGTAAAATAAAGATGCAGACGTGATTAGTCCGACTTATAAGCATCGGGGCCGGGGCTGTTATGGGGAGGGGGGAGGATCTGTCTATGGCACTGCTATGGGAGGGGGGTCTGTGTATAGCACTGCTATGGGGAGGAGGGGGGATCTGTGCACTGTTATGAGGAAAGGGATCTGTGCACCGTTATGCCCATAACCGTGCACATATCCCCCTCTCCATAACAGCGCCACCCACAGATCCCCCTCTCCATAACTGCGCCACCCACAGATCCCCCTCTCCATAACTGCGCCGCCCACAGATCCCTCTCCATAACTGCGCCGCCCACAGATCCCTCTCCATAACTGCGCCGCCCACAGATCCCTCTCCATAACTGCGCCGCCCACAGATCCCCCTCTCCATAACTGCGCCGCCCACAGATCCCCCTCTCCATAACTGCGCCGCCCACAGATCCCCCTCTCCATAACTGCGCCGCCCACAGATCCCTCTCCATAACTGCGCCGCCCACAGATCCCCCTCTCCATAACTGCGCCGCCCACAGATCCCCCTCTCCATAACTGCGCCGCCCACAGATCCCCCTCTCCATAACTGCGCCGTCCACAGATCCCCCTCTCCATAACTGCGCCGTCCACAGATCCCCCTCTCCATAACTGCGCCGCCCACAGATCCCCCTCTCCATAACTGCGCCGCCCACAGATCCCCCTCTCCATAACTGCGCCGCCCACAGATCCCCCTCTCCATAACTGCGCCGCCCACAGATCCCCCTCTCCATAACTGCGCCGTCCACAGATCCCCCATAAGAGTCGTCCACAGATCCCCCATAAGAGTCGTCCACAGATCCCCCATAAGAGTCGTCCACAGATCCCCCATAAGAGTCGTCCACAGATCCCCCATAAGAGTCGTCCACAGATCCCCCATAAGAGTCGTCCACAGATCCCCCATAAGAGTCGTCCACAGATCCCCCATAAGAGTCGTCCACAGATCCCCCATAAGAGTCGTCCACAGATCCCCCATAAGAGTCGTCCACAGATCCCCCATAAGAGTCGTCCACAGATCCCCCATAAGAGTCGTCCACAGATCCCCCATAAGAGTCGTCCACAGATCCCCCATAAGAGTCGTCCACAGATCCCCCATAAGAGTCGTCCACAGATCCCCCATAAGAGTCGTCCACAGATCCCCCATAAGAGTCGTCCACAGATCCCCCATAAGAGTCGTCCACAGATCCCCATAAGAGTCGTCCACAGATCCCCCATAAGAGTCGTCCACAGATCCCCCATAAGAGTCGTCCACAGATCCCCCATAAGAGTCGTCCACAGATCCCCCATAAGAGTCGTCCACAGATCCCCCATAAGAGTCGTCCACAGATCCCCCATAAGAGTCGTCCACAGATCCCCCATAAGTCGTCCACAGATCCCCCATAAGAGTCGTCCACAGATCCCCCATAAGAGTCGTCCACAGATCCCCCATAAGAGTCGTCCACAGATCCCCCATAAGAGTCGTCCACAGATCCCCCATAAGAGTCGTCCACAGATCCCCCATAAGTGTCGTCCACAGATCCCCCATAATAGTGTCGTCCACAATTTGTTTTAATATGGCCTTTGAACATATTTTTTCAAGTAAGATCATATAAACCTCTCTGTTTAGTAATTTTGTCGATTAATCGTAGAAATTAATTGGCAACTAATCGATTATTCAAATAATCGTTAGCTGCAGCCCTAGCCGCTATACAATGTACTGCACTGTGCTTGGTAAGCTGCAAGAAGGCTGGGACGCTCACAGGAGCACTGATGCCTTCTCAAACAGTTGATCACGGGGGTCCCGAGTGTTGGACCCCCACCGATCAGATACTGACGACCTATCCCTGAGGATAGATCAGTATCAAAATCTCGGAAAACCCCTTTATTTACCAATTATTACCAGTACAGATGATGTTTTCCTGTATTACCAACTTTACTTTTATAAAACATTCACCTTTTAAATGTCAAACATAACCACTCCTCATAACCTACTTTTCCTGCCACAAACCTCCAACACCTCCAAAAATGTATTTGTTTTAAGCGTCATCTTCTTAAAAAATGAAACATGACTTATGAGAACCCGGCAAGTGTGAAAACCCCAACAATATGTAAAAATATTTCAATTAGCAGAAAGAAAGACTTAAGTGCACACCATGGAGCTTCTGCAATGGTCAACTTAGCATTTTTCTGAGTAACAAAGTACAGATATGATGGATCAGATAAGGTTGTGGTCTCCTGGCCGCAGTACTACCTAAATGGACAGGATAGTTAGATAGATATTTGAAAGAATACTTACCTTTCACGATATAGCATGGCATAGCAAGTACACAAGGAAAAAAAAAATAAAGTGGGGCAGATTTACCTAACTAATCCTCTAATAATTAAAACAGTGTAAAACTTTAGACTAGACAGTCTAAAAGGTGCGCCATTGGTGCTTCTTCAGACACTTTGTAACTTGACAGCACCTATTAGTTGCCTTATTTTGCACCAAAATGATGCACCAATTTGTACACAAATCGTTTGCACATTGTAAAGGAGTTGCCCAGCCTTTTGGACCTTAAAGGGGTCATCTCACTTCAGCAAATGGCATTTATCAGGTACAGAAAGTTAATACAAGGCACTTACTAATGTATTGCGATTCTCCATATTGCTTCCTTTGCTGGCTGGATTGATTTAATTTTTCCATCACATTATGCACTGCTCGTTTCAGTGGTTACGACCACTCTGCAATCCAGCAGCAGTGGCCGTTTGCGTTAAGCAAACCGAGCTTCGGATCCAAGATCCGAAGTCGATTTGCCCAAAACTTCGTTTGAATCCTTTACGGAGATTCGTTTACGTACAGCATTTAAATGTATAAGCTCCGGTGGAACTTTGGTGAAAAACGTCAGACTTTGATTTTAGAACTTGAAAACCATTTTAAAACTAGGATCTAAAATCGCCTTCGGTACCAAGGTACCAGCCAGTACTGAAGCAGACTTCGGATTCCTGTTTTAAAATGCTTTTCAAGTTTAAAAATCAAATACCGAAGTTATTCATCGAAGTCTTCGATAATAACAACTTTCACCTCACCAGAGGGCATACATTTTAATGCTGCATAGAGATGGGTCTCCGAACAGCATTAAAACAAAGTTTCGAGCAAATTGGCTTTGGGTCTTGGATCCGAAGCTCTATTCGCTCAACACTAGTGGCCGTACTTGCACACTATAGAAAAAAGCTCCAGCCTATGTGCGCTCCCAGCCAACAGAGAGGCCGGCACTTTTTCCTATAGTGTGCAAGCACGACCACAACTGATAGATTGCAGGGTGGTCATAACCATGGAAATGAGCAGTGTATAATGTGATGGAAAAATGAATCCAGCCAACAAAGGTGGCAATATGGACAATCACAATACATTAGTAAGTGCCTTGTATCAACTCTGTATACATGATAAATGCCATTTGCTGAAGTGAGACAAACCCTTTAAATGTGTTGCCAGCATAGTGTTGTAACTAAAGAAATTATATTATAAAAAAAAAATAATCATATTCACCTGCTTCCTGGCTCCATTTAACAATCTTCCACTCTCCTCCATATACATTTCCAGGGGTCACCTACATCGCTGTGGCTAATCACTGGCCTCAGCGGTGATATTTGCCCAAGTAGGACTTGACCCAGCAGTTACAGGAGAGAGCTGCAGCAGAAAGGGCACACCCTAATAGAAGGGGCAGCCCCTCAGGAATATGGCCGCTTTCACAGGAGCATATTGAAATCCATCTGACTCTGGATTATGCACAGATTCCTGATTATATACCATCAGGATTGCTTCAGGATTTCATCAGGATTTACATTCGTACTCTTTCCTTTTCTGCATTTTTGATGCACTCCTATAGACTGTAATATAACAAATATGTTACAGATTTCAAATTCTGACGGAAATTATACGCCCATGTGTATAGCCCTATTTATTAACATTAGCAACGGATTCCAGTACATTAAATCTGAGCCAAATACGTATTTCAAATCGGCCACTTTTGTGGCGTATGTCACCAGGGTGCGGCAGAATCTGCAACTTCTTCCCCACTCTTGCCAGGTCTAAAAAAAAGTTTTCTACTTTATTCATCATTTTCTGGTTTAGGAGTAGAAAATTCTCTAAATGTAAGACAGCAAGGAAGCGGTCTTACACTTAGAATCGGAGCTGGATGTGCCGAAGTTACTGGTACGTAGAGGCCAGCGTTTCTACATTACTTTGTCAGTCCACTGCCAGCTATAGGGCTTATTAAAGGGGTTGTCCGGGTTCAGAGCTGAACCCGGACATACCCTTATTTTTACCCCGGCAGCCCTCCTGAGCCTGGCATCGGAGCATCTCATGCTCCGATGCGCTCCCGTGCCCTGCACTAGATCGCGCAGGGCACAGGCTCTTGTGTTTTCAATAACACACTGCCGGGCGGTAACTTCCGCCCAGCAGTGTGTTCGGTGACGTCACCGGCTCTGAGGGGCGGGCTTTAGCTCTGCCCTAGCCGTTTTACTGGCTAGGGCAGAGCCAAATCCCGCCCATCAGTGCCGGTGACGTCACCGGGCTGCCTGTCAGCCCCATAGAGAGCCCGGTATGTCACCGGAACTCAGAAAAATGCCTTTGCCCTGCGCAATTTAGCGCAGGGCAAAGGAGAGCATCGGAGCATGAACTGCTCCGATGCTCATGTCAGGAGGGGTGCCGGGGTGAAAATGGAGGGATGCCCAGGTTCAGCTCTGAACCTAGACAACCCCTTTAAGACCAGTGTCTAAAACACTGGTCTTTAAAAATCTAAATCAGAAATCATATAGGGGCACATTTATTAAGGGGTTTTTCCAAAATTTTAATACTGATGACCTTTGCTCAGGGCTGACGCAGTTCAGCTGTTGGAGAAGGCACCGCCGCTCCTGTGAGCGCCATGCCTGCTCTCAGCTTTCCCTAGGGCCAGTGAACTCACGTTTATCGGTCACATGGCCTAGGAGCAGCTAAGCCCCATAGAAGTGAATGGGCCTGAGCGAGATACCAACTACAGCCTCTATACAATGTACAGCACTGTGCTTTACCAGCAGGGGGCCCGAGTTTAGGACCCTCACCGATCAGATACTGATGACCTATCTTGAGGTTATGTTATCGGTATAAAAAACTCGGAAAACCCTTTTAACATTAATCATGGAATAACCCCTTTAAGTCACACCCTTCCCCATTCACCCGTTCCTCTGTCGAGCAAGATGCAAAAAGTATCTTAACAAATGTGGAGCAATGCATGGACATTATTTTTTGGTGCAGTTTAAGGGTCCATTCACAGGTCCGCATGATTGGGTCTGCAAAAGATGCGGACAGCACGCGGTGTGCTGTCCGCATCCGTAGTTCCGTGGCCCCGCAAAAAAAATGACAGAATGTCCTATTCTTGTCCGAAGCCACAGACAAGAATAGGCATTTCTATCATAATCCCACCCGTGTGCGGTCTGCAAAATGTGGAACGCACATGACCTGTGTCCGTGTTTTGTGGATCTGCAATTTGCGGACCGCAAAACACTTGCGGACATGTGAATGGACCCTAAGCCAGAATGACTTCTAGTGCACGTAGCTAAGGCTACTTTCACACTTGCGGCAGTGTGATTCGGCAAGCAGTTCAGTCGTCTGAACTGCCTGCTGCATCCGCCGATCTGGATGCGACAAAGCATCCGGATGCGCATCCGTCTTACAAATGCATTGCAAGAACGGATCCGTGTAAAAGTAGCCTTAATAAACATTCCCACAGCGAGGAAAACTTTGAGCAGTGTTGCATTGAACCCAGAACTGGAGTGAGAGAACACTAAAACTAACAGAAGTATCTCTGCCCCCCTCTCTCTCTCACATTCTACAGATGTTCTTTCCTCTCTCCATAGACTTCTAGGTGCAACAGCTGTAATCTAATCTCAGTGAGCTGTTAATTTGCCTTAATTGAAGAAAGATTATAGCAGGTAGAGACTGATAAGTAGACGGGGGAGGAGGAGTTTAATAAGTGAAGAAAGGATTTTTCCACAGGGTTTGTTGTTATCTTCACTTGTACTCTTTTTTATTAAATCAATTAAAAATGACTGTATAAAAGTTATTCCCCATACACGAGGTTCCTCTATTATCCTCTATTAGTAAGTACATTATACATTTATTTGTGACTTGCCATAGTTGTTCCAACAGCATATGACACGCCTGTAGAATATAAGCTCCTGTGACAAACTATTAGAACAGGGAAGGATTTTTTAGGGACCATTTAGATCACTCCAAGTGAAAATGGGACTCATAATGGTCAATGAGGACATCAACATAAAAAAAGACCCCGTTTCAAGGCAGACTGGCCCTCTGGCTCATGCAATGTGTCAGTTCTGAATAAATATCAGAATATTTCTGGTGTACAGGACACATGAGGAGTCATTAGAGGACATGCTTAAATGGAAAGCTACTATACTTTTGCCTGATGCTGCCATGGGCAAAATACATAAATAATCAATTCCCTATAGATTTTTTCTGTTAATGACATCAAGAAAAAAAAAAATGATGTATTAAAAACCCCAGCACTGGGACAGAGAACAAAGCCAAATGGTACAGAGTGTCAGGATATGGGAGCCTGAGAAGCTCCAGGGAAAACGGATCATTACATAGACACAGGCGTAATAATACAAGTTGTGACCCAGCTCAAGCTCACGAATATGTAGTTGGGAAAAGAAGTGTCCTGTTGGCCTGTGCTGAACTGTCTGCCTGAGTCGCCATTTCCATGTAAACATAGGGAGTCATTTATTAACATTTTTTTGCCACTTTTTAGCAATTTACGTCGCAGATTTTGCAGTTTGATGCTGCAAAATCTTACAATTTTTGCAAAATGGCGAAAGACCGGAATTAGACTTACCGGTAATTCTGTTTCCATGAGATCATCACGACGGCATACAAGGAGATTGACCCCTGACCTCTGTAGGGGCAGGAACAGAGAAAGGTTAAATACCCTCCTCCCACCACCAACACCAGTGTTTCCAAAATCACACAGAGCAACCCGGTGGTGGAGAACAGTAAAAACAAGAAAAAAGGCATTACTCCATACCTTCTAGAGACCTGGGTAGGTCAAATAATTTGAATCAAGGGAGGGAATAACGTGCCGTCGTGATGATCTCATGGAAACAGAATTACCGGTAAGTCTAATTCCGGTCTTTCCATAGCATCATCACGCCGGCATACAAGGAGATATAAAAAATATATCAGTCAAGGGGGGGCTACAGCCTGGAGGACTTTCCGCCCAAAGGACAGATCAGATGATCTGGAAAGATCCAGGCGATAGTGCTTTATAAAGGTATGAATGCTGGACCAAGTGGCAGCACGACAGATTTCCTCCAGGGAAGCCCCAGCTCTCTCAGCCTGAGAGGAGGACATGGCCCGGGTGGAATGGGCCCTAATGTGGACTGGACATGTAAGATTTTGTAATTGATAACAAAAACTAATAGTTTCTTTGAGCCATCTGGCTATAGATGACCGGGAGGCTTTCTGGCCCTTAAGTCTTCCTCCGAAGAGAACTAGTAGGCTGTCCGACTTCCTAAACTTTTCCGTCACAGTGATATAGTTTAAGACTGCCCGTCTAACATCCAGAGAGTGAAATGTGGCTTCTTTGTCATTAGCAGGGTGTTGACAGAAGGAAGGTAGGGTAACTTCCTGGCTCCGATGAAAATTTGATACCACTTTGGGGAGAAAACCAGGATCCAGACGGAGAATTAATCTATCATCTAGAATACGGAGGTAGGGTTCCCTGATCGATAGGGCTTGCAATTCTCCTACTCTGCGGGCCGAAGTTATCGCAATCAAGAAGGCAGTTTTCAAGGACCATAATTTTATAGGACAGTCAGACATGGGTTCAAAGGGCGGTAAGGTAAGGCCTGTAAGAACGATGTTCAGATCCCAGGAAGGGACGCGAGCGGTGATCGTTGGGCGGAGCCTCGTCGCTGCCTTGATGAATCTTTTGATCCAACGATGACCGGCTATATCTTGGTCAAAAAAACAAGCCAGGGCTGAGATCTGGACCTTCAAGGTAGAGGGCCTAAGTCCCAGATCTAGACCTCGCTGTAGGAAGTCCAGTATTCTTTGGATGTTAGGTTTATGTAAATGTGGCGATTCATCCCCACTCCAAGAACAAAAACGTCTCCAGATCTTAAGGTAGATTGCTGACGTTACCTTCTTCCTGGAAGCTTTCAGAGTAGCAATAACTTCGTTTGATAGTCCCTGAAGTTTCAGGGTTTGGGACTCAGGATCCAAGCTGCTAATTTCAGAAACTGTGGGTTTGGGTGCAGAACTGGGCCCTGCTGGAGTAGGTCCTCCCGTACCGGAAGGGGCCATGGATCCTGTAGAGAAAGTCTCTGGAGAGATGAGAACCAACTTCTCTTTGGCCACAGGGGAGCGATCACAATCACTGTGGCCTTGTCCTGGAGAACTTTCTGCACCACCTTCGGGATTAGAGGAAGTGGAGGGAAGGCATAGCATAGATTCCAATGCCAACGGATGGCGAAGGCGTCTAATGTATGAGGCCTGTCCCTGGGGTTTAGGGAACAGAATGTTTCCACTTTTGAGTTGGCCCTGGTGGCGAACAGATCTACGTCGGGCAACCCCCATTTCCTTACCACTAACCTGAAGACTTCTGGACTTAGAGACCACTCTGTGTGATCGATCCTGTGGCGGCTGAGAAAATCTGCTTCTTGATTTAGTATCCCCCTCAGGTGAACTGCCGATACAGAGGCCACCTTCTGTTCTGCCCAGGCAAAGATCTTTGTTGCCAGCGCCTGAAGGGTTACGGACCGGGTTCCCCCCTGTTGGGAGAGGTAGGCAATGGCTGTAGTGTTGTCCGATAGCACCTTTATATGATGATGACACAACATCTCCTCTGCCGCCCTCAATGCTTCCCAGACTGCTCTCAGCTCCCTGAAATTCGATGATTGGGATCTGATCGAATCTGGCCAAGTGCCCTGAAATATACGGTCCCCGACCTTTGCGCCCCAGCCGGACAGACTTGCGTCTGTTATTACCTGCAACTGGGGAGTCTTCTGCCAGGGATTTCCCCGGGATAGGTTCTCGTGGTTTTTCCACCAATTTAGGGACTGCAGAATCCGAGATGGAGGATTTACTTGGCGATCTAGAGAGGATTGGCACCTGTTCCAGACACTCAGTATCCAGGACTGAAGGGGTCTGAAGTGTATTTGACACCAGGGGACTGCCGGAATACAAGATGTCAGCAGACCCAGCATGCTCATCGCCTCTCTGATAGAGCAAGATCTTCTCTTTTGAAAGGACCTGACCTTTTGTTGGAGAACTGATATTTTGTCCCGAGGTAGGAACACTGCTTGCTTTCGGGAGTCCAGGATCATACCTAAGAAACGAACTTCCCTTGAGGGGGTGAGGACGGACTTTTCCTCGTTTACGATCCACCCCAGGTCGTCTAGGATGGAGAGAAAGACCTTCAGATTTGAATTGGTTTGGTTGCGACTTTCGCTGACCAGAAGGAAATCGTCCAAATAGGGGATTATCATGAGTCCCTGTCTTCGGGCGAAGGCAACCATCTCTACCACCACTTTGGTAAATATTCTCGGGGCAGACGAAATCCCGAAGGGAAGGGCTCTGAACTGGTAGTGATGGACGTTTCCTGATATATCCTGGATTGCAAACCGGAGAAAACACTGGGAGCTGGCGTGAATGGGAATATGGTAATAAGCGTCTCGCAGGTCTATAGTGCACATGAAGACGTCTTTGCTTAATAGAGGGATTGTAGATGTTAGGGTCTCCATCCTGAATTTCTGATAACGGATGAACTTGTTTAGAGGTTTCAGGTTTATGATCGTCCGAAAGGTACCTTCTTTTTTTCTGATTAAAAATAAAGTTGAATAAAACCCCTTGCCTATTTCTAGAGGTGGGACCGGAGAGATTACATTCATCTGAAGAAGTTTCTGGACTCCTTGCCAAAGGTTCGTTTGGAACCGTGTCAGAGAAAATTTGTTTGGGGGTCTTGAAGACCACTCTATCTGATAGCCTGTACCGACTACCTTGGAAATCCAGGGGTTCTGGGAGATGGATTCCCATGATCCCAGGAATCTTGAGAGTCTTCCCCCCACTCCGGCGTCATTGCTTATCTGAAGGTTTCTGCTGGGAGAAGGACTGACCTCTTCCTCTTCCTCCTTTTGGGTAACTCCAACGCCCTGATTTCCCTTTTCCCCTGTAGCTCCTTTCTTGACCCGAGGGGGGGCGAAAAGGATACCAAGCTTCATCTCCCTGCATACAGGGAGACCTTTCTCTGCCCTGTCCTCTGTAGGGACAGGAAACACTGGTGTTGGTGGTGGGAGGAGGGTATTTAACCTTTCTCTGTTCCTGCCCCTACAGAGGTCAGGGGTCAATCTCCTTGTATGCCGTCGTGATGATGCTATGGAAAAAACAGGGCAAGGTGTGGGCCGATGATGGGCCAGTGGGAAGAAGGAAGCAGTGGGAAGATGGTGGGCCAGGAGGCCCGCCTCATTCATCATTTTCCATGCCACATTTTTGGCATAGAAAATGATCTTTATAAATTACCATTTATGGTCCATGGTAGCAGAATCCATAACGGAATTCTTGGATAACTCGAACCCAAACTTGAAACACAAGTTCACTCAACACTAGGTCATCAATATTAAAGGGGTTGTCCAAGTTATATTTATTGATGACTTATACTCAGGATAGGTCATCAATAACAGATTGGTTGGTGTCCGACACCCGGCCGATCAGCTGTTTGAACAGAAGGCGCGCGCCGTGCCAGCACGGCCTCCTCTTCACTGTTTACCTTTCTCGCTGTTGCATCTGCAGCGGTGAGCAGGTGTAATTACACCCAAGCCGTCCCATTCATTTCAAAAGGTACGGATCGCTACTAAACAAGTGTATGGGAACGATCTGTCCCATTGAAATGAATGGGACGGCTTGGGTGTAATTACACCTGCTCACCGCTGCAGATGCAATGGCGAGAAAGGTAAACAGTGAAGAGGAGGCGGCACGGTGTGCGCCTTCTCTTCAAACAGCTGATCGGCGGGGGTGCCGGGTGTCGGACCCCAGACGATCTGAAGTTGATGACCTATCCTGAGGATAGGTAGTCAATAAATATAACTTGGACAACCCCTTTAACCCCTTAGGGACACAGCCTTTTTACACCTTAGGACCAGGCCATTTTTTGAAAATCTGACCAGTGTCACTTTAAGTGCTGATAACTTTAAAGCGCTTTGACTTATCCAGGCCATTCTGAGATTGTTTTTTCGTCACATATTGTACTTCATGACACTGGTAAAATAAAGTTAAAAAAATATTTTTTTTTTGCATAAAAAAAAAAGTCAAATTTACCAAAAATTGGGAAAAATTAGCAAATTTCAAAGTTTCAGTTTCTCTACTTCTGTAATACATAGTAATACCCCCAAAAATTGTGATGACTTAACATTCCCCATATGTCTACTTCATGTTTGAATTATTTTGGGAATGATATTTTATTTTTTAGGGATGTTACAAGGCTTAGAAGTTTAGAAGCAAATCTTGAAATTTTTCAGAAATTTACAAAAACCCAATTTTTAGGGACGAGTTCAGGTCTGAAGTCACTTTGCGAGGCTTACATAATAGAAACCACCCAAAAATGACCCCATTCTATAAACTACACCCCTCAAGGTATTCAAAACTGATTTTACAAACTTTGTTAACCCTTTAGGTGTTGCACAAGAGTTATTGGCAAATGGGGATGAAATTTGAGAATTTCATTTTTTTGCCTAATTTTCCATTTTAACCCATTTTTTCCACTAACAAAAGCAAGGGTTAACAGCCAAACAAGACTGTATCTTTATTGCGCTGACTCTGCCGTTTACAGAAACACGCCATATGTGGCCGTAAACTACTGTACGGCCACACAGCGGGGCGTAGAGTGAAAGGTGCGCCGTTTGGTTTTTGGAAGGCATGTTTTGCTGGACAGTTTTTTTGACACCATGTCCCATTTGAAGCCCCCCTGATGCACCCCTAGAGTAGAAACTCCATAAAAGTGACCCCATCTAAGAAACTACACCCCTCAAGGTATTCAAAACTGATTTTACAAACTTTGTTAACCCTTTAGGTGTTGCACAAGATTTAATAGAAAATAGAGATACAATTTCAAAATTTCACTTTTTTGGCAGATTTTCCATTTTAATATTTTTTTTCCAGTTACAAAGCAAGGGTTAACAGCCAAACAAAACTCATTATTTCTGGCCCTGATTCTGTAGTTTACAGAAACACCCCATATGTGGTCGTAAACTGCTGTACGGGCACACGGCAGGGCGCAGAAGGAAAGGAATGCCATACGGTTTTTGGAAGGCAGATTTTGCTGGACTGGTTTTTTTGACACCATGTCCCATTTGAAGCCCCCCTGATGCACCCCTAGAGTAGAAACTCCAAAAAAGTGACCCCATTTTAGAAACTACGGGATAGGGTGGCAGTTTTGTTGGTACAAGTTTAGGGTACATATGATTTTTGGTTGCTCTATATTACACTTTTTGTGCAGCAAGGTAACAAGAAATTGCTTTTTTGGCACCGTTTTTTTTTTTTTGTTATTTACACCATTCATCTGACAGGTTAGATCATGTGGTAATTTTATAGAGCAGGTTGTCACGGACGCGGTGATACCCAATATGTATACAATTTTTTTTATTTATGTACGTTTTACACAATAATTTCATTTTTAAAACAAAAAAAATGTTTTAGTGTCTCCATAGTCTAAGAGCCATAGTTTTTTAAATTTTTGGGCGATTATCTTAAGTAGGGTCTCATTTTTTGTGGGATGAGATGACGGTTTGATTGGCACTATTTTGGGGTGCACATGACTTTTTGATTGCTTGCTATTACACTTTTTGTGACGGAAGATGACAAAAAATTGCTTTTTTTACACCGTTTTTATTTTTTTACGGTGGTCATCTGAGGGGTTAGGTCATGTGATATTTTTATAGAGCCGGTGAATACGGACGCGGCGATACCTAATATGTATACTTTTTTTTTATTTATGTAAGTTTTACACAATGATTTCATTTTTGAAACAAAAGAAATCATGTTTTAGTGTTTCCATAGTGTAAGAGCCATAACTTTTTCAGTTTTTGGGCGATTATCTTGGGTAGGGTATGATTTTTGCGGGATGAGATAACGGTTTGATTGTTACAATTTTGGCATAGATGCGACTTTTTTGATCACTTTTATTACCTTTTTTGGGAAGTAAGGTGGGCAAAATTCCAATTTCATCATAGTTTTTAATTTTTTATTTTTATGGCGTTCACCGTTCGGGTAAAGTAACATTACCGTTTTATAGATCAGGTCGTTACGGACGCGGCGATACCAAACATGTGTAGGGAATTTTATTTCTTTCATTTTTAATCAGTGATAAATGTGTTTTTTTATTTTTACTTTATTTTTCACTTTTTTCACTTTTTTTTTGACCCAGACCCACTTGGTTCTTGAAGATCCAGTGGGTCTGATGTCTACATAATACAGTACAGTACAATATATAGTACTATACTGTATTTTACACTTTGTCTGAACAGATCTATGCCTTTCAGCATAGATCTGTTCAGCACCATGGACAGCAGGACGCCTGAGCAGGCGTCCTGTTGTCATGGGAACCTTCCCCGTCTGCTCAGTAGTGGCCAGAGCTGCGCAGACGGGGAAGGGTAAGGACGGGGCTTGGGGGGGCTGCCTGGGAGCTCTCTCCCTCTCCATTCGGGGGACTGCAAAGGCACAGCAGCCCCCCGATGGGAGAGGGAGGGAGCTCCCTCTTACTGTTAACCTTTTCCATACAGCGGTCCGTACGGACCGCTGTATGGAAAGGGTTAAACGGCTGACATCGCATCACCGATGTCAGCCGTTTATACCAGGGTGCCAGCAATGTGCTGGCACCCTGGTATACCCACTAGACGCCAACGATTACGCAATGGGAGGCGGGCGGGGGATCGCGATCCCGCCTACCGCACCGCCCGCCTCCCGCACCGCCCGCAACCCTCCCCCTGCACCTCCCACCGTGCCCAAATAACTCAGGGGTGCAGGGGGAGGAATACTGGACAAAGTTTTGAATCCTAAAGTTTCTGATCCCCGCGGTCAGGGACCGCGGGGATCATAAACTGCAGATATCGCAGCAAACCGCAGGTCTGAATTGACCTGCGGTTTGCCGCGATTGCCGACATGGGGGGGTCACGGGACCCCCCCGCGCATTTAGCCTAGGTGCCTGCTCAATGATTTGAGCAGGCACCGGGTTCCGATCACTGCCAGCCGCACGGCAGTGATCGAAAATGCACAGGGCGTACATGTACGCCCTGTGTCCTTAAGTACCAGGGCACAAGGGCGTACCTGTACGCCCAGTGTCCTTAAGGGGTTAAATTGGTGGGGATGGGACTCTAGGCACCGCTTCTGATCATCTGTTTGAAGCGGCAGTGGCACTCGGACGACTGCCGCATCCTTTTTATTGTACTGCACATGCCGTACTTAGGGCTCTTTCACACTTGCGTTGTCCGGATCCGGCGTGTACTCCACTTGCCGGAATTACACGCCGGATCCGGAAAAACGCAAGTGTACTGAAAGCATTTGAAGACGGATCCGTCTTCAAAAAGCTTTCAGTGTTACTATGGCACCCAGGACGCTATTAAAGTCCTGGTTGCCATAGTAGTAGTGGGGAGCGGGGGAGCGGCATACTTACCATCCGTGCGGCTCCCGGGGCGCTCCAGAATGACTTCAGAGCGCCCCAGGCGCATGGATGACGTGTACATGCGATCACGTGATCCATGCGCTTGGGGCGCCCTGACGTCACTCTGGAGCGCCCCGGGAGCCGCACGGATGGTAAGTATGCTGCTCCCCGCTCCCCACTACACTTTACCATGGCTGCCAGGACTTTAGCGTCCCGGCAGCCATGGTAACCATTCAGAAAAAGCTAAACGTCGCATCCGGCAATGTGCCGAAACGACGTTTAGCTTAAGGCCGGATCCGGATCAATGCCTTTCAATGGGCATTCATTCCGGATCCGGCCTTGCGGCAAGTGTTCCGGATTTTTGGCCGGAGCAAAAAGCGCAGCATGCTGCGCTATTTGCTGCGGCCAAAAAACGTTCCGTTCCGGAACGGAAGACATCCTGAAGGACGGACTGTCCATTCAGAATGCATTAGGAAAATCCTGATCAGTATTCTTCCGGCATAGAGCCCCGACGACGGAACTCTATGCCGTAAGACTATAACGCAGGTGTGAAAGAGCCCTAAGTGACCAGAACATGCAGAATCACCCAGATCTTGACATTCATCATTGACCAATTTCCAGGATGACTGATTGCAAGTCATAACACATGGTGAAACTACACCGCCCTAATTTCCCCTTTTTTTTTTTTCCTGCTTTAGTCAGCAGAGCAAGTTACATGGAGATTTCAACCAGAACGTACATGACGTCTGTCATTCTAATCCTACCATGTCAAAATCTGAGCTGCCGAGCTAATGAATAATTTACAAATGGTTTTGCCCCATTAACCTAATGTAAATTATCGCATTGATTCCAAATCACAGAAGGTTGACTTCTCATAGCAGCAATTGACCTTCAAACATCGATTGTTTTCTTCGAAAAGGTATCGCGTTCAGAAGAGGGATCCAATTTCTATCATTTAGATCTACCACCGTACAAACTAATAGTATTCTGCAAGCTATAAAGGAAAGACGAGGATCAAGTAACCGCTTTCCTGTAGTTACAGCACAAGTCTTCCCCACGTAGGTTCTTCAGCTTCAAATTTTCCTGTGCAGTTTGAGGCCAAAAGAACAAATTCAGCACTTTTGGAGTGAATAGAAAAGCACATAGAGGCAGGAAGCAATAGAAATCGGGGGTGAACTGGCTATACAGAGGTTATCCAATATTCCTACCTAGTGGTAATGGTGCGGTGTTCAGTGGGTCATGGTCTTGTCTAAGTATTGGAAAGCCATGGAAAGTTTATCAGTAAAAAGAAGGGTCTGATTTTGAAGGCTTCTTTTAAGGCTACATGCACACGACCGTATGTGTTGCGGTCCGCAAATGCAAAACAAAAATCAGATGACATCCGTATGACATCCATTTTTTGGGGGCGGATCCATTGTAACAATGTCTAAAACGGACAAGAATAGGACATGTTCTATTTTTTTTGCGGGGCTACGGAACGGACATACTGATGCGGACAGCACGCGGTGTGAAATGAATGGGTCCGCATCCCATCTGCAAAAAAACTAAACAGAACGCACACGGATACACGTGTGCATGTAGCCTAAAAGTGATATTTTTGTTACACTTAAAATACATAGAAAATGTATATTTAAGAATTTTGGGCCGTTTTTCTTTTCATTTCAGCAGTACTATGATACTGAAAACGAAGTACGAAATACTGTCCTTCTGTAGCAGTCAGCATTGAGATAAAACACCTATATAGATAAGGAATCCATTGATAGTTTATTGCTGCTGGTTTACAGCCTACCCTCTGGATAGGTCATCAGTATCTGATCGGTGGGAGTTCGACACCCAGGACCCCCACTGATTAGCTGGAGTACAGCGCCGTACATCGTATAGCAGCTGTGCTTGGTATCATGCTCTGCTCCATTCACTTGAATGGGACTGAGCTGCTCCTAGGCCATGTGAACGATCAACACGACGTCTGTGGCCTAGGAAAAGCAGCAAGAAGGCCAAGGTGCTCGCCGCTGCATTCTCAAACAGCTGATCGACGGGGGTCTCGGGTGTCAGACCCCCACTGATTGGATAGGTCATTAGTATCTATCTTGAGGATAAGTCATCAGTATGAAAGTCTTAGAAAACACCCTTTAAAAAGATTCGCTACAGGAAATAGAATACGTGAAGTGACTTCAATAAATTATATCCAGAAAACCCATCTAAAAACATAGAATATTCAAATATAGGTTATTGATAAGTGATACAAATTTATGATCCCTTTAAAGGTTTCAGACATTGATTTTTTTTTTTTAAGGTTTCCAAACACTTTTGGCATATGGCGGTGATAGAGGAGTCCCTTGCTCGGCATCATCCACTATGAACCACAGCAGATAAGCAGCAGTTCTCACTCTGTAGACTCAAGTCAACCATTCATTACATGAACGCCCATTTATCTTAATGGCAACTACACTATACCATATTTCTCTTGCAGTAGACACTTTTTGGCAGCATCTGTGGCAAAAATCTGATATTTTTCAGCTACCATATTGAGGGACCATATGTATATTTTGGTCTGCAAGAAATACGGACGACGTCCGTGATGCATCCGTTTTTTTGGGCGGATCCATTGTAACGATGTCTATCCTTATCCACAAGACAGACAAAAATAGGACATGTTCTACCATTATTGGGGGACTGTGGAACGGACCTTTTTTGCGGCCTCATTGAAATAAATGGGTCCACATCCAAACCTTAAAAAATGCAGATCGAATGTGTACCAAAAATACGGTCGTGTCAATGAGGCCTAAGACAGCCCTTCTAGTCCTTCAGCCTTGAAGAACAAGCAACAAGCAGAGATCTTGAAATACTGATGAAAAATACGGTTGTGTGCATGAGGCCTTAATGTGCACATTTTATTATACATTTTATTCAGCTAGTTACAATCAGATCGGCGCTTGATCAGACTAGATTAAATGGTCTCTATAAACATTACTATATCCAGACTCTCAACTTATCTCATCTTATAGTTTAAAACGCGCGGCTGCTTAATAAACACAATTGTGCCACTCGCTGCAACACAAATTCTACAAAGAGATAACTGTGCAGACTGGGAAATACTTCCGCACTGCCACAAAGGGGGTTTAAAGTGGCTTTAATGTAATTACAAATTAGTAGCACATACGGGAAAAAGCCGATTCTGCCGTCACAAGTCGCTCAATGCCCAAGACAGCAAGCAGAACAATGGACTCAGCGTTCCTGTGGAAAATGAGAAATGACAATTATTGCAGCGCAGGGAAAGATACGGATCTCCGCTTCCCTTTCCCCGAGGAGCTGCTCAATCTCACATATCTATATTGTGTACACAGAGAACAAGTAACAGAACCTTGCTGCCCTATGAATCCCAGGAGGGGGAAACATATCCCACTCTCCAGACAATATTGAATTATATCAATAAAGGACATTTTAGCTGCTCAAAAGACAAGTCCTTTCTTGTGCCGGTCAAATTTCTTGAGTGCCTGCTTTTTTCCCCTACATACTCAATAAAATAAGCTCATTGTAAAAGGTTTTGTGTGGCAATTTTTTATCAATCAGAACCAAGAGAATTAATTCATATTTCATTTGCCATAATTTTTTTTTTTTTTTTTTAAAGGGATTGTGCAAATGATGGTTTTGGGGACTGACACCCCGCACCCCAACAGATTAGCTGTTACCTTGTATCTCTGCAGCTAGAAGGTAAAAGCTGCGTCTGGGGCTGTCTAAGGCTAGGGCTACACGACGACATGTGTCGCGATACATAAGGCACAACTACACTGCTACAGATATCGCATAACAATTTTTATAATGATAGTCTATGGTATCACACTGCGATATGCTGTGACTGCTACGCGACAGTCGCAGAAAAATCCATCTTGGACGACATGTCGTCGTGTAGCCCTAGCCTAAGGCCTCTTTCACACTACAGTATGTTGAATTCAGTGTTTTGCGTTCCGTTTTTCACGGATCCGTTGTTCCGTTTTTTGCTTCCGTTGTGGTTCCGTTTCGTTGTTCCGTTCCGTTTTTCCGTATGGCAAATACAGTATACAGTAATTTCATATTAAAAATTGGGCTGGGCCTAACATTTTCAATTGATGGTTCCGCAAAAAACGGAACGGATACGGAAGACATACGGATGCATTTCCGTATGTGTTCCGTTTTTTTTGCGGACCCATTGACTTGAATGGAGCCACGGACTGTGATTTGCGGCCAAATATAGGACATGTTCTATCTTTTCAACGGAACGGAAAAACGGAAATACGGAAACTGAATGCATACGGAACACATTCCGTTTTTTTGCGGAACCATTGAAATGAATGGTTCCGTATACGGACCGTATACGGAACGCAAAAAACGGACCGTATACGGAACGCAAAAATACTGGTTTAGTTTACCGGTAAATCCTTTTCCAGGAGTCCGACATGACAGCACCCATGGAGGTTGTCCTATTGGTCTCTGTAGGGACAGGAAGCGAGAGAGATTAAAAGGCCCCCTCCCCTCCCACTCTCCAGTGTTCTTTCAAATTACTACACCGGATAGGATCCAACACCTTTATTAATACAATGTTATATTCACACTGCTTACAAGGCTGGAACCAGCATAACAGGGAGGGTAGTACAGGGTGCTGTCATGTCGGACTCCTGGAAAAGGATTTACCGGTAAACTAAACCAGTATTTCCAGGACGTCCCTCCATGACAGCACCCATGGAGAACTAACAACTGAATCTCCTAGGGGGGGACTACTGCCTGAAGGACTTTTCGCCCAAAGGCCAAGTCCTGTCCGGCCAATACATCAAGCCTATAATGCTTGGCGAAAGTCAGGAAGTTAGACCAGGTCGCAGCCTGCAAATCTGGTCAACTGTAGCGTCGGCCCTTTCAGCCCAGGAAGTTGCCATCGCTCTCGTGGAATGTGCCTTCAGATTTAAGGGGCAGGCCATTTCCTGCAGTCTGTATGTTTCTCTGATGGTGTCCTTAATCCACCGTGCCAGCGTCTGTTTTGATGCTTTCAAGCCTCTATTTTTCCCACCGAACTGGATGAACAGATTACTTGATCTCCTCCAGGAACTGGTTCTGTCCAGATAGGCTAGGATTGTTCTTCTAACGTCCAGCCTCTGGAATCTTTCCTCCTGTATATTTTTGGGAAAGGAACAAAATGAAGGGAGTGTTAGCTCCTGTTCTCTATGGAAAGTAGAGACCACCTTGGGAAGAAAAGCTGGATCCGGCCTCAAGATTATGCGGTCATCCAGAATCCTTAGATAAGGTTGTTTAATTGATAAGGCCTGGATTTCCCCTATCCTGCGGGCTGTGGTTATAGCCAGAAGGAACACCGCTTTTAGAGACAGAAATTTTTCGGATGTCTGCCCAATCGGCTCAAAAGGAGGATCACATAACCCTTCTAAAACTATGTTTAGACTCCAGGGGGGGACCGACTGTCTCAAGGTGGGTCTCAATCTAGAAGCTGCTCTTAGAAAGCTTTTAATCCACCTATGGTCTGCAAGGGGACTATCGAGACAGCAGCTGAGAGCCGAAACCTGTACCTTGAGTGTGCTGGGTTTCAGACCTGCGTCGAACCCCTCCTGAAGGAACTCTAAAATACAACCCACTGTGGGGGATGCGGAATCTGTATGGTTCTGTGACAACCAGGATGAGAACTTCTTCCAGACCTTGTTGTATATTGCTCTTGTGACAGGTTTTCGGCAGCTCTGTAAAGTTGAAATTACCTTGTCCGAGAGTCCTTTATTCCTTAAGGTCTGCCTCTCAGGATCCATGCTGTAAGGTTCAGTTTGTCCAGGTTGGGGTGAAACAGAGGACCCTGTGATAGAAGATCCTGTCTTTTTGGAAGGGATATTGGATCCCTGATGGACATAGTCTTTAGAACCGAAAACCAGGCTCTCTTGGGCCAAGCTGGGGCTATCAAAATCAGCGTGGATGAACACCCTCTCAATTTCTTCAGGATCTGCGGTATGAGGAGAAGTGGGGGAAAAGCGTAGGCTAGACTCATGTCCCACGGTTGGGAAAGAGCATCCACCGCCAGTGGTCCTCCTCTTGGGTCTAGTGAGAAGAAACAGTCCAGCTGAGTATTTCTGCTGGACGCGAATAAATCCACCTGAGGTCTCCCCCACTGCTGGCAAATCAACTGGAATACCTCCTGGTTCAATTTCCATTCCCCTGGCCTGACTAACTGTCGGCTGAGAAAGTCCGCTGTGCGATTGAGAGACCCTTTCAGGTGTGTGGCTGAAATGGATAAGATCTTTTCCTCTGACCAGCTGAAGATGAGATCCGCTAGCCGCTGGAGATGAGGATTCTTCGTCCCCCCTTGTCTCTTTATGTAGCAGACAGTTGTTATGTTGTCTGATAGAAGTCGGACATGATGACCTATGAGGAGATGTTCTGCCGCCCTCAGGGACTCCCAGACCGCTTTTAGCTCCCGGTAGTTTGAGGATCGTAGGGCGTCTGTATCTGACCAGCTGCCCTGAAAGAACTGATCCTCTATGTGAGCCCCCCAACCCTGGCTGCTTGCGTCCGTGGTTAACGTTCTGAGTGGTAACGTGTTCCAGGAAATCCCCCGGGACAGGTTTCTTGCTAACAGCCACCAGGAGAGGGAGCTTACTGCTCTGTCCGAAAGAGATATCCTGGCGTTCAGAGATCTGTGGTCCTTGTCCCAGGAAGAGAGGACTTCCGCTTGGAGAGTTCTTGAATGGAATTGGGCCCAAGGAACTGTTGTGATGCATGAGGTCATCAGACCCAGGACTTGCATGGCTTCCCGTAGAGTCCGTTTTTTCTTTAGTTTGAAGGCTCTTATTCTTTCCCTTATACTGACCTGCTTGTCCTGGGGAAGAAGAGAATATTGGGTCACGGAGTTTAGGAGGGTTCCTAGGAACCTCTTTTGTGTTGCTGGATGTAGGTCTGATTTCTCCAGGTTTATTTTCCATCCTAAACGTGTGAGCAAAGATAGAGTCCATTCTTTGTGAAGCTCTAACTCCTCCTGTGAGTCTGCCACAAGCAGAAAATCGTCTAGGTAGGGAATTATAGTTACCTGTCTCTGTCTTAGATAGGCAACTATCTCCGCCACTACCTTTGTAAAGATCCGTGGGGCTGATGAGATCCCAAACGGGAGACATTGGAACTGGAAATGCATAATCCTGCCATCCTTCTTGATTGCGAACCTCAAGTATTGTTGGTACTGAGGGTGAATGGGGACGTGGTAATAAGCGTCCTTTAGATCCAGGGTGCATAGGAACGCCCCTGGGCTTATCAATGGAATTGCGGATTTTATTGATTCCATCTTGAAGTGGTGATGTGTTATCCATTTGTTTAGGAATTTCAGGTTGATTATGGTTCTCTTGGAGCCATCCGGTTTGGTTATGAGGAAGAGCTTTGAATAGTGACCCTTGAATTCTTCTGAAGGAGGGACTTGTACTATTGCGCCCAAACTCAGAAGTTTTTGGATGTCCGCCAGAAGTTGATTCTGCAGGGAGGTCGACTGAAATATTGTGGCCTGAAAAAGATGAGGAGGGGGAAGGCGAAACTCTATCTTGAACCCTTTCTGGATGGATTCCAGGATGTATTGGTTCTTGGTTATCCGGGTCCATTCTTCCCAAAAGAACTGAAGTCTGCCCCCTACTGGTCTGGCGTCATTGTTTCTCAGGCTTGGAGTTGGGATTAAAAAGGAAACCCCGACCTCTTCCTCCTTTGGGGTAGCTCCACCTTCCTGTTTTCCCTTTACCTCTGGGAGTGCCCTGGAAGCTGCTGGTCGTTTTACGAAAGGGCAAGGGTTTCTTGCCTTTTTCCTCCGGAAACCCTTTCTTTCTGTCCGCTGTTTTCTCCAGGATCTCGTCCAGTACCGGACCAAAGAGGTGAGAACCTTTAAGAGGTAAGGCGCATAATTTATTCTTGGAGGCTATATCCCCAGACCAGGATTTTAGCCACAGGGCTCTCCTTGCCGTATTTGTTAGGGAGTCTGTTTTTGCTGCGAACCTTATGGACTCTGCCGAGGCGTCTGCTACAAAGGATGCGGCCATCTTAAAGAGAGGCAGGGATGCCAGAATTTCTTCTTTAGGGGTGTCCCGCTTGAGATGTTCCTCCAGCTGGTTCACCCATAAACACAGAGATCTGGCCACGGAGGTAGCAGCAATGTTGGTATTTATGCTGTTGGCCGACACTTCCCATGCTCTTTTGAGCAAACCGTCGATCTTTCGATCCATTGGTTCCTTTAGCTGGGCTGAGTCTTCAAAGGGGAGAGTGGTTCTCTTTACCACCTTTGCCACTTGAATGTCAACTTTAGGAACTATATCCCACAGTTTTGTGTCCTCTGAGTTGAACAATAGTCTGTTCTTAAACTCCCGTGGAATGTACAATTTTCTATCGGCATCTGCCCACTCGTCTATGACTAGGTCCTTTAAGGTCTCGTTTACCGGGAACAACTTTTTCTTCTTAGCTTTTAAGCCGCCGAACATCTCGTCCTGTATCGAGCGAGTCTGTTCTTCCTCCTCTATATCCATTGTCTGCCTTACAGCCGACAGGAGGGGATCTAGATCTTCTTGCGAGAAGAGATATCTTCTCTGGTCGTCGGCCATATAAGACGAGCCCTGATCATCATCTCCCTTTGAGGTTTCCCCTTCTGATAGATATAAACCTTCTTCCTCAGAATCTGACTCCCTAAGAACACGGGGTCTCTTGGGGGGAGGGGAGACGGCACAGGGTCTCTGTGCTATACTAGAGCTGGCCGCTTGGATCTCCTCTTTCACAATCACCCTCAGATCAGCCAAAAGGGAGGATTGTTCGTCTCTGAGGATCTTTGCCAGGCAGTCGCTACACAGGGCTTTTACATGCGTGTCCCCCAGTCTCTTTGAGCACAGAGCACATCTTCTGGGTTTCTTTTTGGGTTCTACCAGCGTTTTAACCGTGGTGTCTTTCTCTCCCTGGTATGGAAGAGAGAGAGACCATTAGTCCAGTGTCAAGAAGAGAGAGAGGGACCGGAATACAAGCCTCACTACTTACATGACTCGGGTTAGGGATGTCTGCGCTAGAATCCATAGCTGACATCTGGACCTCCATACCACGCTTGGACAATCAAACTGACACACAATTTATGTCCTACCTGGTCCACCCGTTGCCGCGCGGCTCCGCCTCCTTAAATCCAGGTGGGGGGGGACTCAATCAAACGGAGAGTCGACCCCCCCTTGCGTGCATTCCGCCGGGCTCAGCGTTCCCTGGGCGCCGCCATCTTGCTTCCGCCCATGTGACCTCACTTCCGGTCACATGGGCCTGCACGTCAACGGGAGGAGCGCCGAGCGCAGGAGCCGCAGCCGATCCCAGAGCTCCCGAACCCGGAAGAAGCGGCTTCGGCTCCCTGATACCGCGGCCACCCACAGTGATGTGGAAAGGAAAGACAGGTATCAGGGGAAGCTAGGGGACCCCTCCCAGAGAGGTGCTAGCCCCAGGGCCCTCCAGAGCCTGAAGAGGAGAGGGAGACCCCCCCGACCAGGCTCGGCCCTGAAATAGATTCCCAGAGTCGGGAAAGATTCTCTCTGCTCCGATCCCTGTAGGGACAGGAAGAACACTGGAGAGTGGGAGGGGAGGGGGCCTTTTAATCTCTCTCGCTTCCTGTCCCTACAGAGACCAATAGGACAACCTCCATGGGTGCTGTCATGGAGGGACGTCCTGGAAAACTGTAGTGTGAAAGAGGCCTAATAGTCACACAGTCAAAGCAGGTTTAATACACAGTGGATATAAAAAGGTTTACACACCCCTGTTAAAATGTTAGGTTTATGTGCTGTAAAAAAATAAATGAGAAAGATAAATCATTTCAGAACTTTTTCCACCATTAATGTGACCTATAAACTGTACCACTAAATTGAAAAACAAAAACTGAAATATTTTAGGTGGAGGGAAGAACAAATAAATCCTAAAATAATGTGGTTGCATAAGTGTGCACACCCTCTTATAACTGGGGATGTAGCTGTGTTCAGAATTAAGCAATCACATTAAAAATCACGTACGTAATCGGATCTCCAAAAAATGCACGATTTAGCACAGAGCAAAGGATAGCATCGGAGCATGAACTGCTCCGATGCTCATGTCAGAGGGCCTGCCCGGGTGAAAATGAAGGTATGTCCAGGTTAAGCTCTGAACCCGGACAACCCCTTTAAGATAGAGGGTATTGTAAACAGTTCCAAATACCAGTCAATACTGGCACAAAACCTTCAGGCTTCTGCTAGAAAGCTGAACATGAAGAGGAACTTCATCTTTCAGAATGACAACGACCCAAAGCATACATCCAAAAATCAACAAAAGGAATGGCTTCACCAGAAGATTAAAGTTAAGGAATGGCCCAGCCAGAGCCCAGACCTGAATCCGATTGAAAAATCTGTGGGGTGATCTGAAGAGGGCTGTGCACAGGAGATGCCCTCGCAATCTGACAGATTTGGAGTGTTTTTGCAAGAAAGAGTGGGCAAATCTTGCCAAGTCAAAATGTGCCATGCTGATAGACTCATACCCAAAGACTGAGTGCTGCAATAAAATAAAAGGGCGCTTCAGCAAAATATTAGTTTAAGGGTGTGCAACCATATTATTTTATTTTTTCTTCCCTCCACCTAAAAGATTTCAGCTCGTTTTTAAATTGAGTGGTACAGTTTTTAGGTCACATTAAAGGTTGAAAAAGTTCTGAAATTATTTATCTTAGTCTCATTTTTTTTACAGCACAGAAACCTGACATTTTAACAGGGGTGTGTAGACTTTTTAACTGAAAAACGGATCTGTCCCCATCGACTTAGGGTCCATTCACACGTCCGTTTTTTCTTTCCTGATCTGTTCCGCAAAAAACGGAACAGATCAGGACCAGATCTGGACCCATTCATTTTCAATGGGTCCTGGAAAAAAAGTTGTTCCGTATGTCCGTTTAAATATAAAACATGTCCTATTCTTGTCCGCAAAATTCGGATCCTGGTACAATACAAAGTCAATGGATCCGCAAAAAACGGAAGACATTCGGATGTCATTCGTATTCATCCGTTTTATGCGGAATCCGTTCCTGGAAACACATAACAAATTATTTTTTTTTTTTTTTTATTTTTTTTTTCAAAGAAATCCAAACAACTTTATTTGATTATTGAACTTCATACATGTTTCCGTTTTTTGCGGATCCGCAAAAAACAGATGACATACGGAAAACATTTTCAGGAACAACGGATCCGCAAAAAACGGACCGAAAATCGGGATATAGGAAAATACTGACGTGTGAATGTAGCCTTACATTGTAAGTCAGGACGAATCAGTTTGGCTCGGCATCGTCAGGCGGACACCAAAACGCTGCAAGCTGCCTTTTAGTGTCCGCATAAAAAGCGGAACGGAGACCAAACGCAGCCAAATTGATGCAGAATGATACAGAATGCATTGGGGCTGAACTGATCCGTTTTGGGCAGCTTGTATTTTAGGTAAAAAAAAAAAAAAGTTTAATAGTTGTATTTGTTGACCTTTCACTGTGACGAGCATTCTGCAGCTTGCTCTGTACTGCGAAACACTGAAGCTGCAGAAGGCAACCTGCAAAAACCTTTACTATAAGGCCCCATGCACACGGCCGTGTTTCACAGCCGTGTGCGGGCCGTGGAACCGCGGCCTGGATCCCTCCTGAGAGCAGGAGCGCACGGCGTCACTGATTGCTATGACGCCGTGCGCTCCCTGCTGCCGGCACAGTACAGTAATACACTGGTATAGATCATACCAGTGTAATTACTGTATTGCGGCGGCAGCAGGGAGCGCACGGCGTCATAGCAACCAGTGACGCCGTGCGCTCCTGCTCTCAGGAGGGATCCAGGCCGCGGTTCCACGGGCCGCACACGGCTGTGAAACACGGCCGTGTGCATGGGGCCTAAACCTATTACAATTATCTTAAGCGCAAAAAATTCATCTCAATCCACAGTACAAAAAATAAAAGAAGATGTTCATAACTTTTAAAATGACTGATTCCAGATGGTCTGTTTCAGAGCATGGTATAAATAGGCATACTTCAATCAATACACAGTGACGTCAAATGTACGGAAATAGAATAGTATATTGCATGAGAGGCTATATGCATGGTTGCTAGCAAGCTGACAAAATTGCTTTTTACATTTTAGTGTATAATTATGTACCACTAACCGGCTGGCAGACGCTACCCTGCCAGAATGCTTGGATGGCAGCGTTTAGATTTTATTTCCAAGCATACTATTGAAGATGAAGTTATATGTTTGTATGAGTTTATACAAGGGACACATCAACAATGAATTACTTTACCTAGAATGCCTTCCCTCATACTGTAATATAGTTAGACCAGACCTTTATTGTCAGGCAAGTAGAGGACGTAGTCAGACATGAATAAAGGAAGCGCACACACTCAAGACTTATTTGTAGGAGCAGCCTGGTTAAGGGCTCATTCAGACAGCTGTATGTGTTTTGCGGTCCACAAAACACGGATATCGGCCCGTGTGAGTTCCACAATTTGCGGACCGCACATGGCTGTCACTCTCATAGAAAATGCCCATTTTACATACAGAATCAATCTAGATACTAATACAATGTTAATACTAATTAATAGTAATACATTGTTCCTTCTAACTAGTATATATAGAAATTTTATCTAAAGCCTTTAGGCCAGGTTCACACTTAGTAATTTGTTTTTTACGAACCTGGGCTAAAGGAGTGCTCCATTTAGACTCTCTATTTGTGGCAGATCCAAAGTACATTTTCTGTGTACCGAGTCATGAGATTGCCGTTACGTGCTTGGTATGGTGCCCCCTGGTGTTTTTCCCCTCGCAGAACTTCAAAATGCTGGAAACCTTAGCTCCAAATCAGAGCTGGTATGCATCACAAGCAATTCAAACTAAAAGCATCCTCCTCCCATGAGGTTGATGAGAGTCATTTACAAGAGACAGATAGGGCAACATATGTGAGCACTTCTAGCTGCAGTTAAAAGGGGTCCCGTACTAATTTAGACAGTATAAAGAGTAAAAGGAATCTGTCACCACATACCATCAATGAATCCAAATGATTTCTTAGGCTACTTTCACACTCGTGTTTGGTTCGGATCCGTCATGGATCTGCACAGACAGGTCCGTTCAGATAATACAACCGTCTGCATCCGTTCAGAACGGATCCGTTTGTATTATCTTTAAAGGGGTTTTCTCATCTCAGACAATGGTGGCATATCGCTATGGATAAGCCCCCATTGTCTTATAGGTGCGGGTCCCACCGTTGGGACCCGCACCGATATCGAGAACAGAGCCCCCGAAAGTGAAGGAGAGCTCAATGTGCATGCGCAGCCGCCCTCCATTCATTTCTATGGGGCCGCCGAAAATAGCCGGGCACTGGCTCGGCTATTGCAGTCTGCCCCATAGAAATTAATGGGAGCATCCGTTTCCGTATTTCCATTTTTCCCTTCCGTTGAGAGATAGAACATGTCCTATTATTGCCTGCAAATCACTTCCGTGGCTCCATTCAAATCAAAGGGTCTGCAAAAAAATAAAATAAAAATAAAAACGAACACATACAGAAATGCATCCATATGTCTTCCGTATCCGTTCCGTTTTTGCAGAACCATCTATTGAAAATTTTATGCCCAGCCTAATTTTTTCTATGTAATTACTGTATACTGTATATGCCATATGGAAAAACGGAATGGAAACAAAAAACGGTACAACGGATCCATTAAAAAAACAGACCGCAAAACACTGAAAAAGCCATACGGTTGTGTGAAAGAGGCCCGAGTCTGAAGACACAGGAGCCCCGGTCTCAAATCCCAGCAATTGGACCACCACTGGTCAGACAAGTATTTTCTATGTGCAGCGAAAGTTAGGAAGATTTAGACTCCAGCACTCGTTTTGAAGCGTCAAATTCTCCGTCTTTATTTAACAAGTATTTCACAGACAATACAGGACTCAAATTCTCTCTGTTGTAGGCTGTTGACGCGTTTCGAAAGGAGAATTTGACACTTCAAAACAAGTGAGTGCTGGAGTCTAAATCTTCCTAACTTTCGCTGCACCTGTATAAGGAGGTTGAAAAACCAAGGCACCCTAACCCTAATCCATTCTGAATGGAGAGTATTCTGTTCAGGATGCATCAGTTCAGTCCCTCTTACGTTGTTTGGACGGAGAAAATACTGCAGCCTGCTGCAGTTTTCTCTCCGGACAAAAATACGAATCACTTGCCGGAGTGCATTAGTGCCGCATGCGCAGACCTTTAAAAATGCCCAAAAAATTTATACCAATTTTTTTCCGGATGACACTGAAGAGACAGATCCGGTATTGCAATGCATCCGTTTGCCGGATCCGGCAAGCAGTTTAGGCGATGGAACTGCCTGACGGAATCCTCTGCCGCAAGTGTGAATGTACCCTAAAATGTTGCCGCTACGTACAGGCGAGCAGGGAGTTTTAAGTCTGGCAGGTCTGTCCTTGGGTTCTACCATACAAATCTTATCCATCTAGCAGCTCACAAGGACAAACCTGCAACTGCTCTGCCAGCTCTCTGCGTGTGTGTGTGTGTGTGTGTGTGTGTGTGTGTGTGTGTGTGTGTGTGTGTGTGTGTGTGTGTGTGTGTGTGTGTGTGTGTGTGTGTGTGTGTGTGTGTGTGTGCTGATGAGTGAATAAATCGTCCACTTTTCACTACCTATTGGAGTGCTGCCTTCTTTTCTTCATACTATCTACAATTGGGATCTTGGTCACAGGTCTCGTTGGAGGATTTTTTGCACCCACATACATTTTTTTGTGTGCTGCTTTCCTTTCTTCTATTTTTTATTATATAATATATATATATATATAATATATATATATATATATATATATATATATATATATATATATATATATATATATATATATATATATATGTAAAAATCTACCGGCAGCACCACTAATGAAAAAAATGGGTGCAAAGTCCGAGTACGGTAATTGGAGCTTACCCACTAATGAACAATGGAAAAAAATCGGACAGCACGCCAGACGGTTTCTTCAGTAAAGCAAGTGTCTTTAATCACCCATGTGGTGGCAGCAAAAAAGCAACGTTTCGGCTCTACATGAGCCTTTCTCAAGCTTGAGAAAGGCTCATGTAGAGCCGAAACGTTGCTTTTTTGCTGCCACCACATGGGTGATTAAAGACACTTGCTTTACTGAAGAAACCGTCTGGCGTGCTGTCCGATTTTTTTCCATTATATATATATATATTCTTGCAAAATAATAATTTTAAGACAATGTATATAGAATAGCTGCCCCAAAACAGAACTATAACTTTCTACTGTTCGGTGCACCTGGCTCCCAGCTCAGAACTCTCCAGGACTGTCACTCAAACGAGGAGGAGGAGGAGCTGGGCGGCATTATGGCAGCTCAATGGTGCGCCAAACACTATTTGTATAAAAATTATGATATTGTTTCAGGGCACCTACCCTACTTGGGCAAACTTCCAAACAGATTTTGGAAGTGACACGGTAACATTTACATCGGTAGGGTATCCCTTTACAAGTAGGACATATGAAGACGCATGTGACATTTAGGAGGATAACCTCTGTTTTCTATTGGTTGTAGGTACAGATATCGGTTTGCAAGGAACAGCTTTTAATGTTTCATTCAAGATTCCTAAAGGAAATTGTTAACTGCACCAAATTTCAGGTGTTAATCCAGGCCCTTCATACACATGAATATAAGTGGACACGGAAAAGACAGACCAAAACCAGCTGCTGCCTGTCCAACCCAAATTTAATAAGAAAGGAATCTGCTTGTTAATACAGTATTTGTGCGGGAGACAACTGTGCAAACAAAGTACAATTAATGCTCATCAATATAGTGCAGGGATCGTTCGGATAGCTGTACACAACTCCGTCAACCCAGCACCCACCTGCGTGACAGGTCACAGATTAGTCTACAAATAGCAAATGTCCATCCAAATGCATCTATGGTATGTCTTTGTACCTAAAGGGATTATCCCATGAAAAGTATTACTAAGTAATTAAGTATTATAGCAACATACATGTAAAAAATATTGTTTAAGGGCTCTTTCACATCTGCGTTATAGTCTTCCGGCATAGAGTTCCGTCGTCGGGGCTCTATGCCGGAAGAATACTGATCAGGATTTTCCTAATGCATTCTGAATGGACAGTCCGTCCTTCAGGATGCATCAGGATGTCTTCCGTTCCGGAACGGAACGTTTTTTGGCCGCAGCAAATAGCGCAGCATGCTGCGCTTTTTGCTCCGGCCAAAAATCCGGAACACTTGCCGCAAGGCCGGATCCGGAATTAATGCCCATTGAAAGGCATTGATCCGGATACGGCCTTAAGCTAAACGTTGTTTCGGCACATTGCCGGATGCGACGTTTAGCTTTTTCTCAATGGTTACCATGGCTGCCGAGACGCTAAAGTCCTGGCAGCCATGGTAAAGTGCAGTGGGGAGCGGGGAGCAGCATACTTACCATCCGTGCGGCTACCGGGGCGCTCCAGAGTGACGTCAGGGCGCCCCAAGCGCATGGATCACGTGATCGCATGGACACGTCATCCATGCGCATGGGGCGCTCTGACGTCATTCTGGAGCACCCCGGGAGCAGCACGGACGGTAAGTATACTGCTCCCCCGCTCCCCACTACTACTATGGCAACCAGGACTTTAATAGCGTCCTGGGTGCCATAGTAACACTGAAAGCATTTTGAAGACGGATCCGTCTTCAAATGCTTTCAGTACACTTGCGTTTTTCCGGATCCGGCGTGTAATTCCGGCAAGTGGAGTACACGCCGGATCCGGACAACGCAAGTGTGAAAGAGGCCTAAGTTCTTTTTCTGTACATTACATTTTCCCTTCTGATAGCACCCCCTGCTATCAATCCATCGGAACCACCTTCTCCCTCATGGACTGACATGCTCACTCGCTTCCTTGCTCCCTTCCCCTCAGTGCTGGCGTAGTGATCTCGGAGAAGATGACGTGGCCCAGACACCTTTCATTACTTAATTTGTCGCTAAATTCCTAGAAATATATAGCTACGCAGTATATCTCTCTCTCTAGACCAGGGTTCTCAAACTGCGGCCCTCCAGCTGTTGCAAAACTACAACCCTCAGCAGGCCAGGACAGCCTACAGGTATCAGCCTACAGCAGGGCATTGTGGGAGTTGTAGTTTTGCAACAGCTGGAGGACCGCAGTTTGAGATGCCTGCTCTAGACAGAAGGAAATTGTAAAGGCATTATGGGGCAGAGGGCTACAAGGAGACATACAGTATGGGGGCCAAAAGAAAACATTATACAGTATGGGGCGCCAGGCTACAAGGAGACATACTTTGAGATGAGCGAATTTAATATTTTGTGAGGAGCCATTCATTTCTTTTTTTAAAACTTGTTTTATTGAAGTTTAACAAAAAAGGCATGTTACATCATCAAAAAAATGAATGAATCAAGGGTAAATCCCACGCAGGGGATACAGTACTAGCTCAGTACCACATGACAGTTCTGCAATAGGTCCGGTACAGAGAAAAAGGGTTTCCAAATCAGATAACATCGGGAAGCAGCATGAAAGAGGAGACATCGCCTCAGTACGCACGATGTACATAATATCATACATCAGTTACTGAATACATGCAAGTATTATGTACAGTCAAAGGGGAGGCACACCATTCACCCCACACTTTGTCAAACTTTTGTGGACACTTCCTATGGATAAAGACAACCTTTTCCATGCTAACAGCCTGATTAACCAACGACTTCCATTGGCCTAGCGTAGGCGTTCTAACATCCATCCATCTCAGGGCGATAGCTTTCCTAGCAAAGAATAAAGTTTCACTCAGAAGGATCCTGTGATGATGACCCCAGACCTCCTCATCTAGGATGCCGAGTATACAGCTTTTAGTGCATAGCGGCACTGCATTTGGGACTATAGCGGACAGTACTCCTACCACTGCTACCCAGAAGCTTTTCAAATATGTGCAATCCCACATGAGATGCCAGAAATCGGCCCCTTCCTGATGACATCTATGACACCGACTATGTGGCAGTCTACCCATTTTATGCAGCCGAACAGGGGTGAGATAGCTTCTGTGCAAAATAAACAGCTGGATCAGCCTATTAGTGATTGACGGGGAGACCCGCGTTGGAGACAGCAGCGCTTCATTCCAATCATCAGCTGATAGGGAAGGGATGGAATTCCTCCATTTCCCTTCAACAGCAAGGGGATTCATCAGCGTGCGATTATTAAGCAGATGCGTATAGAGCGCAGAAATAATACCTCTCGGGCCCTGCGATCTAAGAACTCCTTTCAGGTGATAATTCGAAATTTTGTGGCCACCTGCCCCGAACTGTGCCGTTAGCGCATGTCTCAGCTGTAGATATCTGAAAAAGAGAGTGCGAGGCAATCCAAACTGCTCTTGCAGCTGAGAGAAGGAGCACAGACTACTCCCAGCATATAAATCGCTCAATTTACTAACTCCCTGCGTCTTCCACCATCTAGCTCCCTCCAGATCTCTCAAGTGGGCAAACATGGGATTATCCCACAGTGGCATGTCATCTGGAATATCCTTAAACGACTGCAACGTCGCAGCATTCCATACCTGATGGGGCATTCTATGAATGGGAAGCAAGCGCGTGGAAATAGTGTGGTCCTTCCAAAACAGGCCACAAGGAGGACAAGCCCAGATACTCCCTAAGATAGTATTCTGCATTAGGCAGATCAGACGTCTGAACCCAGGGGGATAGAAATTTCAGCTGCCCAGCTAGATAATAGAGAAAGAAGTCAGGCAAGGCAGCACCGCCTTCTAGCTTGGGTCTCTGTAGGACTTGAAGGGACAGCTTCCATCTGGATTCCCCCCATACAAATGTAGTCACTAGGGCTGCAGCTAACGATTATTTGAATAAATCGATTAGTTGCCGATTAATTTCTACGATTAATCGGCAAAAACGACAAAATTACAAAAAACAGAGGTTTATATGATCTTACTTGAAAAAATATGTTCAAAGGCCATATTAAAACAAATTGTGGGCGGCGCAGTTATGGAGAGGGGGATCTGTGGGCGGCGCTGTTATGGAGAGGGGGGATCTGTGGGTGGCGCTGTTATGGAGAGGGGGATATGTGCACTGTTATGGGCATAACAGTGCACAGATCCCTTTCCTCATAACAGTGCACAGATCCCCCTTCCCATAGCAGTGCCATACACAGACCCCCCCCCTCCTCCCCATAGCAGTGCTATACACAGACCCCCCCCTCCCCATAGCAGTGCCATAGACAGATCCTCCCCCCTCCCCATAACAGCCCCGGCCCCGATGCTTATAAGTTGGACTAATCACGTCTGCATCTTTATTTTACCTTTTTACAATGACGCTCCTGTAACAGCCAGGCAGAGCGGACGGCGGCGTAACGTCACTTACGTGACGCACCTGCTCCGCCCACCTCATGAATGAAGGAGGCGGAGCAGGCGTGTCACGTGAGTGAGTGACGTTACGCCGCCGTCCGCTCTGCCTGGCTGTTACAGGAGCGTCATTGTAAAAAGGTAAAATAAAGATGCAGGGACCGCCCGCCCGCATAGCAACGAATCGGCGATTATTCGATAACTGGATTCGTCGACAACGAATCCAGTTATCGAATATAATCGATTACATCGATTAATCGTTGCAGCCCTAGTAGTCACTAATGAATGGATACGAGCAAAGAATCCCTGTGGTATCGGGGTGCACCCCGATACGCCAATAAATATAACCCTTTAGGCAAGAGATTCATTTTGACCAAGTTTAATCTTCCCATAATAGAGAGTGGTAGGGTCCTCCTTGTCCTGAATTTATCTATGAACAGGGATTACAGAGGTGCAATGTTTAGGGAGTACGCCGACTGGGGATCCCTAGTGATAACCCCGAGATATTTGAAACAGTCTACAACTGGCAGATTACAATACTGAGGGGGCCACGTGTGTGTCCATAAGGGCATAAGTGCTGATTTCATCCAGTTTATGTGTAAACCCGAGAACTCTCCAAACTTGCCAATTATGTCAATTGCTCTAGGGAGTGTAGTCTCAGGTTCATCCATAGGAGCCATTCATTTCTATGGGGCCGCACATTGCCGGTGTCCGTGTTTTGCGGATCCACAACACACACACGGACGTCTGAATGGAGCCTAATAGAAGTCTATGGGCTGCAAAACGGAGGGAGGACAAAAGGATAGAGCTCCATCTCTTCCTTCCAAAATAAAACCTTGAACTAGTCAACAGCTTGTTAAATAGGGCAACATGACTGTACCCATTATGGGATCACAGGACATGTTCCAGACCCAGCTACCGGTGCAAGGTTTCCGCAGCATCCTTACTGGCTTTCTACTGTATGGACAGTGTTCAGATAGGCAGAGGACGGCGTCACCTCCAGGGTAAAGAAGCAGTGCGAGTTGGCCAGCGCAGGTTGGGGCAGGAATCTGAGGAAAGGTTGTGGAAGAAACGGCGATACTGCCATATCGCTGTTTCCTAATACTGCGGTATATAATTGATACGGGTATATTGCCCAGCCTTAGCCCAGAGACAATGCATCTCTATAGAATGAGCGATCTCCGTAGCAATCAACTGTCCCCATACAGCGGGAGCGACTGCTGCTATCCACTCCACTGACGATCAGGCAATCAATGGGAAAGAAAGGTTCATTCCTGATAATTACCTGCACAGTCGGCTAGTGTAAAAGGGCTTTTAGCCACATAAGATCAGTAAAAATTCCATACCTTTTTTGACAGGAACTGAACTCTTTGTTTCCACTTCTAACTTTTGAGTCAAATTTTCAGGCTCAATCTTAGTTGATGCGAAGATATCTGAAGAAACTAATGCCCAGTCCTGTGAAAATAAAGCAAATGGGAGACTACGGTTACGGTCTTATTTTTAATATTATGTGTTTATTTTTCTTTGCTATAGATTTGTCACTGCAATAAAACAAAAAATGAAAAAAAGGGCACAATAAATTTTTTAGCATTATGGTCTACTTATTTTGGGGTAATAATCCAGTTTCACTGCATCTGCGGACTGTTCAGTGAATCCGTCAGAGTTGCTCTGATGCCTCAATCTACAGCTCTGGCTCAATCTAGTTCCCTGACAGCTCATAAACATTCATTAAGGCTGCGTTCACACGGGCGAGATTTCCGCGCGGGTGCAATGCAGTAGGTGAACGCATTGCACCTGCACTGAATCCTGACCCATTCATTTCAATGGGTCTGTGTACATGAGCGTTTTTTTTCATGTATCACTTCTGCAATGCTTTAAAATCGCAGCATGTTCTATATTCTGCGTTTTTCATGAAGTCCTGGCCCCATAGAAGTGAATGGGGCTGCGTTAATAACGCATTGCATCTGCAAGCAAGTGCGGGTGCAATGCGTTTTTCACTGATGGTTGCTAGGAGATGTTGTTTGTAAACCTTCAGTTTTTTATCACGCGCGTGAAAAACGCATCAAAACGCACTGCACCCGCGTGGAAAAAACTGAACAACTAAACGCAATTGCAGACAAAACTGACTGAACTTGCTTGCAAAATGGTGCGAGTTTAACTGAACGCACCCTGAACGCATCCGGACCTAATCTGTCACGCTCGTGTGAACTCAGCCTTAAGAGATTCTTATCAGTCTGATCATAATTTAACCTAAAAGGAGTTTTTCACTAAAATACAGAAAATGGAGCGGCAGCTCGCATGCCTGAGATGCTGCCCATTTTGGTGAGCTCCAAGGGGGACTGGTACCCGTTCTAGTGATCAGTGGGTGTCCCGGCAGTAGGACCCCCATGATCTAATAGTTATCCCCTTTCTTATGGATAGGGGATAACTTAACAACCGGAATACCACTTTGATTCTTTTGAAATGGCAAATCATTAGCAGGTCAATCAGTGCTGGGTTTCAATATTACCGTATTTTTCGCCCCATAAGACGCACTTTAGGTTTTAGAGGAGGACAATAAGAATAAAAATATTTTTCATTACACCTTAGGTCAGACCACCAATTAGACCCCCAATATTAATCAGACCTCAGCTCACAGGCCCAATCAGATCCCCAATGTTAATTAATCAGACCAAAATATAAAGAAGACCCCCCAATCAGACCTCAGATGAGACCCCCATGCCTCATATCAGTCCTCCATGCCTCATATGAGCCCCCAGCCATATATAATTCAGCCCCTAGCCTTAGATCACAAAATAAATAAAGCACTTACCTCTCCTGCTCCTGGATGCCGCAGCTCCTCACCGGCCGCGATCTTCTTTCTTCTCCTCCGTCGGCTGTGCTGTGATCTAGCGTGCACAGCGTGAGGTCACAGCGCGACTTCACATCTGCGCAGCCTTCACAGCGGAGAGCCGAGGACCAGGAAAGGGTGAGTATAGAGCTTTCATTGCTTCCTGGTCCTCCGGTACTAATAACCACTCATAACCACTAATAACCACTCATTAGTATTCACCCCATAAGATGCAGGGGCATTCCCCCCCCACTTTGGAGGGGGGGGGGGGGGTGCGTTAAATGGGGTGAAAAATATATACTCAGGGACAATGCATAATGGGACCCTATTGAGTACTGAATGTTAAAAGGAACTCACCTCTGCTAGAAAGACATATTAAAGAGATTGTCCAGCCTTGGAGCAGGCTACCCCTATCGTCAGGACCTGTGCCCCTGAACATAAAAATAAACCACTCATCTGCCTATAGTCCCTCAGCTGATCCATTTCCAGCCTCTTCCAGCATCCATGGAACAAGAAAGCACCTGGGTCCTTTAACTGTGGCAGCCAATCACATCAGCCTGTACATTACATCACAGCTGTGAGGTACCGTTCATGCCGATATGACCACCGAGTCCTGTAATTGGCCTCAGTGGCCGTTAGGACCAGAAGTGCCTGGGAGCGGAGGAGCTCTGGGACCGCGGGCAGGGGTGTCTGCTGTTTTATGTTCAGGAACACAGGTCCAGAGACAATAGGGATTGTCGGCTTCAAGGGTGGATACACTAAAAATGTATTTAAAAAGTACTTATCCTGTAGGGTAAATTCCATAATAGAGAAGAAAAAATAAAAATAAATAGCCAAATCACCATTTCTATGTCACTTTCAAAAAGTAGTGGTAAAAAATGTGATAAAAAAGCAGTATGTTCCCAAAATGATACCAATAAAACCTACAGCTCACCCCGCAAAAAAAACAAGACCTCCCTAAACTCTGTAGTTGGAAAATAAAAAAAATAAAAAAATTATATATATATTTATATTATATTACAGGTGTCCGAATATTATGGCACAGAATACAGCGAAGCAAAGAAATTTGTATTTTTTATTTTTTTAAAGGGAGTCTGTCACCCTGATTTTGGGCCATTATCTACAGTAATACATGCATACTACTGCAGCTACGGAGTCCAGACTATTTTTTTAAATTTTCCTACAGCCCCCCAGTTCCCGCTCTCAGTGCTCAGAGCTGCATTGAAATACATTGTCAGGACTGCTGCGCATGCACCCAGGCGTCCTCTCCATTATATTAGCACTGCAGTTTGGACTATGTATTTCAGAGCAGCTTTGACTGGGGAAATGGGGGGCAATAGGAAAATAAAAGAAAGATGATCTGGACTCCTTATTTGCAGTACTACTCATTATCTGTTTATAACCATCCGGAGGAAAATGGTCACCAAAAGGCACCACTGGCTTTTAAAAGACTTGTGTCAAGTTTACAAGTTGTATCATATCCACAGGATAGGGGATAACTAGATAACTGCTGGGTGTCCAAACGCTGGGACTCCCATCAATCCAGAGAAAGGGGGTCCTGTTCCCCCGGTCTGATGGAGTGTCAGATAACGCATGTGCCTGCTGCTCTATTGAATTTTCTATGGCAGTGCCAATAATATCTAAGCGCTGCAATCGACTATCTCTGGCAGTCCAATAGAGAATAAATGGAGCGGCTTAACGCTCTATAAGATCGGGGAATGGGACCCCCGCTCTAGGGATCTGTGGGGGTCCCAGGGGTCAGACCGTCAGCAATGACAGATGTGGTTTTAGCTGTTGTTATTAACCACGGATGGCACGAACCGCGCTGCTAGAAAATGCGGGACACCCATTAAAGGGGGTAACTTACAAACTCAGGACAACCGCATTTAATGGGGTCTCTCGCGGTTTCCAACCGCACTACTCCTGCCATTAATGGCTAATAACATACCTGACAGGAAAGACCAATGGGCAAAACCCCACATCTGACACCAGGGATTTGCCCAGTTCTCTCACATAGGCAGTCGCCTAGCAACTGGTGTAGTGATCCGAGACTACCTGTGCCCCTCTACTGGCTGCAGACTTACACATGGCAGTGTCAGGACAGCCATAGGCAGCCGTGTGTCGTCTTACCTTTCCTCCCATCGGCTTGCCCCAGGACAGCGGAGCCACCACCTCGGCGGCGCCGGGAAGCTTGTAGTCCGGGGCCACAGGGGCATTTTCTCCCGATGAATCAACTCTAACAGCCGCCACATGCAGCTTCTGCCGAACATGCTTTATTTTCCCTACCATACTTTCTAGTCCCGGAAGTCAGAGCCGCGTCACCACGGCAACGTCCAGGAGAAATAAACTTCCCCCCAGATGACTGAACAGAAACGTTCCGGGGAGCAGCAAGTGCCTCCAGAAGTCACCATGAAAATGCCTTCACGTGTAGTGCAGAGAAGTCCGTAATGAGATATGCTCGTGCAGCCCTGCTCTCATTATCTACACGTCAGGGCTCCAGACCGTGACTAAAATGGTCGCCAGTAAAGCCAGAAATGTAATATGGCTCATAGATTTGTAGGCTTAGTTGCCAAGGGCACTCGTGATTTATATTTTTTATTTTTGCCTGGGCCCTTGCTTCATAGGCATAGATCTGAAAGAGCTGCCACTAGAGACAATATGGTTAGTCCACAGTTTAGTGTAAATGCAGGCCTCCAAGTTGTACCCCTTTTGGAGGGCCCTTCCTGTTTATTGACCCAAGTCCCTCTGTCCCTCTTTGCTACTTAAATGTGTTGTGTCACTTCAGCAAATAGCATTTATCATGTAGAGAAAGGTAATACAAGGCACTTACTAATGTATTGGGATTGTCCATATTGCTTCCTTTGTTGGCTGGATTCATTTTTCTATTACATGATTATACACTGCTCGCTTCCATGGTTACAACCACCCTGCAATCAATTAGTGGTGGCAGTGCTTGCATAATATTGGAAAAAGTGCAGGTCTATGTCAGCTCCCACAGTCCCAGCCACCATGGAGGCCAGTGCTTTTTTTTTTTTTAAAAGCACCTCCTTGAAGTGTCACATATGACGTACAGCCAGGTCCATAAATATTTGGACTCCACCACAATTCTATCATTTTTGGCTCTATACACCACCACAATGGATTTGAAATAAAAAGCACAAGACGTGCTTTAACTGCAGACTGTCAGCTTTAATTTGAGGGTATTTACATCCAAATCAGGTGAACGGTGTAGGAATTACAACAGTTTGCATATGTGCCTCCCACTTGTTATGGGACAATTGGCTTCTTAGCTGTTCCTTGGCCAGGTGTGTGTTATTCCCTCATTATCCCAATTACAATGAGCAGATAAAAGGTCCAGAGTTCATTTCCAGTGCGATTTGCATTTAGAATCTGTTGCTGTCAACTCTCAAGATAAGATCCAAAGAGCTGTCACTATCAGTGAAGCAAGCCATCATTAGGCTGAAAAAACACAACAAACCCATCAGAGAGATGGCAAAAACATTAGGCCTGGCCAAAACAACTGTTTGGAACATTCTTAAAAAGAAGGAACGCATCGGTGACCTCAGCAAAACCGGAAGACCATGGAAAACAACTGTGGTGGATGACAGAAGAATTCTTTCCCTGGTGAAGAAAACGCCCTTCACAACAGTTGGCCAGATCAAGAACACTCTCCAGGAGGTAGGTGTATGTGTGTCAGAGGCAACAATCAAGAGAAGACTTTACCAGAGTGAATACAGAGGGTTCACCACAAGATGTAAACCATTGGTGAGCCTCAAAAACAGGAAGGCCAGATTAGAGTTTGCCAAACGACATCTAAAAAAGCCTTCACAGTTCTGGAACAACATCCTATGGACAGATGAGAACAAGATCAACTTGTACCAGAGTGATGGGAAGAGAAGAGTATGGAGAAGGAAAGGAACTGCTCATGATCCTAAGCATACCACCTCATCAGTGAAGCATGGTGGTGGTAGTGTCATGGCGCGGGCATGTATGGCTGCCAATGGAACTGGTTCTCTTGTATTTATTGATGATGTGACTGCTGACAAAAGCAGCAGGATGAATTCTGAAGTGTTTCGGGCAATATTATCTGCTCATATTCAGCCAAATGCTTCAGAACTTATTGGATGGCGCTTCACAGTGCAGATGGACAATGACCCAAAGCATACTGCAAAAGCAACCAAAGAGTTTTTAAGGGAAAGAAGTGGAATGTTATGCAATGGCCAAGTCAATCACCTGACCTGAATCCGATTGAGCATGCATTTCACTTGCTGAAGGGAAAATGCCCCAAGAACAAGCAGGAACTGAAGACAGTTGCAGTAGAGGCCTGGCAGAGCATCACCAGGGATGAAACCCATCGTCTGGTGATGTCTATGCGTTCCAGACTACAGGCTGTAATTGACTGCAAAGGATTTGCAACCAAGTATTGAAAGTGAAAGTTTGATTTATGATTATTATTATGCCCCATTACTTTTGATCCCCTAACAAGTGGGAGGCACATATGCAAACTGTTGTAATTCCTACACCGTTCACCTGATTTGGATGTCAATACCCTCAAATTAAAGCTGACAGTCTGCAGTTAAAGCACATCTTGTTTGTTTCATTTCAAATCCATTGTGGTGGTGTATAGAGCCAAAAATGTTAGAATTGAGTCGATGTCTCAATATTTATGGACCTGACTGTACGTCATATGTGACACTTTTAAGGAGGTGCTTTTTTATAGGCAGTGAATCATCTAGCTAAATAATTGGCTCAAACATTCTTCTAGAGTCTATACATCATTCTGTGGGAGAAGTTAGGGGCCTATTGCAGCTTTAATCCCCTTCCGTTCTTGCTTCAGTGTTGGACAAGTAGACAGCTTGAGGCAAAGGGGGAGGGGAGGCAGTTGAGATAAGGAACAAACAGCTTAACGCAACTACATAAGAAAATCAATCTAGTTACATGAAACAAATATATTACACATCTCTGTCAGTTTTCCCTTGAATCTCATTCTTTCCCTAAAGACTCATGCACACGACCGTTGTTTCATTCCGTGTCCGTTGTTACGTTTTTCGTGACTTTCTGCGGACCCATTGACTTTCAATAGGTCCGTTGAAAACTCGGCTAATGCACCGTTTGTCATCCCCATCCGTGGTTCCAGTCCGTCAAAAAAATATAACCTGTCCTATTTTTTTCACGGAAAACGGTTCGCGGACCCATTCAAGTCAATGAGTCCGTGAAAAAACGCGGAGGCACACAAGATTGTCTGCATCCGTTTTTTTTCTATCATTTGCATGGCAAACTTGACTTAGACTTTTTTCTACTTTCCTTCATGACACTGAATTTGAGCACGGGGAAGTCGGATGATCTTTCCCTAATTTGCGCTGAGGTTAAATGGGAAGAGACTGGAGGTAATCAGTGCTCCTGATTTTCCTGGATCGAAGTCGTCATACAATTCTCCCATCATCATCTCTGGTACGGCCTCGTCAACTGCCTTGCTGAACAATTTCTTTACACAGGAAATAACATAGCAGATAATTAGTACAAGCAAAACTAAAACAACGATGATATCAATTCTCTAGCCCTTCTGCCCATTGACTATTGTGAACATAACTATTAAAGGGGTTGTCCGGGATCAAACTTTTTTTTTTTTTTTTAAAGTGTACTCACTATTAACAGCTCATTCAAGGTTCCCCCATATCTTTTTAGGTATTTTCGCCATTTCTACAGGGCTCTGACGGTCCCCCATGCACTGTTTACATCTATGTTTATGTTTGCCTAAATTCCTGCCACACTGCCCTGTGGGTCCCAGCGCAACGCGGCATCATGTGGTTTCAGATGACTATCATCTCTGCCATGACTCCACCCCCCCGAATCATATCCCGCCGCACATATTGCCTACTTCATTGAGAAGAAAACGCCCTGCCCGGTGACGTCACCGGACCGGAGGGGCGTGGCTTAGCTCGATCTGTTTCCGCCTAGTTACCGCCCCTCCGAGCACTCTGCATAATCACTGCAGCTGATAGTGACATCACCGGGCTCCCTGCGTAGCGGAAGAAGCGGCTTCGCTGGGCAGAAAGGCACCCGGTACGTCACAGAATCTGAGAAAAGACTAATTTCCGGCTAAAAATTTGTGCAATGAATACGAGGCATCAGAAAAGTCTGGCAAAGGTAGGACAATTGTCAAATTAGCCCTAAATTAGAGCATTTTAGATGCACTCTGGTGCTCCAAATCAATGTACCCCCAGGGGGTTAATATCCATGTGTGGTTGAGAGACTGGACACTGACACAGAAGTTGGTCAAAGCAATCTCAAACTTTTATTACATGGGGTAAGCATATATACATCTTCAGAAGAGGGCAGTCTTTCACTGAGGCTTAAACATTGTTTCATTGGTCAAAAAGGAAGAAGAGATAAGAGAGAGGAGATAGCACCTTGGCTTCTGCGCACTGGGTCCTACTTTGGAATGTGAACTAATGTAAACATCTGGTTACCATCGCCATTTTGTAATGGAGTTTATCCTAACAAGAATACTGCCTACGTCATATGTGACACTTCAAAGAGGTGCTTCTCTGTAGGCAGTGAATAATATATACATATCATCGAGCCATATAATTGGCTTATGCACTCCTTCACAGTCTATATGACTCTCTATATAGCTCCCTTGTTGGGACGCCTGTACAAGGATGAGAAAACAGACACCTCTCACAGCGCAGCCCTTTGCCCCCCCCCCCCCCCTCTCTCATCCAGTCTTGAAACAAAGAGGGGGTGGGTGGGCACTTGGAAGTAGAAAAAGTTAACTCATTACAATCCTAGCTATACAAAATATAGAATAAAATTCACACATCTTTAACAGCCCCCCCCCCCCTTGAATTTCATTCTCTCCCTAAACCTAAACATCTGTCCCAATGCTCCGCCTCCTCTTCACCAGCTTCCACGACAAGCCATTCCTAGCGAACAGCCTCCCGTGACACTGGATTTGAGCACGGGGAAGTAAGATGATCTTTCTCTAACTGGTGTTGACATTATATGGGGGGGACTGGAGGTCATCAGTGCTTCTGATTTGACTGGACCGAAGTTTTCATACAATTTTCCATATTCTTTTGAGTCATGATCAACAGTCACACAAGGGAAAACCAGTCTCAACACTTCCTTGAAATCAATCCAATTATCCTTGTCTTTGAGCTTCACTGTGCATGTGGTCAACAACACTCGGAATGGACCATCAAACCAGGGTTTTAGGACTTTTCTAACGTCGCTTTTTCTACCACCCAATCTCCAGACACAAGTGGGTGGGTCCCTGGTACTTTATCTCCTGTGGGAAATAAAATCCTATCCTAGGGGCTGACCCAAAAAGGACCTTATAGGGACAAAGGCCTGTCTCACGGTTAGGCGTATACCTTACTAAAAGAGGGCTACCAGCAGGCACTCTATTAAGGCTTTGAATCTTTAACTTAGTGTCCCGTTCAGTTCCTTTTCCCTACTCTACTGCTGCTTTGTGGATGGTACGAAGCATGTAAGGCCTGTCCTACACCCAAAACCTTCATCATCTCCTGCATCACTTCACCTGTGAAGTGAACACCTGTGTCACTTTCAATGATCTAAGGTACCCCATACTTGCACACAACTTCGGCCATAATCTTCTTTACTTCTTTGGGTACGGTTTTATTTATTTTTTACCATTTTCCAGCTCTGCATCACTTTTTCTGCTTGTGAGCTGTAACCGCCAAGTGCTTTTCAGTGCACCTGGGATTATTTGTGCAGATTTTTTTCCCAATTTTTGTTAAAAAAGAAGAACTGGTAGTTAGGGATTTATATAAATACAGGGAGTGCAGAATTATTAGGCAAGTTGTATTTTTGAGGATTAATTTTATTATTGAACAACAACCATGTTCTCAATGAACCCAAAAAACTCATTAATATCAAAGCTGAATATTTTTGGAAGTAGTTTTTAGTTTGTTTTTAGTTTTAGCTATTTTAGGTGGATATCTGTGTGTGCAGGTGACTATTACTGTGCATAATTATTAGGCAACTTAACAAAAAACAAATATATACCCATTTCAATTATTTATTTTTACCAGTGAAACCAATATAACATCTCAACATTCACAAATATACATTTCTGACATTCAAAAACAAAACAAAAACAAATCAGTGACCAATATAGCCACCTTTCTTTGCAAGGACACTCAAAAGCCTGCCATCCATGGATTCTGTCAGTGTTTTGATCTGTTCACCATCAACATTGCGTGCAGCAGCAACCACAGCCTCCCAGACACTGTTCAGAGAGGTGTACTGTTTTCCCTCCTTGTAAATCTCACATTTGATGATGGACCACAGGTTCTCAATGGGGTTCAGATCAGGTGAACAAGGAGGCCATGTCATTAGATTTTCTTCTTTTATACCCTTTCTTGCCAGCCACGCTGTGGAGTACTTGGACGCGTGTGATGGAGCATTGTCCTGCATGAAAATCATGTTTTTCTTGAAGGATGCAGACTTCTTCCTGTACCACTGCTTGAAGAAGGTGTCTTCCAGAAACTGGCAGTAGGACTGGGAGTTGAGCTTGACTCCATCCTCAACCCGAAAAGGCCCCACAAGCTCATCTTTGATGATACCAGCCCAAACCAGTACTCCACCTCCACCTTGCTGGCGTCTGAGTCGGACTGGAGCTCTCTGCCCTTTACCAATCCAGCCACGGGTCCATCCATCTGGCCCATCAAGACTCACTCTCATTTCACCAGTCCATAAAACCTTTGAAAAATCAGTCTTGAGATATTTCTTGGCCCAGTCTTGACATTTCAGCTTGTGTGTCTTGTTCAGTGGTGGTAGTCTTTCAGCCTTTCTTACCTTGGCCATGTCTCTGAGTATTGCACACCTTGTGCTTTCGGGCACTCCAGTGATGTTGCAGCTCTGAAATATGGCCAAACTGGTGGCAAGTGGCATCTTGGCAGCTGCACGCTTGACTTTTCTCAGTTCATGGGCAGTTATTTTGCGCCTTGGTTTTTCCACACGCTTCTTGCGACCCTGTTGACTATTTTGAATGAAACGCTTGATTGTTCGATGATCACGCTTCAGAAGCTTTGCAATTTTAAGAGTGCTGCATCCCTCTGCAAGATATCTCACTATTTTTGCCTTTTCTGAGCCTGTCAAGTCCTTCTTTTGACCCATTTTGCCAAAGGAAAGGAAGTTGCCTAATAATTATGCACACCTGATATAGGGTGTTGATGTCATTAGACCACACGCCTTCTCATTACAGAGATGCACATCACCTAATATGCTTAATTGGTAGTAGGCTTTCGAGCCTATACAGCTTGGAGTAAGACAACATGCATAAAGAGGATGATGTGGTCAAAATACTCATTTGCCTAATAATTCTGCACTCCCTGTATATATAGAGTTCTATATATATATATATATATATATATATATATATAATACATAATATTTTTAGCCAGTTTTAGCCAAATTTTTTGTGTGTGAAAAAATAACAGCAGTTAGTGGTAGTCAGTTTTATATACACTCACCTAAAGAATTATTAGGAACACCATACTAATACGGTGTTGGACCCCTTTTGCCTTCAGAACTGCCTTAATTCTACGTGGCATTGATTCAACAAGGTGCTGATAGCATTCTTTAGAAAAAGAGGAATGGTCAAGAATCACTCCTGACCATTGTGCACGTCTTATCTGCAACTACAGGAAACGTTTGGTTGAAGTTATTGCTACCAAACGAGGTTCAACCAGTTATTAAATCCAAGGGTTCACATACTTTTTCCACCTGCACTGTGAATGTTTACATGGTGTGTTCAATAAAAACATGGTAACATTTAATTCTTTGTGTGTTATTAATTTAAGAAGACTGTGATTGTCTATTGTTGTGACTTAGATGAAGATCAGATCACATTTTATGACCAATTTGTGCAGAAATCCATATAATTCCAAAGGGTTCACATACTTTTTCTCGCAACTGTATAAACGCAACACCTTCCTATTTTACATGAGCTGAACTCAAAGATCTGAAACATTTTCTACATACACAAAATACCCATTGCTCTCAAATATTGTTCACAAATCTGTCTAAATCTGGGTAAGGGCTCTTTCACACTTGCGTTCTTTTGTTCAGGCATAGAGTTCCGTCGTCAGGGCTCTATGCCGGAATAATCCTGATCAGGATTATCCCCATGCATTCTGAATGGAGAGAAATCCGTTCAGGATGTCTTCAGTTCAGGACCAGAACGTTTTTTGGCCGGAGAAAATACCGCAGCATGCTGCGCTTTTTGCTCCGGCCAAAAATCCTGAACACTTGCCGCAAGGCCGGATCTGGAATTAATGCCCATTGAAAGGCACTAATCCGGATCCGGCCTTAAGCTAAACGTCGTTTTGGCGCATTACCGAATCCGATGTTTAGCTTTCTCTGAATGGTTACCATGGCTGCCAGGATGCTAAAGTCCTGGCAGCCATGGTAAAGTGTAGTGGGGAGCGGGGGAGCAGTATACTTACCGTCCGTGCGGCTCCCGGGGCGCTCCAGAGTGACGTCAGGGCGCCCCACGCGCATGGATGACGTGATCGCATGGACACGTCATCCATGCACATGGGGCGCTCTGACGTCATTCTGGAGCGCCCCAGGAGCCGCACGGACGGTAAGTATACTGCTCCCCCGCCCCCCACTACTACTATGGCAACCAGGACTTTAATAGCGTCCTCGCTGCCATAGTAAAACTGAACTCATTTTGAAGACGGATCCGTCTTCAAATGCTTTCAGTTCACTTGCGTTTTTCCGGATCCGGCGTGTAATTCCGGCAAATGGAGTACACAACGGATCCGGACAACGCAAGTGTGAAAGAGGCCTTAGTGAGCACTTCTCCTTTGCCGTCATAATCCATCCCACCTCACAGGTGTGGCATATCAAGGTGCTGATTAGACAGCATGAATATTGCACAGGAGGTGTGCCTTAGACTGCCCACAATAAAAGACCACTCTGAAATGTGCAGTTTGATCACACAGCACAATGCCACAGATGTCGCAACGTTTAAGGAAGTGTGCAATTGGCATGCTGACTGCAGGAATGTCTACCAGAGCTGTTGCCCGTGCAAATAATGTTCATTTCTCTACCATAGGTCATAAGCCATCTCCAAAGGCGTTTCAAAGAATTTGGCAGCAAATTTAACCAGCCTCACAACTGTAGACCATGTGTAACCACACCAGCCCAGGACCTCCACAGCCAGCATGTTCACCTCCATGATCATCTGAGACCAGCCACCCACACAGCTGACGCAAAAATCGGTTTGCATAACCAAAGGAGAAAATGTTTCAGATCTTTAAGTTCATCTGATGCAAAATCGAAAGTGTTGTGATTATATTTTTGTTCAGTGTATGTAAGCCCCACAATCTCAAAATTGCTTGGATAAGTAAAAGTGTTTTAAAGTTATCACTACAAAAAGTGACACATGTCAAATTTGCAAAAAGTGGCCTGGTCCTTAAGGTGAAAATTGGCAGGGTCCTGAAGGGGTTAAAGAGGACCTGTGACCTCTCCTGACATGCCTGTTTTAATAGCTTCATGCATTCCCCATGTAGTAACAGATCTGGAGCATCTATTCCTATGGCTCTATGTTGTGCCATTCCAAGTTTATTATTTCTACTAGAAGTTATAAATGAATTGCTAGCAGCCTGCAGTAAGGGTACAGAGGGGAGGTAACCAACTGGTTATCACCCCTCTTTACCCCCACTACAGACTGCTAGCAATTCATTCATAACTTCTCGTAGAAATAATGAAAGGAATGGCACAACATAGAGCCATAAGAATAGATGCTCCAGAATTGTTATTACATGGGGAATGCATGAAGCTATTAAAACAGGCATGTCAGGAATGGTGAATGGTCCTCTTTAATGGGTAGAGAGGAATAAGGCCCTACCAGAGCTCTGGCAGTGGCGTATCGCCCATGAGAACAAAGAATTGGGCAATATCTTATTTAGGGGAAGATTTAAGAATGCTCCCATACACATAAGACAGCCATTATTGTTGAAATCGTCAGGCTCAGCTGACTTTGCTCTTATGTGTATGGGCATCTTTACTTAAAGAAGCTGTCTACTCCTTTTCAAGTGATGGCCTATCCTCAGCATAGGCCATTACTATCTGATTGGCAGGGGTCTGACTCCATGTACCCCCGCTGCAGCGCTGCTTCCACTATAGTACTGCAATAACTAGCTTCATCCTGCATCTAAAGCTTAATGGCACCAAAACTGAATGTATTACATTCAGTGACCAAAAAATTACACCCTGAGCACCCCAATGGCCATTGTCTTTTGGACCTGTCCCTGAGACAGCCATGCAGGTCGGGGACTTGGGAGTGGTCTTGGACTCCAGATTTACCCTGGCTCCTCAGATAAATCAGGTGGTTAGTACCTGCCACTACCAGCTGAAACTTCTGAGGAGGATCTTAAAATACATCGAATCCCCTCTCAGAAAAGCCTTGGTCGGAGCAGCGATCCATGTAATGCCTTGTACATGGGAGTCCCTAAGAAGAACTTGCATAGACTTCAACTTGTGCAGAATGTCGCAGCAAGGGTACTAATGGGTGTTGCCTGCCGAGAGCATATGACTCCCTCTCTTAATGCCTTGCACTGGCTCCCCGTCCAACATGGGTGATGTTCAAGATTGGATGCTTCATGCATAGGGTATTCCATGGTGTGGGGCCCTTGTACCTGTGACGTAAATTTACCAGGTACACCCCATTGAGGACATTGAGGTCTAGTAACTCTGCGAATTTTAACATCCCGCAAGTTAATAAGATCAGAAGTGGAGGTAGATCCTTTTCGGCTCAAGGGGCCAGATTTTGGAACCACCTACCTATGGCCCTGAAAATGATTCCCAGTCTTCTCTCATTCAGGCGTGCACTGAAAACCTTACTTTTCAAACAGGCGTTTGATCTTCCTATATAACACTTATTTTTGGTTCATACAATTTAGTTTTTTTTCCTAAATCTTAGTCTATAAATTCACGGTTGGTAATGTCCCTCCTTTTTTAAAGATACTTTTTCCTCCCGTTTATAAATTCTGTTCTCTTCACATTCTCTATATCTCGCCCAAACCCTCTGAACCTTGAGATCCCTCTACCTTCCCTCCCTTTTTCTTGATTCTCTATTTTGATAAGTGCTAGGAAATTGGTCTCTGGAATAGGTGCCATATCCTGTAGGCCTTTGCGGCCCATGGTAAACTGTCATGCCTTCTTCTTTTTCCTCCCTTATTGAATCAGCCAGCTAAGCACATCGAGGCCCTAAGGGTAAGACTGCGTGTACACAAGACTATACATCATCATCATCAGGTCCTACCAGAGCTCTGGCAGTGACTTATCACCCGTGAGAACAAAGAATTGGGTAATATAATCTGTCGGGGAAGATTTAAGAATGCTCCCATACAAGGCCGGTGTCAGCACCCGGCATACCCGGACAAGTACCGGGGCCCACAGCACAGCTATTAGAGGCCAGAAGCAATGAGCGCTTCCATCAATACATATCTCACTCATTGCTAAGCTCCTAGCGCTCCTCCACTCCTTCAGGTTGTTGGCGCTCTGAATGGTTAAGCAGGAAGACTTCTCCCTGGTCCACCATTCAGCGTGCAGGCACGCACGCGCTGCTGGCATGTGTGGGTGGAGCCTGCAGCTCGGTAATCTGCATAAGCTCCACCCACACAGTGCTGCAGAGCGATCTGTGCCTGCAGGGGAGAGAGGACTGTGAGCTTCAGGAAAGGTGAGTAGTAACTGTGTTTTTTTGTTTTTAATACAGAGGGGTCACAGAGGACTTTATTCCTATGGAGGGGGCACAGAGGTCTTTATTACTATAGAGGGGTCACAGAGGACTTTATTACTATGGAGGGGTCACAGAGGACTTTATTACTATGGAGGGGTCACAGAGGTCTTTATTACTATAGAGGGGTCACAGAGGACTTTATTACTATGGAGGGGGCACAGAGGACTTTATTACTATGGAGGGGGCACAGAGGACTTTATTACTATGGAGGGGGCACAGGGGACTTTATTACTATGGAGGGGGCACAGAGGGCATTACTACTCTGGAGGGGGCACAGAGCCAGAGGGCATTACTACAATGAAGGGGGCACAGTGGTAATTATTACTGTGAAGGGGGCACAATGGGGATTTCTACTATGAAAGGGGCACAATGGGTATTATTACTGTGAAGGGGGCACAATGGGGATTATTACTGTGAAGGGGCCCAATGGGGATTATTACTGTGAAGGGGGCACAATGAGGATTATTACTGCAAAGGGAGCACAGATAGGGCATTTCAACTGTGAAAGGGGCACAGAGAGGGCATAACTACTGAAAGGGTGCACACATCTGTACCAAACACCGTAGGCACGCCACTGGATTTAGATGCTGATTTTGATGCTACATGGAGCTAAACTACAAGCAGCCAGCTGCTGCCCAGACACCGCACCAAGTACTGACATGCCCTTTCTTGATGCATATTAAGCTACTGGATGAGCGAATGGCAACACTGCCTCCCGTTGATGCCGTTGATGCGGACACTACACGGCCTCTGGTGGAATTTTTTTTGCTGTGGGAACGGGCCTGTAAAGAGGTTTCCCCACAATAACTTTTATCCCCTATCCACAGGAGGGGGCGGGGGTCTAAACTCATGGACCCTCTAGCATTGATGTTTACCCTCTGTTAAGCCACGTGCCCCAAATTACCCCTCCCTTTTAGGACCATGTGTTGGGATAGGTGGCAACCTTAGCTGGAACTTAAAGTGGCCCTGGAAAAAAACCTAAAAGTGGGCCTCATGTTGTTGGTGGAGCTAAATGAACAGAAGTCGGGGTAGCACAAGAAGGCAGAGCCACATATGTAGGCAGGGACAACAGAAGGAGGCAGAGTAAGCAATACTGTAGTGCAGAACAAAATACCGCCCCAGCAGAACCAAATACACAGTGCAACAAAAAATCTGCAGCCCGTGCCACAGTATTCAACGGTTTCAGTTTCCTGAGGACGGCAGAACTGTTGACTCCAGGAGGGCACCTGTGGGCACTGACAAGAAACATAAGTAACTGATGCTCCAACATTCATTGAAGCTGAGAGCTGGCAGCCAGGGTGGCCTCCTTGGCATCAGTGCACCGGAAAAATTTCCCTGTAGAGCTCAGCATTTTTGAGGTTTGAGGCAGCACATCACCACCTTTTTTTTCAGGATGGAGTCTGGGTTGCTCACTAGAATATGTTTTCACATAGGAAAAATATAATTTGAAGCTGGCTCTGCTTTTCAAGTCAGCACCAGGGCTAAACTGGGACCTTGAAGTGTCTCTGGAAATAAAAGTGGACCAATGTTGTTGATGGGTCCAAACTCACAGAAGGCAGGGCCAACACAAGTAGGTGGGGCCAGCAAAACCATATTGCGGCACAAAATACCGCCGCAGGTGAGCCAAAGACCACAGTGCAGCACAATATACTGCACAGAATACCTCCCCAGAAACTGCACCATTGTGGCCAGCGCCAGCTGCCACATTCTGTCTTCTTATTCCAGCTGCCGTGGGATGGCAATGCAGTTGAATTCAGGAGTCAGGTGGGCACTTGTGGTTGCTAGCAAGGTACATAACTGTTTGACACTCCCAGCGAATTAAGGCCTCCTGCACACGACAGTATGGTTTTGCGGTCCGTTTTAAACAGATCAGTTTTTCTGCTTTTTGTTTCAGTAGTGTTTCTGTTTCCGTTCCGCTTCCGTTCAATTTTGCCACTCCATTTTTCTGTTTGGTTTCTGTTTGTGATCCGTTTTTTGTGGATCGCAAACGGAAATTGAAGCATACAATAATGTTTAAACAGTAAATACAATGAAAAATTGGGCTGGGAATAACATTTTCAATAAATGGCTCAGTTTTTTTTTTGCGGAATCATTGACTTGAAGGGAGCCACAGAACGTGATTTGCGGGCAATAATAGGACATGTTCTGTCTTTGAACGGAACGGAAATATGGAAACGAAAGGCATACAGAGTACCTTCCGTTTTTTTGCAAATCCATTGAAATTAATGGTTCCTTATACGAAACGCAAAAAACTGAATGTAAACAGAAAAAAAAACGTTCTACACACAACCGTATGTATTTGCGGTCTGCAAAAAATACGGATGACATCCGTTTGCATTCCGTATTTTGCGAAATAGAACAGCTGGCCCCTAATAGAACAGTCCTATCCTGTTCAGTAATGCAGACAATAATAGGACATGTTCTATTTTTTTGCGGAATGGAAATACGGACAAATGAAAATGAAATGCACACAGAGTACCTTCTGGTTTTTTTGCGGACCCATTGAAATGAATGGTTCCGTATACTGTCTGCAAAACGGATCGGACACAGAAGAAAAATACATTTGTGTGCATGAGGCATAACTCTGATCATTATTTACCTGGCTGGTGGCCGTGATGAGACTTCAGGCAGCCCCCTGGGCATTGGCCCATTGGAAAATGTCTCTGTAGAGTCTATATCCAGTCCACTCATGATTAGCACTCCTTGTTTGTGCACTAGTATGGTGCAGTATTCAGTGTATGGGTCTGTTACTTTTAGTGCTTTCCTTACGAGTTGCAATAGGGTGTCTTCACACGTGGCAGATTGTGTTGCAGAAGATTTCTACAACTGAAATTCAGTCCCATTCATCTGAATGAGGCATGCAGAAATCCATGTGCTTCCCCCCAAAACAACCCCATTCAGATGAATGGAACTGATTTTTAGTAGCCTACATTTTGAAAAGCAACCATGTAGTAGGTTCTGCATAGCAGATTTGTTATGGAGTCAATGCTCACTCCCCGATTGTTTAATAGTACTGTGTCTTTGATGTAGTGTATTCGTGCAGAAGGCATTTTGGACACTAAGGAGGCCTCTGAACTTTACAGAGACACTGGAGGCAGGAAAAGGGGAACTATAGTCTGCTGCAAGGAGAGGATGATGCCACTTCCCTCTAATGAGTAATATTACACAATTTCATGAATTCACTTCTTACTGATTTGTGGTGATAAAAGCTTTAGGCCCCTTACACACGGGCATCACAGAAGAGGTCTGGATGCGTTGCAGGGTGCATTGCGGGAAACCCGCACGAGTGTGCACCGAATTTCAGTTCGTTTTGTCTGCGATTGCGTTGCGGTGTTCAGTTTTTTCCACGCGAATGCAGAGCGTTTTAATGTATTTTGCATGCGCGTGATAAAAAAACGTAATGTTGGTAACAAGACCCGAACCCGGACTTCTTCACTGAAGTTTGGGTTTGGGTTCGGTGTTCTGTAGATTTTATTATTTTCCATTATAACATGGTTATAATGGAAAAATATTAGCATTCATTAATACAGAATACTAAGTAAAATGACCATTGAGGGTTAAAAAATAATAATAAAAATTACTCACCTCATCCATTTGATCGCGCTCACCACGTGACTTCAGCGCAGGTCCTTTTGCAAATTTCACGCAACGAACAAGTGATGTGTGAAAAAACATCGCTCATGTGCACAGCCCCATTGAAATGAATGGGTCAGGATTCAGTGCGGGTGCAATGTGTTCACGTCACGCATCACACCCGCGCGGAAAACTCGCCCGTGTGAAAGTGGCCTTACAGTGGTTGCCCTATCTCGGCCTTCCATGGCCGAGATGTGTATAGCCACGGTAAGCAATGGCTAGGGGGAGGCGGAGATGCAAAAACGGCTAAGTGGTCAACACTCTGCATTTTCCACAAATCACATAGTAGTGAATAGGAGCTATGCAAACAGTGTAGCACAGCAAGCAATGCTGTTTTGGTAACTTGGGAAATACATATACAGTGTAGTTGCCTATGTAATGCTGTTTGCATTGCTTACATTCATTCCTATGAGGTTAGAAAACCTGTGGACCTCTGACTGCTCAGTCATTTCTGTAACTTACCTCCCCTGGCCGGTACTTACTGTGGTTACTGCCATCTTGGCCATTAAAGGCCAAGATAGAACAGTCCCTTCAAATGCATCAACAGCACAAATCGAGACATTGCTAAGTATTTTTTTGTCTTGATTAAATTGTAGCAAACTCCCAAGAGGATAACATTTTGATACACAAATTACAATTTTGCATGGAGACTGATGTAATGTTTCTGTATATTAATGTGGCCTTTGTTTGGGCTTTTATGATTTTTTATTAATATTATTTCTTATTAAATATTTATTTACTTTACTACATTCCATAGAATATATTTTAACACATTTGATTACATTTACAAAATTGGACAGCTTATGCTTCCAAAAAGCACAGAAAAAGATACAAAACATTCTATATGATAAGTGACCTTCATACTTCATAATTAATACCTATTATTATTTATACAGTGGGATGCGAAAGTTTGGGCAACCTTGTTAATCGTCATGATTTTCTTGTATAAATCGTTGGTTGTTACGATAAAAGATGTCAGTTAAATATATCATATAGGAGACACACACAGTGATATTTGAGAAGTGAAATGAAGTTTATTGGACTTACAGAAAGTGTGCTATAATTGTTAAAACAAAATTAGGCAGGTGCATAAATTTGGGCACCACAAAAAAGAAATGAAATCAATATTTAGTAGATCCTCCTTTTGCAGAAATTACAGCCTCTAAACGCTTCCTGTAGGTTCCAATGAGAGTCAGGATTCTGATTGAAGGTATTTTGGACCATTCCTCTTTACAAAACATCTTTAGGTCATTCAGGTTTGATGGCTTCCGAGCATGGACAGCCCTCTTTAAGTCACACCACAGATTTTCAATTATATTCAGGTCTGGGGACTGAGATGGCCATTCCAGAACGTTGTACTTGTTCCTTTGCATAAATGCCTTAGTGGATTTTGAGCAGTGTTTAGGGTCGTTGTCTTGTTGAAAGATCCAGCCCCGGCGCAGCTTCATCTTTGTCACTGATTCCTGGACATTGGTCTCCAGAATCTGCTGATACTGAGTGGAATCCATGCGTCCCTCAACTTTGACAAGATTCCCAGTCCCTGCACTGGCCACACAGCCCCACAGCATGATGGAACCACCGCCATATTTTACTGTAGGTAGCAGGTGTTTTTCTTGGAATGCTGTGTTCTTTTTCCTCCATGCATAACGCCCCTTGTTATGACCAAATAACTCAATTTTAGATTCATCAGTCCACAGCACCTTATTCCAAATTGAAGCTGGCTTGTCCAAATGTGCTTTAGCCCACCTCAAGTGGCACTTTTTGTGCTGTGGGCGGAGAAAAGGCTTCCTCTGCATCACTCTCGCATACAGCATCTCCTTGTGTAAAGTGCGCCGAATGGTTGAACGATGCACAGTGACTCCATCTGCAGCAAGATGATGTTGTAAGTCTTTGGTGCTGGTCTGTGGGTTGACTCTGACTGTTCTCACCATTCGTCGCTTCTGTCTATCCGAGATTTTTCTTGGTCTGCCACTTCGAGCCTTAACTTGAACTGAGCCTGTGGTCTTCCATTTCCTCAATATGTTCCTAACTGTGGAAACAGACAGCTGAAATCTCTGAGACAGCTTTCTGTATCCTTCCCCTAAACCATGATGGTGAACAATCTTTGTCTTCAGGTCATTTGAGAGTTGTTTTGAGACCCCCATGTTGCTACTCTTCAGAGAAAAACTCTTCAATTAAAAGAGGAGGGAAACTTACAATTGACCCCCTTAAATACTCTTTCTCATAATTGGATTCACCTGTGTATGTAGGTCAGGGGTCACTGAGCTTACCAAGCCAACTTGAGTTCCAATAATTAGTTCTAAAGGTTTTGGAATCAATAAAAAGACAACAGTGCCCAAATTTATGCACCTGCCTAATTTTGTTTAAACAATTATAGCACACTTTCTGTAAATCCAATAAACTTCATGTCACTTCTCAAATATCACTGTGTGTGTCTCCGATATGATATATTTAACAGACATTTTTTATTGTAACAACCAACGATTTATACAGGAAAATCATGACGATTAACAAGGTTGCCCAAACTTTCGCATCCCACTGTATATTTACCTTTGAGACTTGACCTATCTCTTTTGGTGTTGTTGCTCTTAATGTTAACAATCCTTGAGATCAAGTTCATTTTCTTGCTGTTCACAGTTTTACCATGCAAGATTTATTATACTCACAAACTTAAAGGGATTCTGTCACCTCTCATAACACAAATTCAGATTTTAAACCAGTCATGCTCCACAGATTACCTTGAATCGGCTTTGCTGTTCTATACTGTAATCCGTCCAGTAGTTTTGCTGAAAAACAACTTTTATAATTATGCTAATTAATCCTGAAGGTGCCCAGAGGGGCGTTGTGTTCCACTTTGTGTGCCCAGTAACGCCCCCCTGCAGTGCCCAAAACGCATTCCTCCTGAATCCCTAACCGCCCACAGTGTCTCATCCCTCTCCTCCCCCTCCCTGACGGCCGAGCGAAGTCTTGCGCAGACGCAGTACCCACTGACTGAGACCACCTTGGCGTAGGTAGGCGGGCACAGATGAGTTTTGTTCAAAATATATTGGCGGAGAGTCTCAGATATTATCATATCAGAGTGAGGGCTTAGTCCATATATAATGTTTGCATCTATTCAGATTTTTTCTAAGCTTATGCTTCCCCCAGAAAGAGTAACTGATTGGGCGACTCCTATTAAGGACTTTTGGATTTTATACTGATGTGCAATTTTATGTCTTTAAGTTTGTGAGTATAATAAATCTTGCATGGTAAAACTGTGAACAGCAAGAAAATGAACTTGATGTCAAGGACTGTTAACATTAAGAGCAACAACACCAAAAGAGATAGGTCAAGTCTCAAAGGTAAATATATAAATAATAATAGGTATTAATTAGGAAGTATGAGGGTCACTTATCATATTACAGCCAGTAAGAACATCAGATTCTCTCAAGTGTGCCATTCTTCATCATGCCCCGGAACATGCAAATGTGAACCTCGAGTTGGGCGTGTGGTACTGGCACATGTTATATGCTTGATGTCAATTTTTAGCTTGCAAGTACAATAAATATCTTGTGTGGAGTGCATGTCTTGGTGGTATTTCACTATGCTGTGGCCTGTTCCCTTGGCTAGAGTGGAGTACGGTTTGGCCACTTGCTGATTGCGGTGAAGTTCCCTGGACTTTGCCGTTCAAATAAAAGAGAATCTGACGTTCGTTGCCGGACAGAATATATTATAAGTGACCTTCGTACTGTGCACTATAGAGGGTGCACACATGTTTTTAATGATATAAAGCTCTGGACAGGCAGTGCTTCACTGTCAATTGGTCTTTTCCTATTTCTCCTGCAAGGGCTCATGCCCATGAGTGTACTGGCTCACTGCCCGTATTGTGGACTGTAAATAGCCGGTCCACAATTGACTTCAATGGGTCCATAATTGATCTGCAACATACGACCGAAGATAGGACTTCACCTATCTTTTCCGGGGCGGAGGCATGGATCAGAAGCCAACAGAGGCACTATGAAAAGCTTCCATGGGCTTCCCATCAGGGCCTCCACAATGCAAAAAGATAGAACATGTTCACATGGCCAGTGCACAGGGTCCTTACACTCGTGGGCATGAGCCGTTAAGGGGAGATTGGGAGTATTGGATCAGAAAGTGAAGTTGGCTCTAGCAACTGAAAATGGTGATTGGCTGCATCGGAGAAAGAAGTTTGTCTGGGACAATCTTTGGACATACGAAAGTTATTTATGTGCATCTTACTATTTACATTTATGACTTCTGTTCTAGAGCAGTGCCAATATTTTGTGTGTTTTAAGATGAGAACTGGCAGCTGAGTGTACTTACAATATTTGACTTATTTGTCTCTTTGCTCCTGACAGATATGCTACTTAAACTGACCTAACTGGCAGCCGTGGCCAGACCAGTGGCGCTCATATGTGGCAAGGTTGTCCAACAACCCATTTAAGGCCCCTTGCAGACGATTATTCAGCGCGGGTGCAATGCGTGATGCGAACGGATTGCGCCCGCACAGAATCCGGACCCATTCATTTAAATGGGCTGCGTACATGAGCAATGTTTTTCATGCATCACTTTTGCGCTGTGTAAAAATTGCAGCATGTTCTATATTCTGCAATTTTCATGCAACGCTGGCCACATAGAAGTGAATAGGGCTACGTGAAAATCACATCGCATCCGCAAGCAAGTGCGGATGCGATTTTCATGGATGGTTGCTAAGAGATGTGGTTTGGAAAAATGCAGTTTTTTATCACGCGCGCGCAAAACACAATAAATCGCATTGCACCCGCGCGATAAAAACTAAACAACTGAACGTGATCGCAAACAAAACTGAATGTACTTGCTTGCAAAATCGCACATTTTTCACTGAAAGCATTCGCAACGCATCTAGACCTAATCCGCTCATGCTCGCCTGCAAGGGGCCTAATAGGTCAGAGAGGACATACTGTGTACGTACCTCGTCTGTTTATTTCACCAGGAAGAGCACTGGGATAGATTAGAAAGAAGTGCCACTGACATAGCATAAGCATGAGGACCTTATTGAACCTTCACCTTCAGATGGAGTCATAGCAGCCATGGGTGTATGCATTTTAAATTAGGTAAGGACCTTTCACAATTGCAATGTGTCTCAATTGCTCTTAAATGTTATACTCATTGCTTAGTGAGAAGTAGAGAAATAGTTCTTTCATCATTACTGGGTAAAAATTGGTTTCCTCTTTACCCTTCCTGTTTTCATAGGATGCATTTGAAATAAGACCACAGCTACACAACAAGTAGCACTACAGCCTAGATCCTGAAGTCCACCTAATCAGGTAAATGAACTCTAGTCTTTTCTATTACCCTAGCTAAGGTAGACATATTCTACATGTGTGGTCTTGTTGCCGATCATGCTTCCCAATGGGACTTGGAATTAGATTAATTAGATACTGTGAAAAAATGGAAGTGAATGGATATTGTTCAAAACGAAATATGGGCAGACAAAGCCATGGGTGTAGGATTTTATGATCAGCCGTTTCTCCTTGTATAGCTATAATGATTCAGCTCCTTTGCATCATGGTACGTCTCTTTAAGGAGAACCTGTCAGCCCGTCTAAGCTTCCCTCTCTTCATCCCTTGTGTTTGAATAGGTTTTTGTATTATAGAACTTGCAGGGTATTTGTTGCAGTGCCATGCCGCTGCTGATGGGTCTGATGGATTTGTTAGAATCAAGTTTTCTCCCGCTGTCTAGCTGCTGATTGGAAGCTTTCTCCCTATGCACAGTAATAGGGAAAAAGCTGTTGATCAATGGGGGGGGGGCTGCATAACATGAATATATTGGGCTCCTGCTTCACCGAGCTGGTTTTACACTGTTTTCACCTATAAGTACCGTTTATTCACAGGTGACCACTGAGGCCAATGATTGGCTGAGTGGTCAATTAAATGATGGACATGGCATTATCATGGCCACGGGAACTGGACCTGTCGGGCTTAAAGGGCTTCTGTCAGCCCACTAAACCGTTTTTTTTTTTGGGGGGGGGGGGTTAATAATAATCCCTACACTGCGAGGTCCCTATACATAAGCTAAATATTCATTTTGGTTCTGTAGATTTTGTTAAAAAGCAATTTTTATAATATGTAAATTACCTTGCTACCAGCAAGTATGGCGGCTACTTGCTGGTAGCAGCCGCATCCTCCTCTCATAATGACGCCCCCTCCGCTGTGTGATTGACAGGGCCAGGGAACGGGATCGTTCTCTGCTGGCCCTGTTTGAATTCAAAATATCGCACCTGCGCCGTACCTGTCTTTAATCGGCGCAGGCGCACTGAGAGGCGGCCGCTCTCTGGGCCGCTCCATCCTCAATGCGCCTGCGCTGGTGTAGATGTGACATCATCGGCGCAGGCGCATTGAGGATGGAGCGGCCGACAGAGCGGCCGCCTCTCAGTGCGCCTGCGCTGATTAAAGACAGGTACGGCGCAGGCGAGGCGCGATATTTTGAATTCAAACAGGGCTAGCAGAGAACGATCCCGTTCCCTGGCCCTGTCACTCACACAGCGGAGGGGGCGTCATTATGAGAGGAGGATGTGGCTGCTACCAGCAAGTAGCCGCCCTACTTGCTGGTAGCAAGGTAATTTACATATTATAAAAATTGCTTTTTAACAAAATCTACTGAACAAAAATGAATATTTAGCTTATGTATAGGGAGCTCGCAGTGTAGGGATTATTATTAACCAAAAAAAAAACGGTTTAGTGGGCTGACAGAAGCCCTTTAAATGAAGCTACCTCTAGAGGGCCAGCTGAGCTTTTTTCCTTTCTTCTATAAGCCTGTCCAAAAATGCTGGACAGTCTCTAAGTATTGTTGAAATGCGCTTATAGGGTAAATTTATCTTCCCCATCTGCCAGAAATTTGGTGTTAAAAAACAGGCAAACTCTGAGGTTGCAACTTTTTAAACACCATTTTCACCCTTACAGCTTTCCAAAAAGGGTTCAGGGACTGGACGAAGCCATGGGCCGTGGCAGATTTATCATCATTCACCCCAGTTTCTTGGTGTAAACAATAATGGAATCTACACCGGCTTCAAGCTGGAATAGATTTCATTTTAGGTGCACGGACTGCTGGAGGATGCACTTAAAGGGGTAAAGCGCTAAAAAGAGATTCAGAGTCATGCACGCGCCGCCGGTTCTAATCCCAGGCTGGTTTCATGTGCCGAATGTATGGTTATTTGATCAGAAACCAGCAAGTTTAGCATTTTTTCTTATTCTTTAATTATATTCATCGGGGTATAAATAATGTGTTCATGTTATTGAACATTCCATTATGGCCAGGGCAATACCAATTTTGCAAGTTTTTATTTATTTTTTTAACAAAAGAAAGGCACTTGAAAGATAAGAAAGCATGTTTTTAAGTTTTTAGACATTAATGTATTTTTGTTTCATTTTTCCAAACCTTTTTTTTACTGATTTAATTTTTTTTCAAGGTCTCAGTACTTGAACCTGCTATCCTCTGATTGCCCATATAATACAGTGCAATACTTCTGTATAGTAGTGTATTAGGTCAGTTATAGTAAAACTGACCATGCCAAAGGCAAGCTATAAGGCCATTGTTCAGCTCCTTGCCTGTCATGGCAACCCCTTGGTAAGTCATGATCATGGCACAGGGATGGTGATGGGGTGAGAGTGCCCCTTCCCTCTCTTTAACTTCTTAGAAGACGCAGTCAGCATTGACTGTGGCATCTAACGGGGTAAATTGCTGATCCTAGTAGTGAAAACAGGGTACCAGCTGTGCGATATTGCCAACACCTGCAAGTTATAGCTTGGGCTCAGCTCCTGAGCATCACTGTACTGTCTATTGACCTCCATTATAAATAAATAAAAATACACCTTACAGAGGACCTGTCACCAAACCAAAAAACTGTTCTGTTTTTAAATATGCTTCCCTGAGCATTGCATACTTTTTTTTTATGCTACTGTGCCACCCGTTCTTCAGTTATGACTTGTCCCCCTAAAAGTCCGATACCACATATGTAAACCTCCACTGTGATGATCTCCTTCACACACTCTCCAGCTGCAGTATGATCTTGCGAGACCCACTGGACCCACTTTTGGACCCATTCTTGAACCCACTGCTGGTTTTGACTCACAAGTACTGTTTCAAAACACTGACCAAATACTGACTGTGTGAAAGTGGCCTTAGGTGACAGGTCAGTAGCAGAATTGACAGCTGAAAACAGGTCCAACTATGCCTACTACTCATCAATGTATTGTACCTCTTTGCCATTGACCTTTTTGGAAAACCACCATGATATCTGCTCGAAAGAAGTAGCATGAAGGCTAAGGCTAGTATCACAAAGCAAAATCTGCCAAAAATCTGTGGCAAATCAGTAGCAGAATTTGGAGGCATTTTAGTGTTTTTAGAGTATTTAATTGAGGTTTTTCTACTTCCCCTATGTCTTTTATGGAAAACTACCATCCAATCTGCTTTAGAGAAGTAACGTGTCACTTTTCAAGCATTTTTCAAATCAGCTGCTAAAAAGAACTGTACCATTTGTACAAGGTGCGCACTGGAAAAAAAATTCAATGGTTGTGTGTTTTACATTGAAGGAAGCTGTTGATGGTGTTTTGAATGGGGATTACCCATTTTCTGCTGCTGAATCAGTGGCCAGTTTTGCCCATGAGAAAATAGTGTTAAGAAAGATTGCGTATAAGGACATGTCTATTGATGGTAGTATGACATTTACTTATGAATCACGGAGGTGCAGGTCTAAACACAGAACAAGTGCAAATCTCTCCCTTGTACCTTATCTCACTTCTGCTTTTGGCTCACAATCACTGATGGAAATCATTGATCAAACACTGACGTGTGAATAAGGCCGAGTTCACACGAACGTGTGTGACCCGTGCCCGTGCCCAATGCACGATCGCTGGCCGTGGGTCAGCCGCATCGTATCGCGGACCTATTCACTTTAATGGGTCCGCGATCCGCCCGTTCCGCAAAAAGATAGGACCTGTTCTATCTTTTTGCGGAATGGAAGTACGGGACGCAACCCCACGGAAGCACTCCGTAGTGCTTCCGAGGGGTCCCGTTCCGTGCGGCCGTTCCGCAATTTCGGATTTGCGGACCCATTGAAGTGAATGGGTCCGCATCCGTGATGCGGAATGCACACGGAACTGTGGCCGTGTATTGCGGCCCGCAATTTGCAGGCCGCAATACGGCCACGGATCACACACGTTCATGTGAACTAGGCCTAAATGTCCCTTTACATGTGATGATGTACAAGCAGACTGTGCGGAAGGAAGCGGTCCTTCCCGACAATCTGCTGATCGCTGGTGGAGGAGAACGGTACAGTTACATGCAGCGATCTCCTCCAGCTCCCCCAGAGTATGGGGAGGAGCAATTGGCAATGCCATCGCTCTTCCCCATACTGACTAGTTGTTTTCCAGCAGCAGATCGTGTTTACAGACATTTTATGTGATGCACAAACGATCCAATGAACAAGCGCTTCGGCGGTGTATTTACACCGCCAGATCATCACTAACGAGCATTACTATGAAGCTTGTTAGCCATGATCTGTTCAAGTCTTGGCTCATGCTAAGGACCCTTAAGGCCTAAGCCATCAATATCAGACTGGCTGGGTCCAACACCCCTCACCTCCTGCTGATGAGCTGTTACTTTAGAACTCCAATACCAGAAGTTGCTGCCAGAACTACACAGCCGTCCATTATGTAGTGGGAGCAGGACTGCAATTACCAACTCCACTGCAAGAAAGATAGAGCTGTGTAGTTCTGGCTCCGGAATTACAAGGTAACAGCTGATCGGCAAGGGTTACAGGGTTGTCAGACCCCTTCCAATCTGATACTGATGGTTTATCCTGAGGATAGGCCATTAATATCAAAATCATGGACAACCGCTTTAAGGTTTATGGTTATTATTTCTTAGGCTACTTTCACACTTGCGTTTGATCGGATCCGTTCTGAACGGATCCGATCATATTAATGCAGACGGAGGCTCCGTTCAGTACGGATCCGTCTGCATTAATAACTGCAAGCAGCGTTCAGCTGTCCGCCTGGCCGTGCGGAGGCGAGCGGAGCGGAGGCTGAACGCCGCCAGACTGATGCAGTCTGAGCGGATCCGCATCCATTCAGACTGCATCAGGGCTGGACGGAAGCGTTCTGCTCCGCTCGTGAGCTCCTTCAAACGGAGCTCACGAGCGGACAGCCGAACGCTAGTGTGAAAGTAGCCTTAGTCGTTTTTTGAGTAATTGTGGGGAAGAGTTGCTGAAGAAGGTTTTTAAATTGGGGTTTCCTGTTTATATTTTGTAAGCTGGCGATGAATAGATATAGGTGATACAACCAGTAGTAGGCTAAAAGAGCAAACACAAGCTTACAAATATTAATACTACATCTTAGCATATAACAGAAAATGTCCTATGCTGTGCATCAAGTAATTTTTTTTGATGATTACTTTTGTTTCTATCACCAAACAATCTGGGTTATAGCATATTCTGCTAAGGAAATGATATTCTAAGAGTACTGTTAGGCTACTTTCACATCTTCATTGTTAATTCCAGTTTTGTTAATTCAGCAGAGGATCTCAAAACCGGAATGAAATGGATCGGTGCCGTTTAATATATCCGGACGCATCGGTTTCGGCTGGATCTAGTTGTATTAAATCAAAACCGAACAAACCGGATCTGGTATGAAAATCATTGTAAGTCAATGGGCACCGGATCTATTTTTCATGCCGGATCTGGTTTGTTTCGTTTTGAGAACCGAACACAAAACTGCTGCAAGCTGCACGAAAACGTTAAAGATGCATACTTGTGCATCCTGATTAGTTTTGTCCCCATTGACAATAAATGGGGACAAAACTGAACCGATTAATTCCGGTTTTGAGATCCTCTGTCGGATTTCAAAACCGGAATTGAAAACATAGATGTGAAATTAGCCTAAGGCTACTTTGACACCGGTGTTTCTATTTTCCGGTATTGAGATCAGTCATAGGGTCTCAATACAGGAAAAAAAAACGCTTCAGTTTTGTCCACATTCGTTGTCAATGGGGACAAAACGTAACTGAACAGAACGGAATGCTCTAAAATGCATTCTGTTCCGTTTGGTTGTGTTCCCATACCGGAGAGCAAACACCAGCAAGCTGTGGTTTTCTTTCCGTCATGGGATGCGGAGCAAAACGGATCTGTAATCACCCACAATGCAGGTCAATGGGTACTGATACGTTTAACTTTGACACAATCTGACACAATAGAAAACGGATCCGTCCCCCATTGACTTTAAATGGAGTTCATGACGGATCCGTCGTTGCTATGTTAAAGATAATACAACCAGAACCATGCATAATGGATGCAGATGGTTGTATTATCAGTAACGGAAGGATTTTTGCTGAACCCTGCCGGATCCAGCAAAAACGCTAGTGTGAAAGTAGCCTTACAGGGGCTGAAGTTCAGGTCAGTTTTTGTGAACAAACGTTCCTATAAATGCTTGTTCGTTATCAAGTCTTTTATGCGGCACCTAAAATAATCTTTTGCCATCAGCACATTGCCCAGAGAGCAGTTGATGTGCTGCCAACAATGTAGGGGACGAATTATCATAAAAATAATCATTGGTTACCCTTTCAATTGGCATCAGGCCAGGTGAAAGGTCCTTTAAACAGGGGCAGATTGACTTGATTAAGGTTGATCGGCACTAGTTTTTTGCCTGCCATCGGCCCATGTAAGAGGACCTATACACTTCAGGTTAGTGAAGTACCTTTATAACTTATAATGCCGTGGGCTCCTATAACCAGTTTTAGGGTCCATTCACACGTCCGCAAAATGGGTCCTCATCCGTTTACAATTTTGCGGAACAGTTGCGGACCCATTCATTTTCAATGGGGCCGGAATGTGCTGTCCGCATCCGCATTTGTGGATCCGCACTTCCGTTCTGCAAAAAAAAGATCATGTCCTATTCTTGTCCGCAATTGCGGACAAGAAAAGGCATTTTCTATGAGTGCCGGTGATGTGCGGTCCGCAAAATGCAGAACGCACATTGCCATTGTCTGTGTTTTGCGGATCCGCAAAACACATACGGACATGTGAATGGACCCTTAAAGACAGGCAGGGACAAAACAAAGTCACTTCAATACAGTTTATTGCTTGTTCCAGCCAACTTACAGGTCAGTTTAGCTGGATCGCAGCCGAGACAAGAAATCAGTTCATGTCATCCACAATAAAGTCATGCAGGCTCGGGGCTCCTTTAGAAGCATACACAGGGTACTGTTTGCTTTACACGCGCCTTGCAGGGTGTGATCTGTAGCCTCTTGCACAACAGACACACCCTGCCTCATGCTGCTGACTTTTAAAGGCAATCGTGGACATGGGCCACGTATAAACCCCGGAGTGGATCGTGGGGAGTAAGCACCCACCCAGCTCTTTGCTTACTCCCAGTAAAAGCCAGTCCCGGATTAGCTGAAAACAGCTATGCTAGTTAACTAGAGTGTCCACTAACGGCTTTTACTCCACCAAGGCTGGGTACCTTGGTGGCATGTCTCAGGTGCACCCCAGCAAACCTCGATATGCATCTCCTTAATAGGTTTCTTGCACAATTATAGGAGATACATACCGTCCTTCATATATGAGGCCTGTCACTGCCTCACACTGTCTAGATCGGGGGGAACAACCCGCAGCCCACTGTGCAATCAGTGGTGTTTCTTCCTGGAGTTCCATACACAGAGGTGCACCTAGCCTTTCTGCTGCCTGAGGTGAAAACTGAAACAGCCCCCCCCCCCCCCAAATTTCTTAACCTAACCCCTTTACCATAATGAATGGCCCTTCCACCATTCCTCATGGCCCTTCCGCTGACCCCCTCTTGCCCTTACCTGGTGCTGCCTGAGGCGATCACCTCACGTGCCCTCATTTGTAGTGCCCCCCTGGCCATACAGTGCTGGATTACAGCTCTTGTTCCTGCACTCTAGCAGAAGCAGGTCGGGTCTCCTGCTATCAGTGACAGCCGGGGCCCCAAGGAGAAGACAGAAGTGGTTTTCTGCAGCTATGTAGTGAATAGAGGAAGCGACTATGCTGCTTTCTTTACTAGACCCGGCGATCACATGCTTGCTGGGTGTCTCGGGCAGAGCAAAGCTGCAGGATCTTCCTAGACCCAGATCAACTCTGGCTTGCACAAAGCCCCCACAGGAGGATGGTTTCCTTTGGATGCTCCAGATATAGTGGAAATAGGGCAAAATACAAAAAAAAAAGCCTCTGTCCCCCAAAAGTCTTTCAATGACCTCTTAGAGGACATATTATGTGACAAAAATATATATATTTAAAAAAACTAATTAAGAAATATAAAAAATATAAGATAAAATAAAATAAAAGATAAAATAAATAATATCTTGTTATGACCTCTTGGGGGATATATTATATAGCAGAAATATATTACAAAAAAGGTAAAAAAATGATAAATAATAAAATACAAAAATTAAAAAACGCCCACACCAACCAAAACCGTTGCTATTATTACCCCATTCACATGAAACAATACATATTTTATATTAAAACTGACACAAAATAAGTAATTGTAATAATTCATTCAGATGTCAGTTATAGTTTTTTAAAAATTACTTTTTAAAAATGTTTTGCACAGTTACCCCTAAATAAAAGTAAAAAAGAAACAATATGTTAAAAAATATATTAAAACTCTTATAAAAAAAAAATGTCACAAATTATTTTGGTAGTCCAACAAATATAAAAGTTTCAACCATCTGAAGCACTATGGGGTCATTTACTAAGCTGAAATACGCCTAAATCAGGCGCAGATGGCAGCGCAACGGTCACACCAGGTCTAAAATTGTGGTCGGGGACAGGTTTAGAAAATGTTCTAAATGTGAGACAGCAAGGAAACTGTCTTACATTTAGAACTGGCTCTAGATGCGCTGAAGTTATGCAAGGGGCTGGAGAGGATCCACCACCAGATATGGGGCTTTATTAAGACCGGTCTCTAAATAACTAGTGAGCACCATCCTCTGCAGTGAAACCGCAGATTTACGAATAGGAGGCAGAATGGAAGATAATGTCGCCACATAATGGGGCTATCCCGTAAAAATTATTTTTTAACAAGTTCCTGCAGCATGGTCACCGGAAACTGAAGATGCAGACTTAACTGCTCCATGCCGCCACCGCTGTTTTCAATCTTCCTGTACCCATACTGTTTACATCTGGCTGGCTATGGTTATGCTACAACAGAATTTAGACTAGAACCTTCAGAACCACAGGTGCAAATCCATGAAGCAAACATAATTACAAAAAACAAGATGGCTGCACACTGTTATATATACAAACAATAGCTAAGAAATGGGGGTCATTCTAGATAAAAGTGGTACAATACCGACTATAAATGAGTCAATAGAAGCTCTTAGCACACATACGTGTCGGGCCCATCTACCAGGCATCAAGGTGGCTTCTGCAGTTGGGTCCCTAACACTAAATATACTGCCTCACTTTGGACTTACTTAAGACTACAATATTTAGGGCAGTGTAGAGACCAGCTACATACGTACTCTGCTCAGAAGTCCCAGGTAGATGGGCGTGTTCAGTCTAAAAGAGGTGCTACCCTCAATATATACTACAAGAGAATTTAGACTAGAACCTTCAGAATCACAGGTGCATATCCATGAAGCAAACATAAATACAAAAAACAAGATGGCTGCACACCGTTATACACTCACCTAAAGAATTATTAGGAACTAGGAACACCTGTTCTATTTCTCATTAATGCGATTATCTAGTCAACCAATCACATGGCAGTTGCTTCAATGCATGTAGGGTTGTGGTCCTGGTCAAGACAATCTCCTGAACTCCAAACTGAATGTCAGAATGGGAAAGAAAGGTGGGCTACAACAGCAGAAGACCCCACCGGGTACCACTCATCTCCACTACAAATAGGAAAAAGAGGCTACAATTTGCACGAGCTCACCAAAATTGGACTGTTGAAGACTGGAAAAATGTTGCCTGGTCTGATGAGTCTCGATTTCTGTTGAAACATTCAAATGGTAGAGTCCGAATTTGGCGTAAACAGAATGAGAACATGTATCCATCATGCCTTATTACCACTGTGCAGGCTGGTAGTGGTGGTGTAATGGTGTGGGGGATGTTTTCTGGGCACACTTTAGGCCCTTTAGTGCCAATTGGCCATCGTTTAAATGCCACGGGCTACCTGAGCATTGTTTATGACCATGTCTATCCCTTCATGACCACCATGTACCCATCCTCTGATGGCTACTTCCAGCAGGATAATGCACCATGCCACAAAGCTCGAATTATTTCAAATTGGTTTCTTGAACATGACAATGAGTTCACTGTACTAAAATGGCCCCCACAGTCACCAGATCTCAACCCAATAGAGCATCTTTGGGATGTGGTGGAACGGGAGCTTAGTGCCCTGGATGTGCATCCCTCAAATCTCCATCAACTGCAAGATGCTATCCTATCAATATGGGCCAGCATTTCTAAAGAATGCTATCAGCACCTTCTTGAATCAATGCCACGTAGAATTAAGACAGTTCTGAAGGCAAAAGGGGGTCCAACACTGTATTAGTATGGTGTTCCTAATAATTCTTTAGGTGAGTGTATATACAAACAATAGAGCTAAGAAATGGGGGTCATTCTAGATAAAAGTGGTACAATACCGACTATAAATGAGTAATGGAAGCTCTTAGCGCACATACGTGTCGGGCCCACCTACCAGAGAGCTTCCATTGCTCATTTATAGTCGGTATTGTACCACTTTTATCTAGAATGACCTCCATTTCTTAGGTCTATTGTTTGTATAAATAACAGTGTGCAGCCATCTTGTTTTTTGTATTTATGTTTGCTTCATGGATATGCACCTGTGATTCTGAAGGTTCTAGTCTAAATTCTCTTGTAGTATATATTGAGGGTAGCACCTCTTTTAGACTGAACACGCCCATCTACCTGGGACTTCTGAGCAGAGTACGTATGTAGCTAGTCTCTACACTGCCCTGAATATTGTAGTCTTAAGTAAGTCCAAAGTGAGGCAGTATATTTAGTTAAAAGGGACCCATCTGCGGAAGCCCCCTTGATGCCTGGTAGATGGGCCCGACACGTATGTGAGCTAAGAGCTGTCATTACTCATTTATAGTCGGTATTGTACCACTTTTATCTAGAATGATCCCCATGTCTTAGCTCTATTGTTTGTATATATAAGGGTGTGCAGCCATCTTGTTTTTTGTGGCTATGGTTATGGTCACATACATTGCTCCAGCCAATGATTGGCCTCAGCGGTGAAATGCTACTTATGGCCACATGACTGCTGAAGCCAGTCATTGGCTGGAGAGGTGCATGTGACTATGCTCATGCACAGCCAGATGTAAACAGAGCAGGAATCGGAAGATGGAGAGAATTGGGACAGCGCGGAGGACCAGAGCAGGTAAGTATTAATCTTCTGTTTCCAGGCTATGCTGCAGGAACTTGGTAAAAAAACATTTTTACTAGGAAATCCCTTTAAGCCCCTGTTATGCTGCACAATATTTGGCCAATTACCGGGAACAAGTGTTCATAGAAACGCTCATGGCCTGTATAATCCTGCCGCTGATCAGCCGATACCACCATGGGTGTAGGAACCTCCAAAAATCTGGGGGGGACAGCATTTTTGCTCGCCGGGTATATTCTTATTCAGTAAACTGCGAGTTGTTTATATCGTTAAATTTTAAGTGTGTGTGTGTGTGTGTGTGTGTGTGTGAAAAATCTCACAACAAAAAAATATGCAATTTGTTTATCAGGTCACAGAAATTAACCAAACGTTTGGCATATAGTTCAGTTATTCCCCTTAAAACTAGTGGTAATACTTTAAGTGATGCACTTTGCCTGATTTTAACAAAACAAAAGATCTTGTATAAATACAATTAAATACTATAACTATATAAATAGAAGCAATTTTCTAACTGGAGACAGAGTGAGACCCTCCAAGCACCACAACCACTGCAGCGTACTTTAGCTAACTAGGTGCAAGGTAGCTGTCTTCCTCACCATCACTACTTGAGTCACTCATGAGGCCAACTGCTTCTAAAGACACTGTCTCAGCATATTCCTTTTCTGGTTCAACAAAATGATGCCTGACTGGTGATTCAGTGATCTCTTTTTGTTGACATGATTCTGAACTTGATGAGGATGTATTTGCTTTACTAGGCTTTGTAAAAAACTTGCGGATATCCATTCTGACTTTCTTCACTCAAATTTACTTTTAAGCATAAAGCTAAGGTTCCAGAAAAGACAAAATTTAAAGAAGAATGATAACAAAAGATTTAGATTCCTAACCTGGGGGCAGTGGCGTGCCTAGGGTATTTGGCACCCATGCTTTCTCTGCCCCCCCCCCCCGCCCCGCCAAAACAATAATTAATCTCCCCTTATATATAATTTACTTACAGTTCTGAAGACTCATGGGTGCTGGCTGGCTTGGCCTCAGGGGTGCTGGCTGGCTTGGCGTGTGGGAGACTCTGAGGCCTTTTTCTCCAAGCTGCTCCGTATCAGTGCTCTGGACAGCTGGGCTCCGGGCTGGAAGTGGGCACAATAAGAAAAAAATATTTTTCATTACACCTCAGGTCAGACCATCAATCAGACCCCCAATGTTAATCAGACCTCAGCTTACAGCCCCAATAAGATTCCCAATGTTAATAAGACCTCAGATCACACCTCAGCTCAGACCCCAATATGAATGACCCCCAATCAGACCTCAGATAAGAGCCCCCCTCATAGCAGCCCCCAGTGCCTCTCCAGCAGACCCCAGTGCCTCTCATCAGCACCCCAGTGCCTCTCATCAGCCCCCCCAGCGCCTCTCATCAGCCAGTAATAACAGACCCCCAATCATGTGCCAGTAATAACAGCCCCCCAATCATGTGCCAGTAATAACAGCCCCCCAATCATGTGCCAGTAATAACAGCCCCCCCCAATCATGTGCCAGTAATAGCCCCCCCAATCATGTGCCAGTAATAACAGGGCCCCCCATTATGTGCCAGTAATAACAGGGCCCCCCCATTATGTGCCAGTAATAACAGGGCCCCCCCCATTTTGTGCCAGTAATAACAGGGCCCCCCCCCCCCATTTTGTGCCAGTAATAACAGGGCCCGGCCCCCCCAATCATGTTTCAGTATAAGTATTGTATATATTATTTTTAAAATTTGGCAGCCATGCGATGTAGGCCTCTTCTGGCCTGTGTCCCGCGCTGTACTGCTCAGGCGGCGTGATGACATCATCGCGCCGCCTACGCCAGCCTCTGATAGGCTGCCGGCCTAGTGCCGGCAGCTTATAAGAGGAACAGGAAAGGGAGACACCTCTCCCCTGCTCCTCCACACAGCCTTCTTTTTGTATCGCTGTCCTGAGGACGGCGATACAAACAGATCACTATGGAGATGAGTGCTTTCACAATGGAAGCGCTCATCTCAGTGCCCCGCCGCCGCCGCACACATTGCCCCGCTGGGGGGGATTTCACCATACCTGTCCCCCCGGCATTATTTCCTGGGGGGGATCCGTCACCCCCGCTTCCTACGCTCATGGATAACACCTGTTATGTGGTCCTGCTAGAGCCTGATGAAGGGCTTATGTTATAAGCCCATGTAAACAAGTGCTAACATATTTTTTTGCGGCCCCTTGAAATAGAGTGATGTGATAATGCAGCCCTTGGACCATAAAAGGTTGTGCACCCTGGTCTAGATATACATTTAATGTTGTAAGTGTGATGATGAGCTGCTAAAAATAAACTACTACATGTTTTTTTTAATAGAAAGTTCCTCTTAAATCTCCATTATGTGGCAACTATGTCTCCATTTAGATCATGAGCACTGAGTCAAAGTTTTCTTTCCCCACAATATATTGGATACGCAAAAAAAGTCTGGTTGGAGAGGGTTAGTCCTCTTGGTCAACCCTGATTCTAAAGGTGGCCATACACATTAGTCTAAAATTAATCTAAATGTACGATTTCGACCAAAATGAACAATTGTCAGGTGAAATTCAACAATTAACGATCGTTTTATGATAGACCATTATCGTTTGAAGAGAAGTTTGTCTGTGTTCAATATTTTTGTCTGATAGTAGGACAAAAGATCATTAATTCAAAGAAAGAATTCTTGTGGCGAAAAGATATTTCTAATAAAGAACATTCCAAGAAAGATCTTTCGTCCATTGCCAGTTTTCAGTGAACATGTATGGCCAGCAGTGATGAGCGGCAGGGGCAATATTCAAATTCTTGATATTTCACAAATATTTGTGCGAATATCCATCATACATTCACGAATTCGTGATCTCGTCATTATTTACTTGATTGCGAAAATTCACTATAAAAATTCGCGATATGAATATTCACGATCAACACTACTCCTAAAGTCATAGATATTGCAGCCTTCTCATTGGACCACAAGCAAGAAGTAGTGAGGGATCATGGGTGCTGATGAAAAAAAATCTAGAATATTTGCGATTACGAAAATACAGCCCTATATTCTAGATATTCGCGAATTCTCGAAGTGCCAATATTCGCGATAAAAATTCGTGATTAGAATATTCGCGATCAACACTAAGCCAGCTTAAACAACTGTAGCGGTCAATATAGACTAAAGTGTGTATGGCTGTGTAACGACTGTTCACCCGATGTTTGTTTGACCATCAACCAACTTCTATCTAATTTATCTATTATACTCACTTATATAGCGCTGACATATTCCACAGCACTTTACAGACATTAGCATCAGGCTATCTCCAATGGGGCTAAGTAGGCTCCCTATCAGTATGTCTTTGGAGTGTGAGAGGAAACGGAGTGCCTGGAAGAAACCCACGCAAACATGGGGAGAACATACAAACTCCATGCAGATGTTGTCTTTGGTCGGATTTGAACCTACAAGGCACCAGTGCTAACCACTAAGCCACTGTGCTCATCTTATGTGTATGGCCACCTGAAGAATGAAGTGGCATGGTCTTGTATTCTTATAGGTGGTTGCTAGGTGGTTGCTCTCCATCAATTGGACATATGGAAACAGCCACATTGGCTGTTGAGGTAAAAACCTAATGCTCTTCTCGCATCTTGTTGGGGGTATACAGGGAGTGCAGAATTATTAGGCAAGTTTTATTTTTGAGGATTAATTTTATTATTGAACAACAACCATGTTCTCAATGAACCCAAAAAACTCATTAATATCAAAGCTGAATATTTTTGGAAGTAGTTTTTAGTTTGTTTTTAGTTTTAGCTATTTTAGGGGGATATCTGTGTGTGCAGGTGACTATTACTGTGCATAATTATTAGGTAACTTAACAAAAAACAAATATATACCCATTTCAATTATTTATTTTTACCAGTGAAACCAATATAACATCTCAACATTCACAAATATACATTTCTGACATTCAAAAACAAAACAAAAACAAATCAGTGACCAATATAGCCACCTTTCTTTACACTCAAAAGCCTGCCATCCATGGATTCTGTCAGTGTTTTGATCTATTCACCATCAACATTGCGTGCAGCAGCAACCACAGCTTCCCAGACACTGTTCAGAGAGGTGTACTGTTTTCCCTCCTTGTAAATCTCACATTTGATGATGGACCACAGGTTCTCAATGGGGTTCAGATCAGGTGAACAAGGAGGCCATGTCATTAGATTTTCTTCTTTTATACCCTTTCTTGCCAGCCACGCTGTGGAGTACTTGGACGCGTGTGATGGAGCATTGTCCTGCATGAAAATCATGTTTTTCTTGAAGGATGCAGACTTCTTCCTGTACCACTGCTTGAAGAAGGTGTCTTCCAGAAACTGGCAGTAGGACTGGGAGTTGAGCTTGACTCCATCCTCAACCCGAAAAGGCCCCACAAGCTCATCTTTGATGATACCAGCCCAAACCAGTACTCCACCTCCACCTTGCTGGTGTCTGAGTTGGACTGGAGCTCTCTGCCCTTTATCAATCCAGCCACGGGCCCATCCATCTGGCCCATCAAGACTCACTCTCATTTCATCAGTCCATAAAACCTTAGAAAAATCAGTCTTGAGATATTTCTTGGCCCAGTCTTGACGTTTCAGCTTGTGTGTCTTGTTCAGTGGTGGTCGTCTTTCGGCCTTTCTTACCTTGGCCATGTCTCTGAGTATTGCACATCTTGTGCTTTTGGGAACTCCAGTGATGTTGCAGCTCTGAAATATGGCCAAACTGGTGGCAAGTGGCATCTTGGCAGCTGCACGCTTGACTTTTCTCAGTTCATGGGCAGTTATTTTGCGCCTTGGTTTTTCCACACGCTTCTTGCAACCCTGTTGACTATTTTGAATGAAACGCTTGATTGTTCGATGATCACGCTTCAGAAGCTTTGCAATTTTAAGAGTGCTGCATCCCTCTGCAAGATATCTCACTATTTTTGACTTTTCTGAGCCTGTCAAGTCCTTCTTTTGACCCATTTTGCCAAAGGAAAGGAAGTTGCCTAATAATTATGCACACCTGATATAGGGTGTTGATGTCATTAGACCACACCCCTTCTCATTACAGAGATGCACATCACCTAATATGCTTAATTGGTAGTAGGCTTTCGAGCCTATACAGCTTGGAGTAAGACAACATGCATAAAGAGGATGATGTGGTCAAAATACTCATTTGCCTAATAATTCTGCACTCCCTGTATTTGAAGGAATACATGGTGTGTATTTCCCCTACTTCAGATGTATAGCTCCAAAGTATACTATTGTATTGACATAGAATGGCATATGTTGGCACACTGGCATTTTTTGGTGGCACACTAAGCTTTTATGTACAGTAAGAAAAAGGTATGCTGCTGCCACACACCACACTGATGGCCAAAAAGGCAACTCTTTTAGCCTCTGTCAGGTCAAAAGGGGCCTATGGCTACATTTTGTGTATACGTCAGGAGATCTCCCGAATGTGTTTACATAATGGGATGTAAGCAGCACTGTAACTCAAGCCAATTCATATTAGAAGTTAGGTTTGCTTTATTCTTATAAATGATGTCTCATACACATTTATTAAAGGCTTTCTTTGATCCTTGGTATTGAAGGGCATCTGTCAGCTGTAATCTCGCCTTTAAACCAGTCACAATGCCAGGTAGGGGCTGCCTCAGTCTAATGTAAGCTATACTATATCTTTTATCCAGCAATCTGATGCTGCATCACCAAGTAATAAGTATTTTAATTGATATGTAAATTAGCCATTAAGTGCACCGAGGGCAGACGTGAGTCCCTCAACAAACCATAGCTCTGACGCTTTCCTCCACCAGCCCCATTCTCTCCTTCTTGGTTGACAGGGCCAGGCTTAAAGGGGTCGTCTAGACCAGTGTTTCCCAACCAGTGTGCCTCCAGCTGTTGCAAAACTACAACTCCCAGCAGGCCTGGACAGCCTTTGGTTGTGCGGGCATGCTGGGAGTTGTAGTTTTGCAACAGCTGGAGGCACACTGGTTGGGAAACACTGGTCTAGACTTTTAATATTAATGACCTATCATCAATATCAGATCTGCGGAGGTCTGACACCTGGCACCCCCACCGATCAGCTGTATGAGCTGTTATGTACTCATGTGGATCCACATTTAATAAATAAATATAGCAGTGGCAAAAATACTAATTGAAATAAATATAAAGAAAAAAATAAAAATAAATAGAGGTCACAGATCAATGACATTACTATATCCTTTTCTATGGTGCTTATTATTTTTTGGAGCTCCTGGCTCCCTCCTCACAGCTACTGAGGAGGAGCCAGGAGCTCCGAAACGCATATAACTATTTTATTTAGCGTGTCAATTTAATTTGAAAGCATTAGTTTATTTTTGGTGCTATCCTAATAATATGTAACTTTAAGCCCTCCTGCACACGAACGTGTGCTTCCCGTTGCTGTATTGCGGAGCACATTTGCGGACTCGCAATACACGGGCAACGTTCCGTGTGCATTCCGCATCACGGATGCTGACCCATTCACTTTAATGGGTCCGCATACCTGGAGATGCGGAATGGTGCGGAAGGGAAGCACGGAACTCTACAGGAGCACTACGGAGTGCTTCTGTGGGGTTTCGTCCCGTACTTCCGTTACGCAAAAAGATAGAACATGTCCTATCTTTTTGCGGAACGGCCGGATCGCGGACCCATTAAAGTGAATGGGTCCGCGATCCGCTGCGGCTGCCCCACGGACGGTGTTCGTGCATTGCGGCCCGCAGCGCGACAAGGGGCGCACACGTTCGTGTGCAGGAGGCCTAATCCAAAGAAAGCTGGTAAGTTTGGAGCACTGCAAACTTCAGCCCAGTTGATCTGCTGATCTGACTCCATAATTGATCGTAACAAGCCTTGCGTGCCCACGTGCACTGGTGGAGATTTTGAAGACTTTTTCTATTTGGAAAGCTGGTCTGGAGGATCACAAACTCCAGCAAGCCTTTTGCGTGCAGCTGGCCTGCCGACTTCAATCTATGGTTGACTGCACTAACTTCAGTATATACTGGTGAAAACTATAACAGCTAATACCAAGTGGTGGCGGTAAGCTATGACTTACAACACTGTGCACACTGCAGTGTTTTATATATGCAGTCAATTTGCTAAGTTAATTATACAACTCACCACAACAAGCCCAATGTGTTTTGTGCACAGACAGAAAATTTAACAGCTAATATAAAGTTGTGTTAAAAAGTAATCACTTTGAACATTTCCACTAATATAATCGTACACATTGGTGAGGAAGGGGCTAGCTGGAGCGATACAGCAACAATTGCAATTGACTCAGTGATCGGCAGATTCTTGAATGAAATTAAAGTTTTGGGATTTTAGAACTAAGGGCTCATGCACATGGCCGTTGCCCTGCCGTGGCTGTATTGCGGTCCACATATGGCGGGTCCACAATGCATCAGACCTGGAGATGCAGTGTGGAGGCACGGATCGGAACCCCACGGAAGCACCACGGAGTGCTTCCGTGGTGTTTCTGGCTGTGCCTCTGCACCGCTAAAAAGTAGTTCAAAAGTAGTGCATGCACTATTTCTTTGCGGTGGGGACCGGTGGATGCGGATCGCAGACCCCATTCAAGTGAATGGGTCCGCGAATCACATGCGGCTTCCCCATGGTCGGTGCCTGTGCATTGCGGACCACAATTTGCGGCCCGCAGCACGGGCCCGGCCAGCACCCGGTTGTGTGCATGAGCACTAACCCAGATCTACAGCTATGCTGATATCTTCCAGCTGAAACAAGGTGACATTTGTGTCTCCACCCATTATTTATGGTCTATGTTACTAATGGGTGGAGACACATAGCCCTGCTCTAGAAGTGGAAGAGATTGAGTGCACCGATGCCCAACCAATTATGTTTCAGGATGAGGACATGGGAAGACCACCGAAGCACATCTCTGATAATGATGAAACACAGGTGCCAATTGCTACGGATTTCTGCAGTCTGCAGACCGACAAGGAGAGCAGGGGTGAAGACTGGGTGGAAGATGATGTGGAGGATGATGAGGTACTAGACCCCACATGGAATCAAGGTCATGCGAGTGACGTGTGCAGTTTGGAGGAAGAGGCGGTGGTCGCACAGAGGCACCAGCAAAGGAAAAGAGGGAGCAGGGTGCAAAAGCGTCTGTTACATTCTCGGGTGACATTTTACCATTTTTGCCGTATACAAACCCCTGCTCTGCATAGGTGACAGGGACCTAAATTTTGTAAAATCATCTGTTCCATTGGTGGGTGACATGAACCCAGTTTTGCCGTGAATAAACCCCTGCTCTGCATAGGTTACAGGGACCTAAATTTCAAAAATTTGTCTGTTACATTGATGGTGTAACGGCCATGGCTATGACCGTGACTCCATACCGCATGCGGTTCCCTGCGGTTTAGTTTGTGTGTTCAACCACAGGTGAGGGTCGCTGTGTGTGGCCTCACTTGTGGTTGCCGCGGGCAACCAGTTGTGTTCTGTAATTGTCAGCAGAGCAGCCTGAGCGTTGCTAGGCAGCTTGCTGCTGTGGCATGCGGTCTCACCTGACTTCCTTTATGTTAGGTGTGTGTGTATGGTGTACACTGTGTTTTATTTATTGTGTGCACTTCCCTTTTTAAGTGGTGTTTTCCCTTCCCTGGTGCTGGAAGGGTTAACTCCCTTCCCAGTGTGTGTGTGAGTCACTGGGTGTGTCTGACCGTTGGGTGTGGCCACTTAGGCCTATAAAGCCTCTGTCTTTGGCTTGGCTCAGTAGGTTGCTTCAGCCAGGCATAGCTGGAGCAGCCTCCTGTGTATTACCATCTACCAGTGGGGCCTCCCTTCTCGTCATAAAACTTTGTTACACGGTGTTATCTAGGTGTGTGTGGGGTTTTGTATTATTGCAGCTTATGGTCCTGGGTTCCTGTGTGATGTCTGGTGTGTGCTGTGTTCCTTGGTGTCTTGAACAAACAGCACCTGCACATGGGTTCCTGGTTGTGTTGTCTGTGGCAGGTGAGTGTTGTGTGGATTGCTTTTGCCTGTCACTGCCATAGCTGTTTCTGTTTCCCTTTGTAGCTTGGCCACATTAGACTCCTGTTTCTCAGTCTCCAGGAGGAACGGGCTGTCTACCCAGCTCCTAGCTCAGGGAACGACGGAGGGTCAGTAGGGATCCAAGGTTCCTGAGTATGGGCCCTCCTACCTTTAAGGGCGGCCCATGCAGCTAAGAGTCAGGGTCAGATTAGGGAAGCGCTAGGAGGTGACCTGCTCCCTAATTCTGTGGTTCTGGCCAAGTGACAACCCTACCATCTCCTGGCACCGCACGGCTGAGAGTTTTCCCCATCCTCAGCCGTGACAGATGGTTGACATTAACCTATTTTGCCATTTTCCCATTTTGACTTCCTGTGGAGCACCATCACCCTTTCCTGTGTGTTTATGTACAGAAGAGAGTGTGTTGGTTGCAGTCTTTTATGGATCCCGCGTTCCCGTTGAAGTCTATGGGCGCGAACGCGCGACAATACGCCCCAAAGAAGCTCCTGTACTTCTTTGGGCATAGGGCGTTTTACATCGCGTATTTTAGAAATGTCCCTTTCACTGCAGTAAATAGCAAATACTTTACTGACTGACCAGTGCTCGGCCATGCAGATTGTGGATCTTCTAGTCCTTTCCTTTCTCTCTTCCCGGAGTACTGTGAAGCAGAGAAGGTTTTCTCTCTGTACATTTCTCAGAGATAATGATTCTCAAACTACCAATAGTGTTGATCTCGAATATTCTAATCGCTAATTTTTATCGCGACTATTGGCACTTCAAGAACAGTGATGGCCAGTTTGCAGTGTTCGCCAGCGAACACATGCGGGCTGCCATCTTGACTCACCCGTCCGGCGATGCACAGGTAAGCTCTTACCTGTGTATGTGCCGGGAGCCGGTCTGAAATCAAATGCGGTCACCGGGAGCAGGCAGTTCCGAGAACAGCAGTCGGGGGCCTTCATCAGGCTGTTCTCGGAACTGCCTGCTCCCGGTGACCACATTTGATTTCAGACCGGCTCCCCGCACATACACAGGTAAGAGCTTACCTGTGCATCACCGGACGGGTGAGTCAAGATGGCAGCCCGCATGTGTTCGCTGGCGAACACTACAGACTGGCCATCACTTTTCAAGAATTCGTGAATATCTAGAATACAGTGCTATATCTTCATAATTGCAAATATTCTAGATTTTTTTTTCATCAGTACCCATGATCCCTCCCTGCTTCTTGCTTGTGGGCCAATGAGAAGGCTGCAATATCTTTGACTTTAGGAGTCGTGTTGATTGTGAATTTTCGTATCGCAAATTTTTTATCGTGAATTTTCCGATTGGCGAATTTCACAATCAAAAAATAATGACTGGAGAACACGAATTCTCAAATTCGCGTATATATGACGAATATTCGCCCAAATATTCACGAAATATCGCGAATTCGAATATTGCCCCTGTCTACCAAGGTTTGATTGTGAAGAAAGTGGAGCGAAAGTCGGGCATATATCCCTCTCACTTCCTCAGCTAGCACTGACTGAGCTAGGAACAGACCTAAATCCAACACCTAATTTCCTACAAGGGCAAAATCAGGATTATTAACCACTACTAATCCATATAAATTACAAGGCCTTAACATATCATATAACATTAAAGGGGTTGTCTCGCTTCAGCAAATGGCATTTATCATGTAGATGAAGTTAATACAGGGCACTTACCAATGTATTGTGATTGTCCATATCACTTTGCTGGCTTGATTCATTTTTCCATCACATTATACACTGCTCGCTTCCAGGGGTTACGAACACCGTGCAATCCAGCAATGGTAGCTGTGCTTGCACACTATAGGAAAAAACGCCGCCCTATGTCCACTCCCACAGTCCTAGCCAGCCACCATAGAGGCCAGGGCTTTTTCCTATAGAGTTCAAGCACGGCCACCACTGGTGTATTATAGGGTGGTCATAACCATGGAAATGAGCAGTATATAATGTGATCGAAAAATGAATGAACTTTAGCTACATGATAAATGCCATTTGCTGAAGTGAAACAACTCGTTTAAATAACATGACATAACAAGAACATTTTGCAAGTACCCCTGGGGTACTGCAGAAGCTGTAAGTAATAAGAAAAGTGGACAGGTGATAATTAGTGTTGGGAGAGCATGCTCGGCCGAACACCATTTTGACTCGAGCATCGCGATGCTCGGCACATTGCAGTGTACGGCTAAACACAGCGTGTGCTCGAGCGCGATGCTCGAGTCTCCTCCCCGCACGTTTGTTGTCAATAAACGTGCGGGGAAGTACTGGCACTTACTGTAATGCCATAGCCATGTTGGTCACTGGCATTACAGTGATTGGCTGGCCCGGAACGTGTCATTGGGTGCTATATATAGTGCCTTGCAAAAGTATTCACCCCCTTGACTTTTTTCGTATTTTGGTGCCTTACAACCTGGAATTAACATGGATTGTTTGAGGATTTGCATAATTTACAGAACATGCCCACAGCTTTGAAGATGTTTTTTTTTATTTTTATTGGTAAGCAAACAACAACAAATAGGACAAAATAACAGAAAAAGTCAATGTGCATAACTATTCACCATAAGTCAATACTTTGTAGAGCCACCTTTTTCAGCAATCACAGCTCCAAGTCGCTTTGGATAAGTCTCTATGAGCTTGCCACATCTTACCACTGGGATTTTTGCCCATTCCTCCTTGCAAAACTGCTCCAGCTCCTTCAAGTTGGATGGTTTGCTCTTGTGAACAGCAATCTTTAAGTCTGACCACAGATTTTCTATTGGATTGAGCTCTGGGCTTTGACTAGGCCATTCCCACACATTTACATGCTTCCCCTTAAACCACTCAAGTGTAGCTTTAGCAGTGTGTTTGGGGTCATTGTCCTGCTGGAAGGTGAACCTCCGTTCTAGCCTGCAAATCACGCACAGTGGTACAGGTTTAGCTCAAGAATATCCCTGTATTTAGCACCATCTATCTTTGCCTCAACTCTGACCAGTTTCCCAGTCCTGGCTGCTGAAAAACATCCCCACAGCATGATGCTGCCACCACCATGTGTCACTGTGGGGATGGTGTTCTTTGGGTGATGTGATGTGTTGGGTTTGCACCAGACATAGCGTTTTCTTTAATGGCGGAAAAGTTCAATTTTTGTCTCATCGGACCAGAGCACCTTCCTCCATACATTTTGGGAGTCTCCCACATGCCTTTTCACAAACTCACAACGTGCCTTTTTGTTTTTAGCTGAAAGTAATGGCTTTCTTCTGGCCACTCTGCCATAAAGCCCAACTCTATGGAGCGTACGGCTTATTGTCATCCTATGTACAGATACTCCAGTCTCTGCTGTGGAACTCTGCAGCTCCTCCAGGGTTAATGGGTCCCTGGTCCATATGGATGCGGAGAGCACAAGGAAGATAGAACATATCCTATACTTGGCCTCAAAATGTGGACCACGGACTCATTTAAGCAAAAAAAGCTGTTTTAACAAGGATGGTGCCCGTATTTTGCAGATCTGCAATTTGGGACCACAAAATACACACAGTAGTGTGCATGAGGCCTCACAGAGATATGTGGGAGTGTCAGAATCTGCAGTGTAGCAGGTTTCCCCTTGAGTAGCGCTGTTCCTGTATCTGTGTGGGTCTTCCAGCCTATCAGTTGCAGCTGCAATTACTACATTTACCTCTATGCATTGGTGAGAAATTCAAACAAAATAGCAGCAAAGAAGAGGAGGATATTCTGCTAAGTGCTGCTAGTATTTCTCTCTTTGTTTCCTCTAAGACTAGTAGATATTTCTTTGGTGTTTTATACCTCAGTGCGTAGGCTGTACGGAGCTTCTTGATATGTGGAGGTTATTGCATCACCCTCAAACCAACCTCAAGTACCAGCAGAGGAAATCAGAAAGAGGAAGACTTAACATACCATAGTGTTAGAGGTGAACACGCTGTATAGGAGTTAGAAACATTTCCCACAGATAATTATTTAAAATGAACTCAATGAATTTTTAAGAGCAGACATCAGATGGAAAGTCTAAATAAAGGTAAGGATATTTTCTTATTTCTATCTAGAACTAAATAATTAGCTAATATTTACAAAATACCTACTAACAGATAAATAACTACTGCTCATAACTATAAAGACTGATCTGTAATCTTGGGGTTTGCAGCTACAGTAAGATAAATAAAGAAAACCGGTCTGTTGGCATACATTTGATATCTACTATAAGGTAGAAAGTGGAGTTATCTTTGTCTTTAAGGAACTTCAGGTTTGAAGCCGCCTACTGACTAATCTGCAGTGTGACGACTATTAGGACAGTGGCAAGAAATTCAAATACTATCCTACTTATCTGTCATCAGAATATTCAAGATATTATGGAAATTAGAATTTCCTGACTTGTCTTTGATTGAAAGTTTCCCATTTTTAAAGAGTGATGTGGTCTATCTAGATGCAGATGTATCTATCTATCTATCTATCTATCTATCTATCTATAAGAATTCTCTACTATATGTGTTAATTCAGGTCAACGCTGAGATTTCAGTTTTTTTGTCAGTTTTCTTGTGGTTACGTTCCTCCAAAGTGCTGTAAGCAGCAAAAGACAACAAATTGCAAACCTGGACTGGATGGCGTAGAGACATTCTAGTAGCATTTTAAAGTCTGTTTTGAGGATTTTGCTGAAAATAAATAGGAAAATATTTGTTCACAACAGACACTGCAATTTGGTTTGTGGCCTATTTTGATTCTAGTGCCATTTATTTTTTTTTTTAAATGTCTGTGTCGGTTTTCTTTCCTACCACAGACATGGTAACAAAAACTATACCAAAATCCACCACTGCTTGTGCGACTTATGCTACTTTCACACCTGCGTTAGGTGCGGATCCGTCTGGTATCTGCACAGATGGATCCACACCTATAATGCAAACGCTTGTATCCGTTCAGAAAGGATCCGTTTGCATTACCATTTTATTACATTTTTTGTTCATGATAATGCAAACAGATCCGTTTTGACTTACACTGAAAGTCAATGGAAGGCGGATTGCACCATATTGTGTCACTGAAAACTGATCCGTCCCCATTGACTTACATAGTAAGTCAGGATGGATCAGTTTGGCTCAGTTTCATCAGACAGACATCAGAACACTGCAAGCAGCGTTTTGGTGTCCGCCTCCAGAGCGGAATGGAGACTGAACGGAGGCAAACTGATGCATTTTGAATGAATCCTTATTCATTCAGAATGCATTGGGGCTTAACTGATCCGTTTTGGGCCGCTTGTGAGAGCCCTGAAACGGGTCTCACAAGCGGACCCAGAAACGCCAGTGTGAAAGTAGCCTTAAAGAGGACCTTTCATCGGTCCAAGCATTGCAAGATAATAATCAGGCTACATAGAGCAGCGCCCAGGGATCTCACTGCACTTACTATTATCCCTGGGAGTCTGCCCTGTTTCACCCTAGGCGTTTCTTCTCCCAGGCTGTAGCGCTGTCCAATCGCAGCGCAGAGCTCACAGCCTGGGGGAAAAAAAACTCCCAGCTCTGCGCTGCGATTGGACAGCGCTACAGCCTGGGAGAAGGAACGTCCAGGGTGAAACAGGGCAGACTCCTCCTAGTCAAACCGATTCAGTGAAGATACCGGAGGGCACAGCGGGCGAACAGAGCGGTGCCCAGGGATAATAGTAAGTGCGGTGAGATGCCTGGGTGCCGCTCTATGTAGCCTGATACTTATCTTGCAATGTTTGGACCGATGAAAGGTCCTCATTAAGTGGTGTTTTTTTATGCAGTTTATATGCCACTTTTTGCAAGTATTTTCAACACACCAGGAGATCTAAAGCATCCTAGAAGCCCATTAGTAGACCATTTCAGTAGTATCTATGGCGTTCTCATACCCTAAAAGGGTATATGTACAGAAGTTGTCTTCATGGGAAAACCCAGATAAAGTCCTTGAGGCATTTCTGAGAAGACATTGTGACTTGTTCTTCGCGTATGCTATAAGTCTTTTTATGTAAGCAGGTAATCCATATTGAGCTTGGTCCCTGCTTAGGGCTTTGAATATAGATCCTAAGGAAGAAAGAGAAAAACATTTTAAAACATGTTCTCAGTTCGCAGTACTAATATAATAGGTGGTAAATAGATATTAAATGTTCACCATAGGTAGTTTATGAACAGTTTAAATATGTCTTAAAGATGATGAAGAACACTGCTGCTCCTTTAGATGGTTTGGGTTGTGGTCACTGAAGCAGGATCATAGCTGGAGAGGGGACAGGTGAGGCATGTGGCCCAGGTGCTGGGTGCCTGGTGGCTACCAACAAGCCATTCTGCCTTGACCATGATATTTAAAGGCAATCTGTCACTATGAGTCCGGACTATTATCTGCCCTAACACATAAGTAGTTTTACAGTCAGGGGCCCAGATCACTATTTTTCATTTTTCTACAGCCCCCTTTTTACCCAATTGTCAGATCTCAAAGCTGTGCTGAAAAGCTCAATCTGGACTTCTAGACTTTCCTAACATAATGGAGAGGACTTCTGTACGCATGCACAGCAGTCCTAACAATGCCTTTTAGTTCAGTTCTGCGCATTAACAGTGGAGGAACAGGGGGCAGTAGGAAAAAAAAATAGTGATCTGGACTGCTTATCTGCAACACTACTCATGTATTACTACAGATATTAGTCCAATATCGTGGTGAAAGATTCCATTCAAATGCAGTCATTGGGCAGTGGTAAGAATCTTCCACACCTGCGTGGAAAGCCTAGCTTCAACTCTGCACTGAAGAGCTGAATAATAAAGGATTTGAAATGTGTTTTAATAAGATTTTGTCATTATGGAGAGAGGCCAGCCAACACTGCTCTGGGTTTCTGGGAAAAATATATTCAAATGAATATATGTTACTTTGGCTGACTATAGAGAGGCTTCTAGCTTTCCTTTCCTTTTGGAAGGAAAGCTAATTTCAATATCTTTCCCAGAAACCCAAATATATTCGTGTTGAATCAATTCTAACCCAAATCAATTTTATTTTATTTGGTTAAACAGTCACAAACTAATTTCAAGAAATTCACTCATCTCTACTAGGGAGTAGGGATGTTAACAGAATGTGTAGGTATTCTATAAAATGTCTACCATTATGTTGCCACAGTATAATAAAATAGGGTATGTGTAAGGGTTTTGGCAAAGTATAATATAATAGGGTAAGGGTTTTGGCAAAGTATAATATAATAGGATTATGGTTTATAATAAGGTTAGGTTTTTGGCAAAGTATAATATAATAGAGTTCGGGTTAAACCTAATAAAAATTTTACAACAAACATTCATTTCTATATAAATAGTTAGTTTCCTAAAAAGCTAGTTGCTGCAGTTTGATCACATTTCACCTAAAACACATTTGCTAATCTACAAAATATTTTTGTATATCAGTATAATCTGTGGATATTTGTGATATATATAGAGTACCTTTTTTGCATGTGAAACAGGTCCTATGTGTGTATATATGTGTACAAATCTCGAGACATGCACTTGCACTTTTTCTGGCTATTTGTGAATCTTAGCTGAGTTGTAGCTAAGTGTTGACCTCATTGCCCTTTTTGTATGTTATCCCCTCAGGTGTAGTCCACCTTTTTATCTGATGTGATATATCACACAACAAAATATATATATTTATTATGTATTGTCTAATAAAGTATATGTAAATTTTTGCTACTATACCCGTCTAGTCTCAGTTTATCCTTTGTTCGTGTAATCTACAGAATACTAGAAAATGTATTGTACACTGCCTTTATGTTTCAGAAAATCAGTTGAATATCTTCTTACAACACATAGCCTGTAGCATATACACGACATATGCATATTTTCACAACAAACCAAATTCAGAATATTCATATAAAAATAACTTTTGTATTTTTAGTCAGTCACATGTTTCCAGATGTATTAAGAATGCAAAAAACCTTAGATGTATGTGTTCCTGCATTTATTTAGTAAGGAGTCTACGGCAGAACTTAAAACTTTAAACTTTAATATATCTTTTTTTACGAAAATCAGGGCAAAAAGGCTGTGGATTTGCCATGATTTTGAAAAATTGTGGCAAAAACTGCCCCCATAATAACAAGGGGCGAGCACTTTCATCTGCATACGTATGAGCTGGTGATGGGCTAGCCACATCACTGCTCACATCGTAATGGGCGCAGGGCCAGGATCTCTCTTTTTCAAGCCAGAGAGGTAGTGCTGCCAAGCAAATAATGGTGCGCACTGACAGGTAGCAAAGTTAGAGTGGCAGCACCATTTATTTCTTGTGGCCTCTTAAAGAGGTATTCTGGTTTTAATGATAAAATGTATTTGTTTAGACAATAGGCAGCATACATAAACTATTAACAGGTCTTCTTAGCAAAATGCTAATTCTTACCAAAATCTTGTATTGAACAGCTCCAGCACATGCCAATGAGTCTCATATTCATGAGCTCATGGCTTTTCCTGCCTACATGGTACTGATTAATATGGGGAAACAACTGTCAATTAGGGGCAAGTGGGCAAAGAGAGCAATGAGCTTATGAAGATGGTGACTCATAAGCATCCGCTGGAGCTGACGGAACCTAGAAGTATAAAACTGGTCGCAGATTCCCTTTAAAAATTTTTTACAAAAACATACCCCAACAGAAAGAAATGGTGTTGTGCTCTTCTGGAGCTGATAGGTTATAATGTGCTTAGGACCTGTTATCGTGTCATCAAATAAGCCAACTGGTCGATCCTCTGGGCAAGTGCCAGGCTCTTACAGGACTAGGGCAGTCATTTGCTCCAGGGCCTACATAAACCTAAAGTGAACTTGAGCCTAGTAAGAATATTACAACCATTTTGGCATAGCTGGGGCCAATGTATAACTTGTTCCTGCATATAAGAAGCAGGTTGACCCCCCCCCCCCCCACAAAAAAATTTGTGAGCACCAGAATGTGTTTAAACAATCACAATGATCATGTAGGAGACAAACTTGGCCATAATTTGTGCTTTGTCTTTAGTGTACGAAATCCATTACTATAGAAGTTCTAAACCTAAATAGATTTTGTGATATTAAAACCACAGAATAGTGTGATTTGTGTTCAGACCTGACAACAGTGCTTGAGAAAATATCTGTTTTTCTTATCTTAATTTCTGGGTAATCTGATATGCATACTGAACATAACGGTGAATAAGCACAACTGGAGAAAATATAGTAGTACAACTGTGATAAATGACATGTATATGCTCATGGATAATACAACACTTTTATATCTATATGCTAATGGTTCGGTTTGGAATTGATCTTTTTTTTATTCTTAAAATTTATTAGAAAAAAAAAATTCTACACTCTACAATGCAAATGCTCTTTAACACTTACTATGTCATCCATGGGAGGTAATTATACCGTTCATGTGGCAAAATACTGTTCATGTGTACTGTGGTGATCTTGCAGGTAGAGCAGCTACGCCCATGCATTCAGCAGTGGGTATGGGCTTTGGTGGACAACTATACTATCTTACTAATGTCTGGGATCAAATAAAACTCAAGCCCTGGCTATAAATGCCATTTATGATTGTAAGGAATATAAAATAGAACATTTATTTTATAAACTTTTTTTTATTGTATTAAAGTGGCTGTGGCATGAAAAAAAAGCCTTGTCTATAAGCCCTGAGTGGGGTCCCCTGATCAAGATTGCTTTCCATGAGCCACAAATTGAAGAAAATCTACTGAAGAAAATCTAAGTAAAGCACATTATCAATATTTTATATTATTTTTGTTGAACAGTCCTTAGTTAATGGGATTTAGCTTTAGATTTTTCTACTGCAGGCAATGTATAATCAAGTATTTGTTGGTTTCAGGAAATGTTCTGGTGTATCGTATTCCTGTTGATATCAACTGAAATCGTCACTTCCAAATTTGGTGAGTAATTGTGGTCATCTTTATTTAGAGCAGGAGATCATAAATAGCGATGATCCTATGTAACCATAAAGCATCTGCATCCCCCACGAGTACACTGCTGTTGGCTCTTGTTAACCTCTTCTCCTGTCTTCCTCCCTTGCATAGAAAACAGTCCTTTATACTCAGCCCCTGTGTTTACACGAATACATTGCACTATGGTATGTAATGCACCCCACCCCCAATTTTCTTCTCCATTGTCTAGAAAGAGATATAATTATAAATTTAGAAGTTGGGGATGAAAGAAAGAAAGGAAGGAAGTTAGGGCGGGAAGGAAAACGGTTTTACTTGCTTCACTATGAGATCACTACACCAGCAGTGAGAGCAAGTAGACAGCAGGGGGGCCACTGAGCATGTCTGGTTCACCACTGAAGATACGGTAGACCTAACCCTACTAGAGAAGAAAATAGATAACCTATTCATGGCTCAGTAGTACTTTCCATGAGATAACCCTTTAAAAATATCCCACAATTTGTCTGCTATGGGTATCTGTTTCTTCATAGTAGTCAAGCCTTCTGTTCCCTTCTTCTGCTAACCTACTGAATGCAGATTAAAAACTTACTATAAGTAATTCAGTCAAAAACTTGAAGCTAAGCTGCAATATCAGACACAATCCAAGGGCAGGTCTGACATTATATACGGAGGAAAGAAGACATGTTTTTCTAAACTAGAATTTGTCACTCTTCTCCCATTACAAATCTTGTACCCCACTGTGTGAATCTGATGGACACAAGGAAAATAATGGGGAAAATATGATCTTCATATAATATATACTTGGTGGGTCCTATTATACAGAGAAGTGAGTAGTAGCAGGTGGCAATTGACAGGAGAGTATGGGCTCATGAGTCATTTCCTGAGCCCCTGAAAGCAGGGACACCTGTAGTGCCCTGATAGTGCCCTGTATATATCCATCATTTACCTGGTAATAATGCAAGAACTTACAAGGTCTTCTTGCCTGTTGTTTTGTATTCCATTGCATTATTAAAGGAGATCTCCTGGTATTATCTCTGTTACTAGCCCAAACATCTCCAGACCATTTTATAAACTGCATGCACACTAGGAGTCTGTTGTAGAGCCACCATTCGTTTGCATCATTGCCCTTTTGTGAGGTCTACAATTAAAAAGCACCAAATGCTATATTTATTAATGCAAGCTTATTTATAAATACAAACTTAAAGGGATTCTGTCAGCAATTTTGACCAAAACGGCTGACAGCACTTTGTAGGGACTGGGCAGAATTGGATTAGCATACCTTTTGCCGAGCTTATATTATCGTATTCCGTAGTACTGCAAACGGTTATAATGTCAGGCACTGCTTCTGTATCTGCCCTGGAGGTGGTGCCTCATTGTTAAAGGGGTAGTCCCATCTTGGACATTGGGGGCATATCGCTAGGATATGCCCCCAATGTCTGATAGGTGCAGGTCCCACCTCTGGGACTAAGTATAGGTGTGGTTTCCAGAGGTGGCACCTGCACCTATCAGACATTGGGAGCATATCCTAGCGATAGTCCCCCAACGTCCAAGATGAAACAACCCCTTTAAGTGCTCTATAGTTTGAGCTGCTTCACATCCCTTCCTCTCTGCTTTGGGTGGCAGTTGTAGCATCCAACCAGGAGACCACTACAGAAGTCACCCACATTAGAGGGAAGGGGCTGTAAAGCAGATCACTGCAAAGAGCACTTCACAGTGAGGCACCGCCTCAAGGGCCCTCGCAGGAGCAGTGCTTGGCAGAATAAAAAAATCATACTCACACTACTTCTGATAATATCAGCTCTGTGAATGGTATATGTCCTACTCTCCCATAGTTCTTACCTAGCGCTGTCAGCAGTTTTTCATTGTGAAAACTGCAGACAGATTCAATTTAACACCTGAAACAATAATGCAAATAATTTACATTTCTTTACAGCTGCCTCGGTTGAAGTATGCATTAAGATAAAAGCAAACACCTGCCAGGAATGTATCCAGTCGGGTCCACAATGTTCCTGGTGCAAGAAAGTGGTAAGCTAGTGACTTTTAAAAGGGCTGTGCAGTAGTAAACCAAATTTTAGGAACATACTTTTTTAAGTCTTTTGCTGTCCTTTGAGGCTGGAGTGCCTTGCTAGGCTTTCTTTAAAATTGTCCTGTAGTACTGGACAGTCTCTTCACTTTATATATTTCTACTAAATAGTAATGGTAGGTTCATATAGAGTTTGTTCTACGTGGATTTGGGTGCCAGTACTGCCCTCCAAATCCACATTGAAAATGCTTGCAGTTCATCTCCACTGAATTAAATAGGGAAACCGCTTGCTAATACCAAGGAGAAAAGGAGCGACCTGTCCATTCTTGATGCAGATTCCATGTCTAAAGTTTCCATTGAAATGGGCATGATGAAAAAACGCATAAAAACCGCATCAGAAGATGCTTGAAAAAACGCGACAGGATAAAAAATGCATTCTAAAAATCCAAGAGGAATCCTGAAATGGACTCAGATTCTGAAGAATGGAAAACAGTAATGTGAACCTGGCCTAAGGCAGATTTGTTAATCCCTGGATATAATTTCTTACCTCCCAGTTCTAGCATTTTAAGGTCTGGAGACAGTGAGGTACAAGTGGAGTTATCTCAACTTTGTATGAAACCCTTTTGACCTATTATTGGTTCCCTCTATAAATAAAAGGTACTGTAAATGGGAAATGGATCTAGGTTAAAATGATTTGTTTAGTTGAAGGTTTACTTTGACCAATCATTTGGTTTTACAATGGATTCTGGAGATCATTATTCTAGTATCAGAGGCACTAAAAAATAATTAGGGGGCTGTGGAATGGGTATGCTGTCCACATCTTTTCTGGCCCCATTGAGATGAATGGGACTGCATCTGATCCACAAAAAATGCTGATTGGATGTGGACCAAAACAATGGCTTGAGCCCTAAGAATGTATTTTTTTTCCATTAGAAATTCACACATACACCCACTGTCAGACTGGGTTACCTAGGGCCCAGCAGTAAAATTTATTTTGGGGGCCCACCAAACGGATACATTCAAATATTACCTGCTCACGCAGCAGCAAGATGCTACCAGATGATTAAATATGGGGGTACCTGCAGCAACTTTAAGAAGATAGGTCCTGGGGAGAAGAGGACACCTAGAAGTCCTCTCAGCTCTGATCGTGTCTATAATAATAAACTGGAAAGTTTATTTAATAATCTATCAAATTTTTTATATGAACATAACTGGTTGAGGTGCTGCACATTGAATATATGTATGTAGAGCAGTAAGTCTACTGTGTTATGTGCCACTTGTGTAGGGGGTGGGAGACTAGGGGCCCACCTTGCTCAAGGCTTCCACCGGGGGATTCACCTGTACCCCTGTGGGCCAGTCCGAGCCTGCATATACCCACATTTTATAAGCCTGTAGATGGCGTAAACTTAGGCAGTAGGCAGACTATCTAGACCTGCACCAGATTTATCACAGGGGTCAGGCTGGATGATAAATCTGGTGCAACGACAGACACTTTGTCTAACTCTATACCAATTATTGGTTGGCTTACATTGAGGCAGAATTTTACACCAAAACTTTTGGCACCCACTCCCATTCCAGTGAAGCCCTGCCCCTTTTCAAGCAAGTTAGGAAAAAATGTGTAAAACTCTAGTTGCGCCAAATTATGCCAATCTGCACCACTTTTTAGACAAGTTAAAATGTTATTTATATTGTATGGTGAATAGTGTAAGAAATGACATAATTACTATTTGTTTATCCTATTAACACTCCTTTTAAAAGTCTTAATAGATATTTAATAAGCTATATGTATCCCAAAATCATACAACTGAAAAATATACAGTAACTCACCCCACAAATAGACCGTCATGACTATATGTCAATGTGCAATGGCTATGATACGTGTGGATAATATTCTGTATTTGTCGTGATGCCAATTGCAGCGTGCGCAGGGTACTATCCCAGGGCCCTTCCAAGGTGTTATGACGCACGTCCCAGATTAGGAATGCCAGAGTGGTGTAATGGCCTATAATGTGTCTGCGGGGTGGTGATAATTGTGTCACAGTGTCTCCTACCTCGCTACGGCTGGACTCCTGGCTTCCTGGCTCACTTGCAATAAATTTGAGTGTAGTGATAGTAGGAGTAATAGAGGAATTTTGCAGAAGAAATTATGTCCAGACCTTTAGATGAAGTTCAAATGTTTCTTTACTTGAAGTAACTTGCATCCAAACAGTATACAGCTTTGGTCTCTTGGTCCCAGCAGGTTTTGGCAATGATTGGCAGGAATAGAGGCTTCTGGTTTAAAAGTGACCTCTGCTGTGTGAGGGACAGACAATCTGAGGAGGGAATAGCTTCTCCTAGGTCTCTGGACTTATCTCTCAGATGGATTCTCAGGGGATGCTTTCTTCCTGGAACTCTGGAGTTTGTTTGTAGTTTTCAGCTTTTTTCATCCAGCTGAGCTGAAGGTTCTCAGACTGGGAATATGGCTAAGTCTCAGCCGAGACTCGGTCCTTGCTGTCTTCCCTATACTATATCTCCTGGACACTATCATGCAGCCTTCCCCTAGCAGGGGGGGATGCTACTCTGACTCTAACTTCCTTCTACACCCATGCTGCAGGATCTGAGAACTGCCCACTTCTCTCACAGAGGGGGAGCTAAGCTGGAATAATCCATTCCAGCTCAGATTCACTAAACTGGGACTTGTACTTGCCAATTTGTTGCTGCCACCTACTGGTAACCAGGCAAATTACAGGAACAATTACATTTAATATGGATTTATATGCACATTTGTGGAGGACATAAGTAAAATCACATCAGATGACCGTATAAAACTCTTAGAAGATAGTAGCGGGGTAGAGGCTTGTAGTAACACAACTCTGGGGTGTTACAAATGGAAGAATACAAAAAAAGTTATGGCTCCTGAAATGTGACATTGCAAAAAATGCTTTTAACTGTGTTCATTGGTACTGGTGTAAATGTAATGACCCATAGAATAAAGATAAAATGTTATTTATACTTGTACAAAGAATAGCATAAAAATAAAAAAAGATAAATAGTTATGGCTCTCGGAATGTAGGGATAAAAAACTTAAAGAGAAAAGCATAACATGAAACCTCTAGGTTACCATTTGCAACATAACGGACTGGACGGGACTACAGCTCTGCTCCCCTGCTCTGGCAATGGATCGCCAGGTCTTCAGAAAGTGTATACAACCCTGGCTGGTGACTTTACATAAGACCTGACCTACAGATGTTGATATGTGCCCTGGGTATAGGATGAAGATTGTGCATAGTACGTATATGTTATGGAAATGTAGTAAGCTTAAGTATTGTATTCTAGGCTTATTGCATTTGGTATATAAAATATTATGAGACTTCTCTAAAGGGTAAAAAAGTTTAGGTCTGTACTTTGGCTGATAGCTTTTTTCTTCTGAAGATATTATCAATAATTAATAAAGTCTAATAAGTGTTGATTCAAAGAAATGGATTCTATTGGTATGTGATTGGCTTCAAGGGTAGCTCCAAATGTTTTTTTTTTTTTCTACTGGGACTTTCAGGCCCACTGTGTTATCAGAGCCTGAGCCCACCAGAGGATGCTTTGGTATTATTGTGGGCCAGTCTGACACTGCTAGTCAGTTGGTAACCCAAAATATATAGGGTACTTTCTCCCGCAGCTGCCACGGGATTTGACTATAAACACCTTGTAACTGCTGACACATTATCAAGACACTTTTTGTAGTCACTCTCCCGCAAGCTATACAACCCCCACTATGCCCCAATAGGTTTTCTGAATCAGACAAACCATGATAATAGAATTTCCCAATATACAAGCTCCAGACCATAGTTATTTCTTAAAGATTATGTACCTTTTGTAAAAGCTTGGTCTATTTGCAAGTCTGTGGTACCGCTTTAGGTTGCTTAGCAACCACAAGACTTCCTGACTGTGGCCACCATATCAGTTTATGAGGCTGAAAGTGGTGAAAAGAAGTTCTCTGAGCGCCTCTAACTATTATAATAAGCTGCCGCTCTATATACTGTAGTGAATAAGATGAGATTAAGTCCCCTCCGCATCAAGAACCACATGAAATTAACACTGCAAGAAACTAAACTGCTTCAGGATAATATGATACAAGACAAGGGGAGTAAATGCAGAAATGAGGCAAATATTTATGTCATAAGTACAAATGAGCGAAGCAATTTGCAAGAATCGATTTGTCTCATGAAGCAGGGTTCATAAGCAGGCCTGATAAGACATGCACAGTTGCTGCTTCGGTATTAGAAGCAGAGCCTGTCAATCAAGTCCAGAGTGGGGGCATCCTGCTGTCGCAGGTGCAGAACCCTGCTTACGAATCAATTCGCTCATCCCTAGTGAAAAAACTAAAAGTGGCCCCATGTTATAGGTGGGTCTAAATTGACTTAGGACAGAGCCAACACAAGTAGGCAGGGATAACAAAAGTAGGGGCAGCAATATCATAGTGCAGCACAAGATACCACCCCTGCAGAACCAAATACCACAGTGCAGCACAAAACGCTGCCTCAGCAGAATCAAATATCACATAATACTGCTGCCCTCGCCACAGTATTCAACTGTATCCACATCCTGAGGATAGCGATACAGGTGAACTCCGGAGGGCACCTGCAGCCGCTGGCCAGGTGCATAAGTACCTGATGCCCCTAGAATTAATTCATGCTGAGAGCATCAGATTGTTATGTGCATGGACTCCAGGAGAAAGGCAGAAGAATATAGAGAAAAATATGCAGGTCCAGCACTAAAGCGTCTCAAATAAAATCTTCTACATTATTCAAAAGCTGTTGAAAAAAAAAGAGCATGTATCTGCATTGAACTATGTGCTCTGAGTTTTTTTTTTTGTGTGTATTTTGAATAAAGTAGAAGATTTTATTTGAGAAGCTTCAGTGCTGGACCTGCAACTTCTGTCAGTGAGCCAAAAGCCTGTCCTAATGCACCAAAAACCGTAGACCAATTTAAAGGCTATGTACACCTTCGGAGTGTTACCACAGTAGGCAGGAACACACGGACAGTGAGCTCTAACTGGACCACCAGCCGCTTTCCCTGCCTACTTGCAGTGCAAGCCCTAGGTGGCAAGTCCACAACTAGTCGACATTCCCTACCCTGCTACAGGGCAAGACAGACACACACAGACACAGAACAACACAGAGACAGAGTATGGGGATGAGTCAGAAAGCGTTGTTATACAGGAAATAGCTATACCTCTCTATAACCAGGGTCTGGCTTTGAAGCAGCAGAGCCAACAAGTCCTCTTCTTCTCTTTTTCTTACAGTGGACATTTTAGTAAGGCCTTGTTCACATCTCCGCTGCTCTGCCCGCCAAATTCTCTAATTCACCGCCCCATTGACTGAAATGAGGTCCGCCGATTCAGCCGCTTTTTGGCATAAATGCATGCAAGGTTTTTTTGAGATGTGAATGCAGCCTTAGCCATACAACATATATCTGTCACAACCAGACAGCTGAGAAGCTCTGACAGAGTGTCACAACCAGACAGCTGAGAAGCTCTGACAGAGGCCTTTCAGAACCTCCTCCTTGAGTTTCTGTAGTTGTGGTATTCAGCTCCTCCTCTCGTTAGCCTCTCTCAGCTGTCATGTGTTGGACTAATTGCTTCCCTTTAAATTCTTCCCCAGAAGGCTTTTCTGGGCGGCTTATACTACTTCCTGGAGTGTGTGTGCACGCTGACTCTGTCCTCCTGTTTGCTTCAAAGCTAAGTGTTGTACCTTTATCTGTTATTTTCTGTTTGCTGGATCCCAGGTGACCCTGACTCCCTCCGTATCTTGTGTAGGGAGCCGGTGGTCGTGTCCCCTCACTATTGTAGGGTGCTCAGGGCTTTATAGTCAAGGTTCGTGGATATGCAAACCTCCACCATTCGGATCTTTGCATAGGCTGAGCAGCCAGGGAAAGTGCCAGGTCTTCTGCAGGGGTCTCCCTTGGTTCCTTAGTTTTTGGATCCAGCGAGTCGTTTATACATGTTGCTTTGCCTTGTTTCCTGTACACCGTCCGTGACATTATAAGCCGCCAGAACCGTCTCAAGCATGGATCCGGTTTCACTTTTGGCTGAACGCCTTCAGGGTCTTTCATTGGAGGTAGCTGATCTCCGTAAGACTTTTTCTCAGCTTCAAGTGACCGGTTCAGCTTGCGTTCATGGAGTTTGTTCTGAGCCTAAGATCTCGCTCCCGGATACGTTCTCCGGGGAGTAGTGAGAATTTTGTGCGTTTTAGAGAGGCTTGCAAACTCCATTTTCACCTTCTTCCCCACTCCTCTGGTGATGAGGAACGGAGGGTGGGGATCATTATATCGCTGCTCAGAGGTAACGCTCAGTCCTGGGCCTTTTCGCTGCCGGAGGGGGCACGGCCTCTCCGTTCAGTGGATGAATTCTTTTTAGCCCTGGGTCAGATATATGATGATCCGGATCGTATTGCTCTGGCTGAGTCTAAACTACGTCTATTATGCCAGGGTAAACAATCCGCAGAAATATACTGCTCAGAATTTCGGAGATGGGCAGTTGATACTGGTTGGAATGATGCTGCGCTCCGAAGTCAATTTTGCCATGGTCTTTCAGAGGGATTGAAAGATGCATTTGCCTTTCATGAGAGGCCTAGTTCTTTGGACTCTGCTATGTCTCAGGCCGTTCGTATTGACAGGCGTCTTAGAGAGAGAGGAGAGATGTCCCCTTCCTGTCATACTCAGTCCCAGGACAGTGCAGCGGTCCCGTTCTGTGCGCAGGGGTCTCAGTCGCCGTCAGCCCCTTCTGAGCAGGAGCCCATGAAGCTGGGGTTGATTGCTTCTGACAATAGAAGATTCAGCTCGCATGGGAGGGTTTGTTTTTGTTGTGGAGGTATAAATAATTTGGCAAATATTTGTCCCTCTAGGAGATTCAGGCAGTTTTCTGGGAGTAATAAAGAAACAAACAGGAAAAAATCTTTTAAAAATGTTCCGTCTGTTACTATTGGCAGGGTTGAGGCGGAAATTGAAGGTTTTCCATTTGCTTGTAGTTCCCGTTTTGTCCTGCCGGCTAGGGTGGCGCTAGAGAGCAAGAACATTTTTGTGAGATTTTGTGGATAGTGGAGCAGCGGTTAATCTCATTGATAATCAATTTGCGATAACTCATGGTTTCCAAGTGCGCACTTTGGGAAAGGATATTCCTGTTTTTGCTATCGATTCCGCTCCACTTTCTCAAAAATCATTAAAGGGCATAGTTCACAATATCCGTTTAATTGTGAGTGATGCTCATGTTGAGGATGTGTCATGTTTCGTCCTTAGCGGTTTACCCACCCCTCTGGTGTTGGGGCTGCCCTGGCTCACTAAGCATAACCCCACCATTGATTGGCAAGAGAGGCAAATAAATGGTTGGAGTGACTTTTGCAGAGAGAATTGCCTCATGACATCTGTTTCTGAGGTTGCTACTAAGACTGTACCATCTTTTCTCTCTGAACTTTCGGATGTCTTCTCTGAGAGTGGAGTTCAGGATTTGCCCCCGCACAGGGAGTACGATTGCCCTATTAATCTCATCCCAGACGCCAAGCTGCCTAAATCTCGTTTATACAATCTTTCCCAACCTGAGAGGATCGCTATGCGTGCTTATATCTCTGAGAGTCTGAGAAAGGGACACATACGACCCTCGAAGTCACCTGTTGCCGCTGGTTTTTTCTTTGTTAAGAAAAAAGATGGTTCTTTAAGACCTTGTCTGGATTTCAGGGAGCTGAACAATATCACAATTCGTGACCCTTATCCGCTTCCTCTGATCCCGGACCTATTTAACCAGGTTGTTGGGGCTAAAGTCTTTTCCAAATTAGATTTAAGAGGGGCATACAACCTGGTCAGGGTCAGAGAAGGGGACGAATGGAAGACGGCCTTCAATACCCCTGAGGGCCATTTTGAAAATTTGGTTATGCCTTTTGGTTTGATGAATGCCCCAGCCGTTTTTCAGCATTTCGTGAACAGCATTTTTTATCATTTGATGGGAAAATTTGTATTGGTGTATTTGGATGACATTTTGATTTTTTCTCCCGATTTCAAAACTCATAAGGAACATTTACTTCAGGTCTTGCTCATCCTGCGGGAGAATAAATTATATGCGAAACTGGAAAAATGTGTGTTTGCGGTTCCAGAAATTCAATTTCTGGGGTTTCTTCTCTCCGCTTCTGGTTTTCGCATGGACCCCGAGAAGGTCCGCGCTGTGCTTGAGTAGGAGCTTCCTGAGAATCAAAAGGCGCTGATGCGTTTTTTGGGCTTTGCCAATTATTACAGGAAGTTCATTTTGAATTATTCTTCTATTGTTAAACCACTCACTGATATGACCAGAAAGGGGGTAGATTTTTCTTCTTGGTCAGTAGAGGCGCGTAAGGCTTTTTCTGATATCAAGGAGAGTTTTGCTTCCGCTCCCATCTTGGTGCAATCTGATGTGTCTTTACCCTTCATAGTTGAGGTTGATGCTTCTGAGGTGGGTGTGGGGGCGGTCTTGTCTCAGGGTTCCTCTCCTGCCAATTGGCGACCGTGTGCCTTTTTCTCAAGAAAACTCTCCTCCGCAGAGAGAAATTACGATGTGGGAGATAGGGAATTGTTGGCCATCAAGTTGGCTTTTGAGGAATGGCGCCATTGGCTAGAGGGAGCCAGACACCCTATTACCGTATTTACTGACCATAAAAATCTGGCCTACTTGGAGTCAGCCAAGCGTCTGAACCCGAGACAGGCCAGATGGTCGTTGTTCTTTTCTAGGTTTAATTTTGTTGTCACGTTCCGCCCTGGAGTTAAGAATGTGAAGGCAGATGCCCTGTCACGTTGTTTTCCGGGAGGCGGGAATTTTGAAGACCCGGGTCCCATTTTGGCTGAAGGTGTGGTGGTCTCTGCTCTTTTTCCTGAATTGGAGGCAGAGGTGCAGGCAGCCCAGTCAGAGGCTCCTGATCTTTGTCCTCCTGGGAGGTTGTTTGTGCCTCTCGCTTTAAGACACAAGATTTTTAAAGAACACCACGATACGGTCCTTGCTGGGCACCCGGGGGTAAGAGCCACACTGGATCTCATCGCTCGGAGATTCTGGTGGCCTGCGCTTCGTAAGTCGGTTGAGGGTTTTGTGGCAGCCTGCGAGACTTGCGCTCGTGCCAAAGTCCCTCATTCACGGCCATCAGGTCCTCTCCTTCCCTTACCCATTCCTTCCCGTCCCTTGGACACATCTGTCCATGGACTTCATAACGGACCTGCCTCGTTCCTCGGGGAAGACTGTGATTCTGGTGGTGGTGGACCGTTTTAGCAAAATGGTGCATTTCATCCCTTTTCCTGGTTTGCCCAATGCTAAGACGCTGGCGCAGGCATTTGTTGATCACATTGTCAAATTGCACGGTATTTCCTTCAGACATAGTCTCTGATAGGGGCACGCAGTTTGTTTCCAGATTCTGGAAGGCTTTCTGTTCTCGCTTGGGGGTTCGGTTGTCATTCTCTTCTGCTTTCCACCCGCAGTCGAATGGCCAGACAGAGCGCGTCAATCAGAATCTGGAGACATATCTGCGTTGTTTTGTGGCGGAGAATCAAGAGGATTGGTGTTCTTTTTGTCCCTTGCTGAGTTTGCTTTAAATAACCGTCGTCAGGAGTCCTCTGATAAGTCACCATTTTTTGGTGCATATGGGTTTCATCCACAGTTTGGGACTTTCTCGGGAGAGGGGTCTTCTGGTTTACCTGATGAGGACAGATTCTCCTCGTCTTTGTCATCTATTTGGCAAAAGATTCAAGATAATCTAAAGAGCATGAGTGAGAGATATAAGCGTGTGGCTGATAAGAGACGTGTGCTTGGTCCGGACCTGAATGTTGGTGATCTGGTATGGTTGTCTACCAAGAATATCAAATTGAAGGTTCCCTCCTGGAAGTTGGGTCCTAGGTTTATTGGGCCTTACAAAATCCTGTCTGTCATCAATCCTGTTGCATACCGTCTTGATCTTCCTCAGACTTGGAAGATCCATAATGCTTTTCATAAGTCCTTATTGAAACCTTATGTTCAACCCATTGTACCCTCGCCTTTGCCTCCTCCTCCGATTATGGTTGATGGGAATCTTGAATTTCAGGTCTCTAGGATTGTGGATTCTCGTCTTGTCCGCGGTTCTCTTCAGTACCTTGTTCAGTGGGAGGGGTATGGTCCTGAGGAGAGGATGTGGGTCCCAGTGACGGACATTAAGGCCTCTCGTCTCATCAGGGCTTTCCATAGGTCCCATCCTGAGAAGGTGGGTTCTGAGTGTCCGGAGTCCACTCGTAGAGGGAGGGGTACTGTCACAACCAGACAGCTGAGAAGCTCTGACAGAGTGTCACAACCAGACAGCTGAGAAGCTCTGACAGAGGCCTTTCAGAACCTCCTCCTTGAGTTTCTGTGTTGTGGTATTCAGCTCCTCCTCTCGTTAGCCTCTCTCAGCTGTCATGTGTTGGACTAATTGCTTCCCTTTAAATTCTTCCCCAGAAGGCTTTTCTGGGCGGCTTATACTACTTCCTGGAGTGTGTGTGCACGCTGACTCTGTCCTCCTGTTTGCTTCAAAGCTAAGTGTTGTACCTTTATCTGTTATTTTCTGTTTGCTGGATCCCAGGTGACCCTGACTCCCTCCGTATCTTGTGTAGGGAGCCGGTGGTTGTGTTCCCTCACTATTGTAGGGTGCTCAGGGCTTTATAGTCAAGGTTCGTGGATATGCAAACCTCCACCATTCGGATCTTTGCATAGGCTGAGCAGCCAGGGAAAGTGCCAGGTCTTCTGCAGGGGTCTCCCTTGGTTCCTTAGTTTTTGGATCCAGCGAGTCGTTTATACATGTTGCTTTGCCTTGTTTCCTGTACACCGTCCGTGACAATATCTGCAATATTACAGCATGCATGAGATCTTAGAGTGAAGCTCCTGTTAGGTGACACTTTGAAAATAGACATTTATTTAATATTGTCATGAAAACATCTTGGTAAACTTTTAAAGTCTAGTCTAATGCGCTGAGCATCACAAAAAATATGTACAACTAACATATAAATGTTATTCTATTTTTTTAGGGTTTTTTGTCTGTTTTATGGAGTTTTTTACATTTCTAATGTCGTCTAATTTCTTAAATGTTTGATTTTTAGAATTTCACCAAAGCAGGGGAGGCCGACTCAGTACGATGTGACACCACTGAGAAACTTCTTAATCTAGGATGTGATTTGAGAAATATTATTGACCCTAAGAGTGAAGTTCGGGATAAGGACGATCAACCTCTGGATGACAAAGTACAGATTACGCCAAAACAAGTTGACCTGCAATTGCGACCAGGTAAAAAAGAAACAAAAGAAGATGAAAACATAGGTTGCTATCCTTTCATATTCTGTAGGCGAGGATAGTGACATCTCCTCAAGGTACATACAGTTGCAAGAAAAAGTATGTGAACCGTTTGGAATTATATGGATTTCTGCACAAATTCGTCATAAAATGTGATCGGATCTTCATCTAAGTCACAACAATAGACAATCAGTCTGCTTAAACTCATAACACACAAAGAATTAAATGTTACCATGTTTTTATTGAACACACCATGTAAACATTCATAGTGCAGGTGGAAAAAGTATATGAACCCCTAGACTCCAAGAGCTAATTGGAGTGAGGTGATAGCCAACTGGAGTCCAATCAGTGAGATGAGATCGGAGGTGTTGGTTACAGCTGCCCTGCCCTATAAAAAACACACACCAGTTCTGGGTTTGCTTTTTACAAGAAGCATTGCCTAATGTGAATGATGCCTCGCACAAAAGAGCTCTCAGAAGACCTACGATTAAGAATTGTTGACTTGCATAAAGCTGGAAAAGGTTATAAAAGTATCTCCAAAAGCCTTGCTGTTCATCAGTCCATGGTAAGACAAATTGTCTATAAATGGAGAAAGTTCAGAACTGCTGCTACTCTCCCTAGGAGTGGCCATCCTGTAAAGATGACTGCAAGAGGTGAAGAAGAATCCTAGAGTGTCAGCTAAAGACTTACAAAAGTCTCTGGCATATGCTAACATCCCTGTTAGCGAATCTACGATACGTAAAACACTAAACAAGAATGGATTTAATGGGAGGATACCACAGAGGAAGCCACTGCTGTCCAAAAAAAAACATTGCTGCATGTGTACAGTTTGCACAAGAGCAGCTTCCACAGCAGTACTGGCAAACTATTTGGTGGACAGATGAAACCAAAGTTTAATTGTTTGGAAGAAACACACAACACTATGTGTGGAGAAAAAGAGGCACAGCACACCAACATCAAAACCTCATCCCAACTGTGAAGTATGGTGGTGGGGGCATCATGGTTTAGGGCTGCTTTGCTGCGTCAGGGCATGGACGGATTGCTATCATCGAAAGAAAAATGAATTCCCAAGTTTATCAAGACATTTTGCAGGAGAACTTAAGGCCATCTGTCCACCAGCTGAAGCTCAACAGAAGATTGGTGTTGCAACATGACAATGACCGAAAGAATAGAAGTAAATCAACAACAGAATGGTTTAAACAGAAGAAAATATGCCTTCTGGAGTGGCCCAGTCAGAGTCCTGACCGATTGAGATGCTGTGGCATGACCTCAAGAAAGCGATTCACACCAGACATCCCAAGAATATTGCTGAACTGAAACAGTTCTGTAAAGAGGAATGGTCAAAAATTACTCTTGACCGTTGTGCACGTCTGATCTGCAACTACAGGAAACGTTTGGTTGAAGTTATTGCTGCCAAAGGAGGTTCAACTAGTTATTAAATCCAAGGGTTCACATACTTTTTCCACCTGCACTGTGAATGTTTATATGGTGTGATCAATACAAACATTTTAACATTTAATTCTTTGTGTGTTATTAGTTCAAACAGACTGTGATTGTCTATTGTTGTGACTTAGATGAAGATCAGATCACATTTTATGACCAATTTGTGCAGAAATCCATAACATTCCAAAGGGTTCACATACTTTTTCTTGCAACTGTACAAGATTGGTAGTGACACAGTCACATGGCTTCTTTGCTTGAAACTGTAATTTGTATATGGTTCCAAAAATGAACTGTTAGTTACTGCTCCTGTACTAGGTGGACACATGTTCCGCTACATTCTGTGTTTGATGGAACATGGTGTGCTTTGTCATGTGTCTGTTGTGAAATCAGTGGCATACATGGCATAGTAAGACACTCTAGAAGCCTGTAGATGCTCTGTACAGAGGTTGAGAGGCATTGATTTCCCTTGGTTTACCTTCCCCTTGATCTCATTGTACAGAACTCAATAACTTGTATATGTAAGCAACATTGTTTTGTAACATCATAGGTGAGACTGGAGAGTTTGAAGTGAAATTTAGAAGAGCAGAAGGTTATCCAGTTGACCTCTACTACCTCATGGACCTTTCCTACTCAATGTTGGATGATCTTGGGAATGTGAAGAAGCTAGGAAACCAGATACTTACTGCTTTGAATGGAATTACCAAGTCTGCTCAGATAGGTAAGAATTGCTTGTGTGTTGGTATACTGTTAATTCTACAGTTCAGCTACCAGACTTTAAAAATGTAGGTATGTATATGTATCCATAAACCTGTAGGAACTTTTACCCAGCTTTCCTAATAACCTGACTGATATATTTTGCCCATATCTGCAGTGATATGGCAATATGCCGGCATTTATTTTGAAGATGTTAGAAAATCTGAGTGACAGTTTCAGTTGAAGCTCTGATGGGGGTTATAATGACAGTCACCCAGTTTGTGCAGAAGGGTACATTCACACTTTTTTTATAACTAAACTAGGACTGGGTCTGATTAGGGACGGTTACAGTAGGCAGCAAAAAGCAAATAGACAATAAATAACTGAATCAATACAAACCTGTATCAATTACATCAAAATAGAACCCACAGCAACTAAAGGCCAGCTATTTCTTCAGGATGTTGAACAACTTTGTCCCTTAAAGGAGTAGTCTAGCTCAGTGTTCTGCAACTCTAACCCTCAGGGCCCACCTGCTGATCATGTTTTCAGGATTTCCTTAGTATTGGGCAGGTGATATAATCATGACTGGCAGGTGGGCACTGAGGACTGGAGTGGAGGAACACTGGTCTAGCTGATATGTATTATTTCTAAACATGTTTAGAATGCTGTAGAAATTTGCCCCCCACCTATCCATCCCCCCTCCACTCCAGATAGTTCCCAGTCTCTGGATGAAATAGGCCACTGCTGCAGCTAGTTATTGGCTAAGTGGTCCTTTCATGAGTGACAAGACCAGGTGGCAGAGTCTTCTGAGGGACCTGGGAAGTATTGTAATGTGAGTGGTGAGTATAACCTTTTACATTTTTTACAGTATTTAAGCACAAAAAATACATATTGGCCAGACAACCACTTTCAGTAAACTGTGTATTAATTTTAAAACTCTACCAAGTGTTTGCTAGGTTTAAATTAATGACCATAAGTAACTCTTGATAACAAATACACTCAATGACAAGAACATAATGTACCCAGATAGAAATGTTGGATTGCTGCATAACTTGTCAGGAAGTTATGTCTCAAGCAGATATGTATAGTAAAAATGAAAACGGCGGGCTAATACAGGGTACTATTCATCTAAAAAATGGATAAAAAAAAGGATTCAAAATGGGCAATATAAAACGGGCAGCGCATTTGTGACCCATTTCTGAGGCAGTCAGCCCTCTTCTTCAGACACACTTGACTGCCTTTTTACTGTACATAGTGGGAATGAGATCCCCTTTATATCCCCCCTTTATATCTAAGCAGAAGGAAATTTGGTGTTTCTGTGTCCATTATGTGTCCTGCCCAGGCTCGGACTGGCCCACCGGGGAAATCCTTGGTGGGCCCCTGGGATTTACAGTTAATAATTAGTGCAGCAGGCAGCTCCAGCGCCGCTGCCTGACACTTCAATAAGCACTCACACTTAATATTAGCAAGTGGCGAGATGACTGGCTGATGAACACCTCGCCACTTCACTTGCCAATACTGCCGCTGCCCAGTGCCTCCGCTCCCCTGTAACGCTTGTTGTGCTGCCTAGTGCATCTGGGTACACCTTCCACCATGATGGGCCCCGCCTCCTCATACGTGCCGTGCCTGCGCTGCGCTCTGCGTACACTGTCTGCATCCCTACGCAGCACAAGCTGCACAGCCAGTAAGGTTCCCCACCGCCCGTCCGAAATATGAGGTCATGCCTTAAATCAAAATATGCCTCCCAGCGAGGAGATATACCCCTTCCCATCTCTGTGCATGTATATTACCGTACTTATCACTAGGATGGAGCCCCTTCCACAGAAATTCCAGACTATCGAATGCTGGATTCATGGAATTCACAGTAAATCACGTCTTTACAGATTGACTTCAGTTGCTTGTTTTGTGTCAGACGATTTACCTGCACATATTGACTCTCGTGACGCCACTTTTATATGGCACATGTGACTTGGCTGAAGATGCCGCAGACGTCTTATGTCTGTCAGATTTTTGTTTTAGTTCTGTGTCCTTCAATGAACACGTAAGACCCACACGTCAATCCTCTGGTCTCACCTTCTAAAATATTCCTGTTCATGGCATCAAGATGACGCTGCTCTCAGCAGTGACCATAGGGTGAGGCCTGCTGCTTTGCCTTGCTTGTAGGGTCAGGCTCACAGCGGTGCCCATTGGGTCAGACTTGCCTATTTAAACAGTGTCCATAGGGTCAGGCTTGCATCACCACTGTGGCCACAGGGTCAGTCTTGCTGAGGTGCCCATGGCATCATGGATTGCATGTCAAATGAAAAATTTTACTGGAGTAAATACGCCGTTCGCCACCACGTATTGACTCCTATTGGGTCTTAATCAAGTGGTCAAGACACTTGAGAAAGACCCTATAGGGATGGTTACATGGTGGCCTATTCATTACAGGACACTTTTCCATTTGAAGATGCTGGCAAACATTTGCTTTACTTTGGATATTGTTTAGGATGGTTGGTGGAAAGGGTGGTTCATCCAGGATAAGGAATCTCCATGTGTGAGTGCTCTCCAAACTACAACATTGTGGGTGTTGTATCTTTCATCAATTCATGCTGTATGCACCACACATGGCGTGCATGGCGCCCCCGTATTCTCACCGCACATGCGCCGCTACGTCATCAGTGACGTCTATCCTATTCGACAGCCGTCGTCATCATGAGGGGTCCTTCACTGGTTCCGCCTTTCTCGGTCACGTTTGTCTTCTCTTGTTCCTCAACGTGACCTGATCACATGACCGGCATAGACCTCACTGCGTAGCGGCACCGCGCGATGCGCTTTTCAGCAGTTAACCATCTCTGAGGATTTTTTCTTAATATCGGGCACCTTTAATCCCATAACTCAGTTATCATTTGAAGATTTCCACTCTCCAACTGCATGCATCTTCCTTAAGGGACATACATATTTTTTGTTTATACAGAAAATAGTGCCAGTGCCGTTCACTATCCTTGACGGGTTGCCGACTCCCACATCCTCCCCTTCCCAGTGGGGCCGAAACCCGGACCCATGTCCCAACCCAAGGGGAGCATCTATATATTCATTCACTCTCTACACATACACACGTGGGGACAGACAAACGGATATGTGACCCATCCTCCACAGTATACATGTATACATATACAGGTCGAAACGTCACAATAGTCAGTGTGAATAAAATGTAAAGTATTTCTACATCATTGGAGTGCCGCAGTTTTCTACAATATTGCAACCCCTAAAATGATTTTGACTGGTGGGCCCTAGGTACCCCAGTCCGACACTAGTCCTGCCATTAACAGCCAGCCACATTTGCCTTCGTTTGCAGTGGTGTTGTAAAAGAGAAACCTAGACTGCAATGGACTGGAGACTTTGAAGTCAAGGAGGTGGTCCTATCAGTGATTGACAGATCTGTCTGTATACACAGTCATAGAGGGAAGGCTGTCAATTACTGATAGGCCGCCTCCTGGACTTTAAAGCCAAGAAGGAGCAAAAATGTAAATGTTTAAATTACAAGTTGAACTGAATCTTTTCCATAAAACTATTTATCAATCTGCTCTGCTCCTCCTGCTCTATAATATGCTGTCTGAAGATTTCATTGCATTTTCACACTGTAATTATAGTAATAATTTGCATCATACATCAGTGTAATATATTCACTAGTGTAATATAGTATTGTTTATAATAAATAATATTTAATTATAATATGATTTTATATAATAATGATATCATGTAGCAATAATAATAAGTCCTAAATACATTACTGCTCGCATATTTAGGTATATATATATGTCAGTACAGGTCTTCTAAAGTCTATTAAAATCATCTAAGTAGCCCCCCTGTCCACCTTATAAATACCGAAATATAAAGTTTTATAACCTGCTTGTCCAGTCACCAATCTGCCCAAGGGGCAGGCGTTTCATGTCAAAATGCGCCCAGCCAGCCACTCCCAATTGCCGTTCTGAAGCCCCGCCCAGCTCATCAATATTCACTTCGCTGGGCGGCGGCTACAACTCTCCCGACTCACGATCCTGCGCATGGCCCATTCAATCCTCTGGGCACGTCCTCCGTCCAATCTTCAGCGCATGCGCCCGGCCGGGGTCACATCGCGCCTGCGTACAGAGCGCTGCAGCCTCTGCTTTATGCGCATGCGCAGGGCACTTGAGTCGGGAGAGTTGTAGCCGCCGCCCAGCTAAGTGAATATTGATGAGCTGGGCGGGGCTTCAGAACGGCAGTTGGGAGCGGCTGGCTGGGCGCATTTTGACATGAAACGCCGCCCCTTGGGCAGATTGGTGACCGGACAAGCAGGTTATAAAACTTTATATTTCGGTATTTATAAGGTGGACAGGGGGGCTACTTAGATGATTTTAATAGACTTTAGAAGACCTGTACTGACATATATATACCTAAATATGCTAATTGGGCCTGTCAGTGTCCCTTTAAGAAGCTTATCTATAGAGAATTGGTGACTATTAGTAAAAACTCAAAATTACTGTAACTAAAACATAGAAGATCTGCAACATCACAGGCAGCTATTACCAGAAATCTACACTGTGATTAATTTAATATACCTGCTACTCCCTTTTAACAATTGTATCTGCTGAATTAAAAGGGTTATCCAATATCATAAACAGCCCCCCCCCCCCCCATGTGCCGGGCTAAATTGCGCAGGGCAAAGGCATTTTAAAGAGTTCCAGTGTTGAACTGGGCTCTCCATGGGGCTGCCAGAAAGCCCGGTGACATCACCGGCACTGATGGGCGGGCTTTAGAGGTGCACTAGCCAGTAAAACGGCTAGGGCAGCGCTAAAGCACACCCATCAGAGCTGGTGACGTCACCGAACACACTGCCGGGCAGTAGCTTCCACCCGGCAGTGTGTTGTTGTAAACAAAAGAGCCTGTGCCCTGCGCGATCTAGGGAAGGGCAAGGGAGCGCATCGGAGCATGAGATGTGTGCCTGGGTGAAAATATGGGTATGTCTGCTCTGGACATACCCAGCTCTGAACCCGGACAACCCCTCCCCTTTCACCCCCCTGGCCCGCCCTAGGTTCTTCTGATTACGTCCTCCTCTTAGTGAGAAATCCAGCGCTGTTCAACAAATTTGGCGCGCCAGCGCACTTCATTCCCCGTTATGGGCAGAGGCACAAGGCGGACTAGATCGGGATGTATGGGATGCACATTAAACGTGCCTCTGCCCATAATGGGGAATGAAGTGCGCAGGAGCGGTGATTGTGTTAAACGGCGCTGGCGCTGGATTTCTCACTAAGAGGAGGACGTAATCAGAAGAACCTAGGGCGAGGCCAGAGGGGTGAAAGGGGAGGGGTTTTATATGGAAAAAAAGGGGATCATAATAGACTTCACGAAAGATAAATATTCTGTATCTATCATTTAAATGACTTCTGTGATTCAGGTTTTGGCTCTTTTGTGGACAAGACTGTTCTTCCATTCGTAAGCACACATCCAGAGCAACTGAGGCACCCTTGCCCGGATAAAAGTGTACCTTGTCAGTCACCATTCTCCTTCAAGCATATCCTCAGCCTCACGGGAGATGGAAACAAGTTTATAGAGGAAGTTGGAAAGCAGTTAATATCTGGAAACTTGGATTCCCCAGAAGGTGGACTGGATGCCATGATGCAAGTGGCAGTTTGTGGGGTGAGATCTATGGTTTACTTGCTAATAATTATTAAAGGGAATTTGTGACCAGCACGGGAGCTGTTTAATACATTTTATTTGTATTTATATATTTATATTTTTTATGCACTGTATAGCACTATTCCATAGCGCTTTACAGACATTAGCATTGGGCTGTCCCCAATGTAGCAGCTCACAATCTAAGTTCCCTATCAGTATGTCTTTGGAGTGTGGGAGGAAACCGGAGTACCCGGAGGAAACCCACGCAAACATGGGGAGAACCTACAAACTCCATGAAGATGTTGTCCTTGGTCGAACCTAGGACCCCAGTGCTAACCACTGAGCCAACATGCTGCCCATACATAGTGTGTGCTGATGGTTTATGCCCCCCACCACTGATCGAAGTAGAAAAAATCTGCCAAAACAGTGGTTAGTGGCAGATAGAGCTAGGACTTCAAGAATGAACCTCATGAGGTGTATTTTGGATATTTTGGCCCTTGTCTGACAGAGTCAAAATAACCCTCTTGTCTATCCACCCTTGACTTTACAAGCATAAAACATTTTTACCAAGATCACCATTGGGCTTTTCAAGCATGAGCTTTTCAAGGATTCATTGGCAGACAGAGGCTGATGGAAAACTTTCTAAAACAACTGCAAGTAAACAGATATTCCCCTCGAGCCCTGCAAGTTATAATTAGAACGCTTCTACATTTACAGTGATAATAAAATACAAAAAATTTTGGGGGGTTTTATCATTCCCCCTACGCCAGTTTTCTGGTGTTAAAAAGTCGCAAAACTTGGTTTTGCAACTTTTTGAATGCCATCGCACTTTTTAAGTCCTAACTAGCATTTTTACGCTGCCCTCACCAGATTTTCTAAAAGGGGAGTGGCAAGTGACCCCAGCACATTTATTATGTTTATCAGAAACTGGTCTAAAAAATATGAAATCGATTTCAGTCTGGTGCACGGACTGCAGGAGCGGGCATTTTGGCCCCAATCTATCAAGACCGGCATGTAATACGCTGGCTTTGAGGGGCCCTGTGCTGCCGGAGCAGGCATTTCATTTATGATGAGGCACAGAGCTCAACAATGGTGCAGTCGGCACTTCGCATGTTCATTGGCGTGGTGCACGTGTCCCGGATCAATCTCCTATGCACGCTGTACAAGACAAGAAAGGCTCACATTACGAGCCGAAACGCGTCACAGTTGTTCTTTATGTGACTAATAAAAGAGAAAGTTATTTTATCCAGTGAGTGCCAGTCTGGTCTTGTACAGAGGCATAGAGCTCATCATAAATTAAATGCCTCCTCCAGCAGTCTGTACACCAGCTACAGTTACAGCTACTCGCGAGCGCATGTGGCGCCATATCTGCCAAGCGCCTGCTGTGTTAAATAGCAGACACCCAGGACTAATGTATGCAATCGATGATAAAATCAATCACATACAATAAACGCCTTAGAAGCCGTGGTCAAATGTAACCATGGCATCTAGGAGGTTAAAGACTGGAAGCGCTGGCCTCTACATAACTTTGGCAGATCCACTGCCGCTTCTGAATCTATGCCAGCTCCCTTGCTGGCGTAGATGTAGACCATTTTCAACGCCTAAAACAGGTGTAAAAAATAATGAATGAGATGGGCCTGATGGCCCTTTCCCCGCCCACGCCACACCTACTTTTGTAGACCGGGGCGCGAGCGGGGAAAAGTCGCAGATTGTGCCACAAATAACCTTTTCGCCACAATCTGCGACAGAAATATGCCTAATATAGGCATATTTCTGATTGTAAATGACCCCCATAATGTATTTCCAATAGGCTTCAATGCTAATGCATTAGAGTCTATGAGAGAAGCAAACCAATGATTGCCTGTTATAGTTTCCCATGGGAACTATTAACCACTTTAACCCCCCTAGCTAAAACACCCTTAATGACCAGGCCACTTTTTACACTTCTGCACTACACTACTTTCACCGTTTATTGCTCGGTCATGCAACTTACCACCCAAATGAATTTTACCTCCTTTTCTTCTCACTAATAGAGCTTTTTATTTGGTGGTATTTCATTGCTGCAGACATTTTTACTTTTTTTGTTATTAATTGAAATTTAACTATTTTTTTGCAAAAAAATGACATTTTTCACTTTCAGTTGTAAAATTTTGCAAAAAAAAACGACATCCATATATACATTTTTCGCTAAATTTATTGTTCTACATGTCTTTGATAAAAAAAAAGGTTTGGGCAAAAGTTAAAGCGTTTACAAACTATGGTACAAAAATGTGAATTTCAGCTTTTTAAAGCAGCTCTGACTTTCTGAGCACCTGTCATGTTTCCTGAGGTTCTACAATGCCCAGACGGTAGAAAACCCCCACAAATGACCCCATTTCGGAAAGTAGACACCCTAAGGTATTCGCTGATGGGCATAGTCCATTTTTGTCACAAGTTAGCGGAAAATGATGATTTTTTTTTTTTTCTTATAAAGTCTCATATTCCACTAACTTGTGACAAAAAATAAAAACTTCCATGAACTCACTATGCCCATCACAAAATACCTTGGGGTGTATTCTTTCCAAAATGGGGTCACTTGTGGGGTAGTTATACTGCCCTGGCATTTTAGGGGCCCATATGTGTGAGAAGTAGTTTGCAATCAAAATCTGTAAAAAATGACCGGTGAAATCCGAAAGGTGCACTTTGGAATGTGTGCCCCTTTGCCCCCATTTTGGAAAGAAGACACCCCAAGGTATTCCATGAGGGGCATGGCGAGTTCCTCGAATTTTTTATTTTTTGTCACAAGTTAGCGGAAAATGATGATTTTTATTTTTATTTTTTTCCTTACAAAGTTTCATATTCCACTAACTTGCGACCAAAAAAAAAAATTCTAGGAACTCGCCATGCCCCTCAGGGAATACCTTGGGGTGTCTTCTTTCAAAAATGGGGTCACTTGTGGCGTAGTTATACTGCCCTGGCATTTTAGGGGCCCATATGTGTGAGAAGTAGTTTGCAATCAAAATCTGTAAAAAATGATCGGTGAAATCCGAAAGGTGCACTTTGGAATGTGTGCCCCTTTGCCCACCTAGGCTGCAAAAAAGTGTCACACATCTGGTATCGCCGTACTCAGGAGAAGTTGGGGAATGTGTTTTGGGGTGTCATTTTACATATACCCATGCTGGGTGAGAGAAATATCTTGGCAAAAGACAACTTTTCCCATTTTTTTATACAAAGTTGGCATTTGACCAAGATATTTATCTCACCCAGCATGGGTATATGTAAAATGACACCCCAAAACACATTCCCCAACTTCTCCTGAGTACGGCGATACCAGATGTGTGACACTTTTTTGCAGCCAAGGTGGGCAAAGGGGCACACATTCCAAAGAGCACCTTTCGGATTTCACAGGCCATTTTTTACACATTTTGATTGCAAACTACTTCTCACACATATGGGCCCCTAAAATGCCAGGGCAGTATAACTACCCCACAAGTGACCCCATTTTGGAAAGAAGACACCCCAAGGTATTCCGTGAGGGGCATGGTGAGTTCCTCAAATTTTTTATTTTTTGTCACAAGTTAGCGGAAAATGATTTTTTTTTTTTCTTACAAAGTCTCATATTCCACTAACTTGCGACAAAAAGTACAAAATTCTAGGAACTCGCCATGCCCCTCACGGAATACCTTGGGGTGTCTTCTTTCCAAAATGGAGTCACTTGTGGGGTAGTTATACTGCCCTGGCATTTTAGGGGCCCATATGCGTGAGAAGTAGTTTGCAATCAAAATCTGTAAAAAATGACCGGTGAAATCCGAAATGTGCTCTTTGGAATGTGTGCCCCTTTGCCCACCTCAGGAGAAGTTGGGGAATGTGTTTTCGGGTGTCATTTTACATATACCCATGCTGGGTGAGAGAAATATCTTGGCTAAAGACAACTTTTACCATTTTTTTATAGAAAGTTGGCATTTGACCAAGATATTTATCTCACCCAGCATGGGTATATTTAAAATGACACCCCAAAACACATTCCCCAACTTCTCCTGAGTACGGCGATACCACATGTGAGACACTTTTTTGCAGCCTAGATGCGCAAAGCGGCCCAAATTCCTTTTAGGAGGGCATTTTTAGACATTTGGATCCCAGACTTCTTCTCACGCTTTAGGGCCCCTAAAAAGCCAGGGCAGTATAAATACCCCACATGTGACCCCACTTTGGAAAGAAGACACCCCAAGGTATTCAATGAGGGGCCTGGCGAGTTCATAGCAGAAATTTATTTTTTTTATTTATTTTTTCTCACAAAGTCTCACTTTCCGCTAACTTGGGACAAAAATTTCAATCTTTCATGGACTCAATATGCCCCTCAGCGAATACCTTGGGGTGTCTTCTTTCCAAAATGGTGTCATTTGTGGGCTGTTTGTACTGCCCTGGCATTTGAGGGTCTCCGCAATCATTACATGTATGGCCAGCATTAGGAGTTTCTGCTATTCTCCTTATATTGAGCATACAGGTAATGAGATTTTTTTTTCCGTTCAGCCTCTGGGCTGAAAGAAAAAAATTAACGGCACAGATTTCTTCATTCGCATCGATCAATGTGGATGAAAAAAATCTCTGCCTAAAAAAAGAAAGGAGGGGAAAGGCGTCTGCCAGGACATAGGAGCTCCGCCCAACATCCATACCCACTTAGCTCGTATGCCCTGGCAAACCAGATTTCTCCATTCACATCAATCGATGTGGATGAATAAATCATTGCCGGGATTTTTTTTTTAATATACAAAGTGTTTGCCAAAGCATAGGAACACCGCCACCTCCTCAGCTCATATGCCTCGGCAAACGTATCTTTTACTGCAGAGGAGAAATCTCGTCTTGCAGCGCCGCATACACTGACTTGTGTGTAATCTGACAGCAGCGCAATGCTTCTGTCAGAATGCACATCAGTGCTGCAGCTAGTCGATCGGTTGGTCCACCTGGAAGGTAAAAAAAAAAAAAAAAAAACAGGCCGCAACGCAATAATTTTATTAACTTTTGAACAGAACATTAACCTTTTTTGCTTACTGGTGATTTTTTTTTTTTTTACCTTTATAGGACAAACCTCTCCTTTCCCATGGGACAATGTGCAAAGCGCAAATCGCCCAAAGATGTGGCGAAGTACATTATGCACTTTATCCCAGGTGAAAGGAGAGGTTTGCAGCAGCTGTATGTGAATGGGCCCTAATAGCCCTGTGTGCCTGTCCTGGTGAGATGTGATCCCTATGCTAGGTGTACCTGTGTGTGGTACTTCCGGAAACACTCCCCTAAGCATAGGGCAGGGTGGTCAGGGCAGTCAGGACAGAAATAGCGGGTGTCACGCCTTATTCCACTCCTGCTACAGACACGACATCTTTTTCGGGGTGACGGTTGGGTTGAGGTACCGGCAACGACATTGGGGAAATGTCGCTCGTGTAGACGGCTACTACACTGGTAGATGGGGCCATGGAACCTCCTGGGTACAGGAGGTTCTCGATGATCTCTTCCTGAAATTTGAGGAAGGATCGTGTTCTCCCAGCCTTACTGTAGAGAACAAAACTATTATACAGAGCCTATTGAATTAGGTATACAGACACCTTCTTATACCAGCGTCTGGTTCTGCGGGACACTAAATACGGAGACAACATCTGGTCATTGAAGTCCACCCCTCCCATGTGAAGGTTATAGTCGTGGACTGAGAGGGGCTTTTCAATGACACGGGTTGCTCGCTCAATTTGGATTGTTGTGTCTGCGTGAATGGAGGAGAGCATGTAAACGTCACGCTTGTCTCTCCATTTCACCGCGAGCAGTTCTTCGTTACACAAGGCAGCCCTCTGCCCCCTTGCAAGACGGGTGGTAACGAGCCGTTGGGGGAAGCCCGCGCGACTAGTTCGCGCGGTGCCACAGCAGCCAATCTGTTCTAGAAACAAATGCCTGAAGAGGGCCACACTTGTGTAGAAATTGTCCACATAAAGATGGTACCCCTTGCCGAATAAGGGTGACACCAAGTCCCAGACTGTCTTCCCACTGCTCCCCAGGTAGTCATGGCAACCGACCGGCTCAAGGGTCTGATCTTTTCCCTCATAGACCCGAAATTTGTGGGTATAGCCTGTGGCCCTTTCACAGAGCTTATACAATTTGACCCCATACCGGGCGCGCTTGCTTGGGATGTATTGTTTGAAGCCAAGGCGCCCGGTAAAATGTATTAGGGACTCGCCTACGCAGATGTTTTGCTCTGGGGTATACAAATCTGCAAATTTCTGGTTGAAATGGTCTATGAGGGGCCGAATTTTGTGGAGCTGGTCAAAAGCTGGCTGGCCTCTGGGACGGGAGGTGGTGTTGTCGCTAAAGTGCAGGAAACGCAAGATGGTCTCAAATCGTGTCCTGGACATAGCAGCAGAGAACATGGGCATGTGATGAATTGGGTTCGTGGACCAATATGACCGCAATTCATGCTTTTTAGTTAGACCCATGTTGAGGAGAAGGCCCAGAAATTTTTTTAATTCGGAAACTTGGACTGGGCATTAAAGCTTTCCGGGTTGGCGGTTATAAATTGTGTGGCATACCGATTTGTTTCTGCCACAACTAAGTCTAAGAGCTCCGCAGTCAAGAACAGCTCAAAAAATCACAGGGCCGAACCGATCTGAGCTGTCTCAACCCGAACTCCAGACTGGGCGGTGAAAGGGGGAACTACAGGTGCGGCTGAAGTTGGGGACTGCCAATCAGGGTTTGCCAGCACCTCAGGGATTCTAGGGGCTCTACGGGCCTGTCTGTGCGGTGGCTGCGACGGGGTAACTAATGCACGTGCCACCGTACCAGCTTCAGCTGCCCTTCTGGTGCTCGCCACTTCACCATGTTGTACGGCAGTGCTGGTACTAGGTCCAGGATGGGCTGCGCTGCTGGTGTATGCCTCACCACGTAATCTGACAGCGCCAGCAGCACTCTGCTGCCCTTGAAGTGGATCCTGCGCAACCTGTGGTCTAGTGACACGGGGCCGGGTACGCCTGGTGCTATCAGGGACCTCAGCCTCCTCGTCCGAACTTTGAGTCAGACTGCCACTGCTTTCTACAGGTTCATATTCTGACCCGCTAGATTCATCAGATGAGGGTTCCCATTCCTCATCCGACTGGGTCAGAAGCCTGTAGGCCTCTTCAGAAGAATACCCCCTGTTTGACATTTGGGCAACTAAATTTAGGGGTATTCCCTGAGACTACCCAAGAAAAAAAGCAAGCCTGTCTTACAAATGGGAGGCTAGCGAAGTACCAGAGGCCGCTGCGGTTGATAAAAAATATCAAAACTGATTTTTTTATCGCTGCAGCGCGTGTAAAGTGAATGTGCAGTGATCAAAAAATAATAATTTTTTGTCACTGCGGCGGGGCGGGCGTGGGTGAACGCACGTGTGGGCGACCGATCAGGCCTGATCGGACAAACACTGCGTTTTGGGTGCAGGGCGAACTAAAGTGACACTAGTACTATTATAGATCTGACCTGTGATCAGTTTTGATCACTTACAGATACTATAAAAGTACAAATGCTGATTAGCGATACGCTAATCAGCGAATAAGGGACTGCGGTGTGGTGGGCTGGGCGCTAACTGATCCCTAAACTACCTAACCAAGGGGCCTAAACTGTCCCTAAAACCGAACAGTCAATACCAGTGGGAAAAAAAAGTGACAGTTTACACTGATCACTTTTTTCCTTTCACTAGTGATTGACAGGGGCGATCAAAGGGGCGATCAAAGGGTTAATTGGGGTGCAGGGGGTGATCTGGGGCTAAAGTGTAGTGTTTTGGTGTACTCACTGTGAAGCCTGCTCCTCTGCTGAGACCAACCGACGAAAAGGACCAGCAGAGGAGCAGGGCAGCCATATAACAGATCATATTTACTAATATGATCTGTTATCTGGCCTTTGATTGGATTTTATAAAAATTGCCAGCCTGCCAGCCACGATCATTGGCTGGCAGGCTGGTGATGAAATGGTGCTTGTAATTTTGCTGGCCCGCAATGCGCATGCGCGGGCCGGCTCAGTCCGGCTCAGTCCGAAATCTCGCGTTTCGCGAGATGACGCACGAATGCGTCCAGGAGGAATAAATCAACCGCCTCGCGGACGCATCCGTGCGTTACATGGTCGGGAGGCGGTTAAAAAGTGTGAAAAAAGTTTTTACAAATATTTAAAAAATAAAATTAAAATCACCCCCCTTTCCCCAAAATAAAAAAAATACATAAACAATAAAAAAATAAACATCAGGGGAATCGGCGCATGTGAAAACTTCTGTAATATTAAAATATAAAAAAATATTTATCCCATATGGCAAACAGCGAAATGGAAAAAAATTTAAAAATGGCAATTCACCGCTTTTTGGTCACTTCACCACAATTTTTTTAATAAAAATTCAAAAGGTCATACACACCCCAAAAAAGTACAGATTGCCTAACAAAAATGAGCCCTCATGCAGCTCCGTACACGTAAAAATAGAAAAGTTATGGGGCTCGGAATATGGCAATGCAGAGAAAAAATGTGTTTTTGCTAAAGTTTTTTTTTTCTGTTTTAAAAGGCAAGAAAAACTATATATATCTGGTTTTGTTGTAATCGTGCAGATCCAGAGAAGGGAACAGTTCAATTTTACCGCATAAGGAACACCGTGAAAACAAAACAAATAAAACTGTGGCTGAATTGTGTTTTTTTTATAATTCCACCCTATTTGGAATTGTTTTTCTGATCCCCATTACATTGTATGCAACTGTAAATGGTGCCATTAGAAAATACAACTTGCCCCACAAAAAACAAGCCCTCATATAGCTATGTGAATGGAAGAAAAAAGTTATGGCTTTGGGAAGGCTGGGAGTAAAAAACAAAAAAACAAAAATAAATGAAAATTGGCTGATCTTTAAGGGGTTAAAAAGTAGAAAAAATGTTTTGGGACTATAAGGGCAAAAACAAGACATGGGTGAGTGATAAATTCCCCTGCACCTCATCATGAATTAAATGCCTCCTCTGGCAGCGGAGGCCCTATTAATACCAGTGTAGCACACGCCGGTCTTGATAAACCAGGGTCTTTATGTACGGTATGACGTTAATTTACCTTTTGAATTTGCATAGGACAAGATTGGATGGAGGAACGTCACAAGACTTTTGGTATATGCTACAGATGATGGGTTCCATATTGCTGGAGATGGGAAACTTGCAGCTATTCTGACGCCAAATAGTGGATTATGTCATCTGGAAGACAACATATACAAACAATCTAACGAGTTTGTAAGTAAATTTACCATAATCAGTGATTTGTACTATTTGCACCATGAATTGTTGTTCATTTTGAAAATAGATCATTGATACTCATCAAAAATAAATGGGCTAAAAATCACAATGTAACATTAAGAACTCAGCATACGTCTAAAAGGCAAAATTATACACAGGATTCAATAGTAGAAACTACAAATATTAAGCTTTATGGAGAAAATAATATTAAGACATATAATAGTAAAGAGGTTTTCCGCGACCTATATTGATGACCTATCCTCAGGATAGGTCATCAGTATCTGATTGGTGGGAGTCTGACACCCGGGGCCTCTGCAGATCAGTTGTCACGGTACCTTCTGTGACAGAGGTTAGAAGATCGGAGAGACTGACTGCACGTGAGGTTAACTGACAGTCTCTTGATTCTCAGTGTTGTTGTTTGGTAATGACCACACTTCTTGTCAGGTGCAGTCCGTGGTCATTATTGCATTCCCTACTTAGTTTGGTCTCACACTTCATACCATGCGGTTGATATTCTGCTTGGATTTGGAAGAGTTGGTGTGTGGACCTTACCTGTGTTCCTGCTCATCTATTTTCTATAATATAAGTTGTACGGCTCTTTGTATTTGGTTGTTCCCCTGTGCTTGTTGTTACTAGGCCTCAGGGAGACGCTGGTTCGTTCACCTGAGAAGGAACCAGTAGTCTCATTCCCTGCCACTACCTAGGGCACTTCAAGGCCTAGGTTCCGGCGTATGTATTTTCCTACCTTCAGGGTCTATACATACTGACAGGAGTCAGGGCCAGGTTAAGGGGCTTCCTAGGAGGTGACTTTTTCCCTCTCCCTAGCTTTGAGGCCTAGTTCTGTGTCCCTCCCCTGTATTCGTGACATTATCAACCGCCGAAAAACCGCCATTTTGTTCGGATCAGTACAGCTATGGATCCTATGTCTGCACTGGTCGAACAGCTGCAAGGACTGTCTTTGGAGGTTGCTAACCTCTGTGCGACAGTCTTACGGATTCAGAGACCACAGGTGGCTGGTTCCTATGGTTGGTACCAGGCCTGCACTGAACCTAAGGTTGCCCTCCTGGACAGATTTTCAGGGGATAGCGACAATTTCCTTCGGTTCAGGAAGTTGTGTAAATTGTACTTTAAGCTGCGTCCGTACTCTTCTGGGGATAAGAGTCAACATGTGGGTATAATAATTTCATTGCTCAAAGGTGACGCCTAGTCTTGGGCTTTTTCTCTGCCAACCGGATCACCGTCCCTCCGGTCGGTAGATTAATTTTTTAGAGCCTTGGGTCTTATTTACGATGACCTGGATCGGATATCTCAGGCCGAGACCAAATTATGTGGTTTACGGCAGGTGGAGTGCTCTGCAGAGACCTATTGCTCTGAATTTAGGAGATGTTCTACGGATACGGAGTGGAATGACCCTGCTCTCCATAGCCAATTCTGTCAGGGGCTATCTGAGAGGCTGAAGGACGCGTTGGTCTTTCATGAAAGTCCTGAGTCATTGGAAGCAGCTATGTCCCTTTCAGCAGTATAGGAATGTTTTGCTTCTGCTCCTATACTGGTGCAGCCATTTATTGTGGAGGTTGACGCATCCGAGGTAGGGGTGGGAGCAGTCCTGTCGCAGGGTCCTTCACCTAGTAAAGGCGCACATGTGCTTTCTTCTCTAAGAAACTGTTGGCTGCTGAAAAAAATTATGATGTAGGCAATAGAGAATTGCTGGTTATTAAGTTAGCTTTTAAAGAATGGAGTCATTGGTTGGAAGGAGCAGTTCATCCCATTATGGTAAATACCGATCACAAAAATCTGTCTTACCTGGATTTGGCTAAACGTCTGAACCCAAGGCAGTCCAGTTAGTCGTTGTTTTTTACCAGATTTAATTTCATTGTCACCTATCGCCCTTGGATTAAGAACGTTAAGGCCTCTTTCAGACGGGCGTTGCGGGAAAATGTGCGGGTGCGTTGCGGGAACACCCGCTATTTTTCCGCACGAGTGCAAAACATTGTAATACGTTTTGCATTCGCGTGAGAAAAATCGCGCATGTTTGGTACCCAAACCCGAACTTCTTCACAGAAGTTCGGGTCTGGGATTGGTGTTCTGTAGATTGTATTATTTTCCCTTATAACATGGTGATAAGGGAAAATAATAGCATTCTGAATAGCGCTCGAGGGGTTAAAAAAATAAAATAAAAATTTAACTCGCCTTAGTCCACTTGATTGCGTAGCCCGGCATCTCTTCTATCTCCTTTGCTGAACAGGACCTGTGGTGAGCATTCATTTCAGGAAAAGGACCTGTGGTGACGTCACTCCGATCATCACATGATCCATCACATGATCCATAACCATGGTAAAAGATCATGTGATGGAACATGTGATGACCGGAGTGACGTCACCACAGGTCCTGTTCAGCAAAGGAGACAGACGAGATGCCAGACAGCGCGATCAAGTGGACTAAGGTGAGTTAAATTATTATTTATTTATTTTTAACCCCTCCAACGCTATTTTACTATGCATTCTATATTCAGAATGCTATTATTTTCCCTTATAATCATGTTATAAGGGAAAATAATAATGAATGATCGGATCTGTGAAAAACGCAGGCCCCATGGAAATAATTAGGACGGTATTCAGTGCGGGTGCAATGCGTTCAACTCACGCATCGCATCCGCGTGGAATACTCGCCCGTGTGAAAGGGGCCTAAGGCAGATTGCTTGTCGCATAGCTTTCCTGGGGGGTGATTCAGAAGATCCTGGTCCTATCTTGTCTGAAGGGGTAGTAATATCTGCTCTTTATCCCGACCTTGAGGCAGAGGTGTTGGAGGCCCAGGAAGATGCACCGGATTCTTGTCCTCTGGGAAAATTGTTTGTTCCTTCTAAATTACGGCATAAGGTGTTCGAGGAACATCACTGTACAGTTCTTACAGGACACCCTGGGAGCAGATCCACGATCTCATCTCATCTCTCTGTTTGTTGACAACATCGTGAAGCTATATGGTATTCCCTCTGATGTGGTGTCTGATAGGGGGACTCAGTTTGTTTCCAGATTCTGGAAGGCGTTTTGCACTGGCTTGGGGGTACAATTGTTTTTCTTTTCGGCCTTTCACCCTCAGTCGAACGGACAGACTGAGCGCACTAACCAGAATCTGGAGACTTATCTGAGATGTTTTGTCTCAGAGAATCAGGAGGAGTGGTCTTCTTTTTTGTCTTTGGCCGAGTTCGCAATAAATAACCATAGTCAGGAGTCTACTGATAAGTCAGATTTTTGGGGCATATGGGTTCCATCCGCAGTTTGGCACATTTTATGGTACTGAGACTTCTGGTATACCTGAAGAGGAAAGATTTTCCTCTTCTTTGTCATCTATTTGGCGGAAAATTCTAAATAATCTGAAAAAGATGGGCAAGAAGTTTAAACGAATGGCTGACAAGAGACGCACGAGTGATCCGGACCTGAGAGTGGGTGATTCTGTGTGGTTGTCCACAAAAAACATTAAGTTGAAAGTACATTTGTGGAAGTTGGGCCCAAGGTTTATTGGTCCATATAAGATCTCTGCCATTATTAACCCGGCAGCCTTCCATCTTGACCTTCCGTAGGTTTTAAAGATTCATAATGTTTTCCACAAATCATTACTGAAGAGATATGTCGAACCTGCTGAACTGTCCTCCCTGCCACCCCCTCCTGTCATGGTGGACGGTAATCTTTAATTTCAAATCGACAGGATAGTGGACTCACGAATTCTCCATAGATCCCTCCAGTATCTCGTTCACTGGAAGGGTTTTGGTCCAGAGGAGAGGATGTGAGTTCCAGCGGCCGACGTTAATGCCAGTCGCCTTGTGAAAGGGCTAATCCGGAAAAGGTCGGTCCTGGGTGTTCTGAGGTCACCCGTAGAAGGGGGGGCTATTGTCACGGTACCTTCTGTGACAGAGGTTAGAAGATCGGAGAGACTGAACACACGCGAGGTTAACATGCCGGATCTCAAAACCTGAATAAAACACTTCTGTTTCTTTTAACACATCCTGGTGCATCCGTTTCTTCCAGATAAGGTTGTATTAAATAGAAACTAGACAAACCTGCATTAATTCATTGTAAGTCAATAGGTGCCGGATCCAGTTTTTTCGTTACCAAACAAAAACAGATCCGGCATGAAAATCAATGTAAATCAATGGTTTTGCAGACTAGACAAAAAAACGCAGCTTGCAGTGGTTTAGTGTCCGGTCAAAAAACTGAACAAACTGGAACAGAATGCATCCTGATCTGGTTTGTTCTGTTTTGTCCCCATTGACAATGAATGGGGACAAAACGTAAGTGTTTTTCCCCGGTTTTGAGATCCTCTGCCGCATCTCAAAACCGGAATGATAACACATATGTGAAAGTTGCCTTAAAGGGGTTATCCAAGAGTATAAAAAGCCCCCCAATATGCTGGGCCCCCACACTGAATATGCTTACCTGGCTCCCCGCTCCCTGCACCACTCCTGGTCCCCGCACCACCGCTGCTGCTTCTCCTCGTGCGCGGATGAAAACATATAGTGTCGGGGGGGAGAAGCCAATGGCAGGCGGGGACGGGGGTGAAGTGACGCTAGGGAGGCTCCTCCCCGCCTGCAAGTGACTGCTTCCAGGGCCCGTTTTAGACAAAATGTGGCCCTGGGCAAAATAAAAAGAAGGGGCCCACATCTTGTAATAATGTGCTAAAAACACAATCCGACCCCCCCTCCAATCAGCTGTTTGAGGTAACGGTGCGTGCTGTTTACTGCTGCTGTCCCATAGACATACAGCAGCAGAGCAGTAAGAGAGAAGGGAGACGGCATGTGCGCCCAGCACACGCCGTTTCCTCAAACAGCTGATTGTCAGGAGTGCCAGGTGTCAGATCTAATATTGATGACCTATCCTAAGGATAGGTCGTCAATATGAAAAAAACCAGAGAACCTCTTGAAGCTACCCCCAATACTGTGCCTTTTCTGCTCCCCTCTATACTATACACCCAGACTGCCCTCATTATTAATGGTGCCCCCAATAGTGATAATACTCCCCAAGATAGCCCCCATTAGTAGCAATGCCCTCCATATTGCTTCAAATAATAATAACGCCCCTACAGTACCCTAGTAGTAATAATATAACCATAATGTTCCCAGTGGCTCTAATGTCCCCCTGTAGTGCCCCCCACTAGTTCCAATATATAATGCTTCCCCCTATAGTGCCAATATATATATATATATATACATATATTTATAATGTTCCACCGTAGTGGCAGTATATATATATATATATATATATATATATACATACACATACAGTACAGACCAAAAGTTTGGACACACCTTCTCATTCAAAGAGTTTTCTTTATTTTCATGACTATAAAAATTGTAGATTCATACTGAAGGCATCAAAACTATGAATTAACACATGTGGAATTATATACATAACACAAAAGTGTGAAACAACTGAAAATATGTCATATTCTAGGTTCTTCAAAGTAGCCACCTTTTGCTTTGATTACTGCTTTGCACACTCTTGGCATTCTCTTGATGAGCTTCAAGAGGTAGTCACCTGAAATGGTTTTCACTTCACAGGTGTGCCCTTGTCAGGTTTAATAAGTGGGATTTCTTGCCTTCTAAATGGGGTTGGGACCATCAGTTGCATTGTGGAGAAATCAGGTGGATACACAGCTGATAGTCCTACTGAATAGACTGTTAGAATTTGTATTATGGCAAGAAAAAAGCAGCTAAGTAAAGAAAAACGAGTGGCCATCATTACTTTAAGAAATGAAGGTCAGTCAGTCCGAAAAATTGGGAAAACTTTGAAAGTGTCCCCAAGTGCAGTCACAAAAACCATCAAGCGCTACAAAGAAACTGGCTCACATGCGGACTGCCCCAGGAAAGGAAGACCAAGAGTCACCTCTGCTGCGGAGGATAAGTTCATCCGAGTCACCAGCCTCAGAAATCGCAGGTTAACAGCAGCTCAGATTAGAGACCAGGTCAATGCCACACAGAGTTCTAGCAGCAGACACATCTCTAGAACAACTGTTAAGAGGAGACTGTGTGAATCAGGCCTTCATGGTAGAATATCTGCTAGGAAACCACTGCTAAGAACAAGCAACAAGCAGAAGAGACTTGTTTGGGCTAAAGAACACAAGGAATGGACATTAGACCAGTGGAAATCTGTGCTTTGGTCTGATGAGTCCAAATTTGATATCTTTGGTGCCAACCACTGTGTCTTTCTGCGACGCAGAAAAGGTGAACGGATGGACTCTACATGCCTGGTTCCCACCGTGAAGCATGGAGGAGGAGGTGTGATGGTGTGGGGGTGCTTTGCTGGTGACACTGTTGGGGATTTATTCAAAATTGAAGGCATACTGAACCAGCATGGCTACCACAGCATCTTGCAGCGGCATGCTATTCCATCCGGTTTGCGTTTAGTTGGACCATCATTTATTTTTCAACAGGACAATGACCCCAAACACACCTCCAGGCTGTGTAAGGGCTATTTGACCATGAAGGAGAGTGATGGGGTGCTGCGCCAGATGACCTGGCTTCCACAGTCACTAGACCTGAACCCAATCGAGATGGTTTGGGGTGAGCTGGACCGCAGAGTGAAGGCAAAAGGGCCAACAAGTGCTAAGCATCTCTGGGAACTCCTTCAAGACTGTTGGAAGACCATTTCAGGTGACTACCTCTTGAAGCTCATCAAGAGAATGCCAAGAGTGTGCAAAGCAGTAATCAAAGCAAAAGGTGGCTACTTTGAAGAACCTAGAATATGACATATTTTCAGTTGTTTCACACTTTTTTGTTATGTATATAATTCCACATGTGTTAATTCATAGTTTTGATGCCTTCAGTGTGAATCTACAATTTTCATAGTCATGAAAATAAAGAAAACTCTTTGAATGAGAAGGTGTGTCCAAACTTTTGGTCTGTACTGTATAATGCTCCTCCATTCCTCCCCAGTAGTGCCAAATATACTGTATATATAATGATTAGTGTTGAGCGCGAATATTCGAATATCTATATATTTTTTTGAGAATATCGGCACTTCGCTAATTCGCGAATATTTTGAATATAGTGCTATAAATTCGATATTTCGAATATTAGCTTTTTTGTTTTTTTTATTGTTATATTTTTTTCTTTCCCACTTCCCTAAAGTAGTTCTTACCTGTCCTTAGGATTCCTGGCTTCCTGGCTGCTCTAGTCAGTGCCTGTTGCCGCTTCTGCCAACTTCCGTGCTCATGGAGCGTCCCAATCACCATGGGAACGTCTCCATACTAGAATGTACTGTTGGATTTGAGCATTACGTTGAAATCGCAATTCTATTAATTCAAGTTATAATAATCGAATTGCGATTTCAACTTGGACCTTGTTTACTATGGTTGGCTTGATAGAATTAGCGAATATGACGAATGTATTCGTCATATTCCTCAAAACGAAGATAACGAAGTATTCTCCATCTTCGTTTTAGCTACCTATTCGTCAACTTCGCTAATTCTAGCAATCAAATAGGAAAGTTGACTATAGAGACAGCTAAGTTTAATTCGCTATGCGATTATATTACTTAGCTTTTTTTTTATAAATAGAATAATTATTGAATAATTATAATGGACATATTCGCGCCCGCCATATTCTTTTACATTGTGAAGAACTTTGACCCATGACACATCCATCAGGTGGTACAGGACAGCCAATTGAGACTTTTTTAGCACATGGACAAACCCCCTACCTTATAAATAAACCTGATCTGGCCGCCATTTTACATTCAGTCTTTTGCCAGTGTAGAGAGAGGTTGCTGTGTGGAGCAGGGACAGACTGTTAGGGACAGCAAACGCTAGCTAATAGGGCCACAAAAGTCCTTTTAAGGACTAGTATAGGTATGCTATCGATATGTGCGATATACTTATAATATACTTTTATAATGAGTTAAAAACACATAGATCTATATAGTGATAACCTGGAAGTTAGGGGCCTAGGGGCTAGAGACTCACTAGGGCCATTTTTATATAGGATAAGGTTCCAGACGGGGTCGCTCTTATCAGGGCGGGTGGTCTGTGGTTAGGCTATCAGGGCCAGAATAGCACCCCCCTGTAGGGCAATATCAGAGACAGTTCTTTGCCCACCATGTCCTTCAATACCACATCATCATCTAGCCCAGGGATGAATGGTTTTTGCTTTCCCTCCGGGATTCATCGATGTGCACTGGAACCCCCCGGATTGTGGTAGGACATATGGTTTCTCATTTGGTGCCGCCGAGCACCTGATTTAGTGCCGCCGAGCACTTGTTATTGCCTACACCACATCTATACTTTTTGCTTAACTTTAATCATTTAATTTATTTTCATTTTGAGGGATATCTTTTCCATTCACACGTCTGCAAAATGAGTCAGCATCCGTTCCGCAATTTTGGGGCTGGAATGTGCTGTACACATCCGCATTTGCGGATCCGCACTTCCGCATTCATGCTTCCGTTTTTTGCAAAAGAATATAACATGTCCTGATCTTTTCCGCAATTGCAGACAAGATTAGACATTTTCTATTATAGTGCCGATGATGTGCGGTCCGCAAATTGCGGAATCCGCAAAACACTTATGGACGTGTGAATGGACCCTCATAGTAACATTATTAAAGGTTACGTTTTATCTTTATGTATATTCTAATGGATTGCCTTCCTTGTACAGTGTTATAATATACTTTCCATGTTAGAAAGTATATTATAGTGCATTTGTATTGTGCGGCAGTTGTGTGCGGTTCTGCTGCGATACTGCAGGTCTATAGAGGGACAAGCGTTATTGGAACAAATAATTTCTACTGGTGTGATATACCAGTCGCCCCCCAAACAAACTGATGGAAGCGGGGTCTTATATGCCAATATACTTTGTTTATAGTGCATTTGGGTAGTGTTGAGTGAACTTGTGTTTTAAGTTCGGCGTCTAAAGTTCGGGTTCGGGTTATCGAAGAATCGCGTTAAGGATTCTAAATTCTGTTATGGTCCGTGGTAGCGGAATCCATAACACAATTCTTTGATAACCCGAACTTTAGACGCCAAACTTAAAACACAAGTTCGCTCAACACTACATTTGGGTACTGTATAGTGCATTTGCGCATGCGCGTACGCGAAAATTATCTTGCCGATATTTCGCATTTCAAAAATTATGAATGGAGATCGCAAATTCTAATAATATATCTGGTATGTCACTGTCCATGTTGTGGGACTATTTGTGCACTTCTAGTAATTATTTTTTGGCTGCAAATATGAGCTGAAGGTTTTTCAGGTTCGCCTGCCATTAATGTGAATGGGACCCGCTGCGAACTTGCTTTCATGAACCGTCCCAGCAGATGTTCGTCCATCACTAATTTTCAGTAGTTTTATGGAGTTCTGAGAAAGACAGCAGTGTCATTGCTGTGCTCTGTGCTTTACTGCGTCATTACATTTCATAGTTAGTTAGCTTATATATATAATACAGATAGTTAATGGGAGATAGTCAGTGTAGGTTAGATAGTGATACAGTGTAGCTGATCCATAAATACATACATACATGCTACATACATAGCATATACAGTGCTGTATGTATGTATTATGTATGTAGGTATGCTTTTTATACATACAGTACAGACATAGTGCTGTGATGTCACAAGTTCACAACAATACTTAGTGCACCAATCACTAATAAGTAGTCTGACCTTTTAAAATTTGAATTTGCACGTATTGCGCCAAAATAATCACATCATTAGTGCTGATTTTGCAATCGCAAATATATTGGAGCGCTCTATCTGCATATAAAGCTATTGTAATGTTCTGCCGTGCCAACCATTTTCTCCAGTCTCCGGAAACTTCTAGCAACTTGAAAAATGTAGCAACAGTGACCCATGCCTCGAATTCGAAAATTGCCCCTGCCGCTCATCACTAATAATGACTGTAAAAACAAACTCCCCAAAACCATGGCAGAATTGCATTTTTAATAAATTTCACTCCACAAAGATTTTTTCTCCCCCATTTTCAAGTACAAGCTATTGTAAATTAAAGCGGACATGTCACCACAAAATGCAGTGCAATCTGCAGACAGCAGGTTATAGAGCAGGATGAGCTGAGCAGATTGTATATATATAATGTAGTGGCGTAAGATTCAGTAAAATATGTAATTTATAAATTTGTTTTTTTCTAGCATAAGACCACCCCATAAACAGCTATCAGTAAACAGGGAAGTTGTTATCAGTGATTGATAGCATTCTCTAAATAAATATGTATACCTCCCCCATGTACTGAGAGCTGTACACGGGGGTGATCTATGTACACCTTTGGGGCAATTTTTTTTTATTATTGCATTGTACTCATTTTGAGCTAAAAATAATTTTTTCAATTGGTCTTTATAAAAAAAAAAATTGTACCCCTGTCTTTGTACAGCCTTGAGTTTCTCTAGTAGCAGGATCTGAATTTTTTCTCTGCTCACTCAGGCAGCTCAGATGGGCTCCTTATCTCTGATCTCTGACATTATAAAAACTCATTATAGCTCAGTAGTAATTTTAGGGTACTTTCACACTATTATTCTTTTCCGGCATTGAGTTCAGTCCTAGGGGCTCAATACCGAAAAAGAACTGATCAGTTTTCTCCTAATGCATTCTAAATGGAGAGCAATCCGTTCAGGATGCATCAGGATGTCTTCAGTTCAGTCTTTTTGCCGCATGCTGCGGTTTTATCTTCGTCCAAAATTCCGGAACACTAGCCGGATCCGGCATTTTTCCCTTTGAAATGCATTAATGCTGGATCCGGCCCCAAGTGTTCTGGCAAAACAGATCTGACATTGCGGTCTGCGCATGCTCAGACCGCAAAAAATGTGAAAGAATAAATGTCGGATCCGTTTTTTGGGATGCATATGGATCAGGATCCTGATCCGTCTGACAAATGCCATCAGTTGGCATACATTTTGACAAATCCGGCAGGCCTGCCGGAATCCTCTGCCGCAAGTGTGAAAGTACCCTTACTAATAAGAATGTGGCTTAAGTAAGAGTTAATGACCTTTTAGTAATTTAGAGATAAGGGTTAATAGATGACTGGCACTATGTGAAAGTAAAAAGTGCATTCACACAGCTAGAAAAACAGTTAACACTTTGTGACAGAACGACTTAATATTTTTAATAAAGACCAATTGAAAATATGATTTTTAGATCAAAATTAGTCAAATGCAATCATTAAAAAAAATTCCCTCTGAAGGTGTACATAGCCTTAAAGTTACAAAAAATTTAAGATTTAAATGTATAAATGTACAAGTTTTACTGAATCTTTTCCCACAAAACTATATATCAATGTGCTCAGCTCCTCCTGCTCTATAACATGCCATAGCGTGCTATGTAAATGATCCCCATTGAATATATTTGATTGGATTATCTCTAAACTGACGGTGTTTGTGGTTTCACACAGGATTACCCATCTGTTGGGCAGCTTGCACAGAAGCTTTCACAAAATAACATCCAAGTTGTCTTTGCAGTCACATCCAATATGGTTAAAACATACCAGGTAAGATGGTGTAATGTGAGCTGGAGAATAAAGAAGGCTAAGGTGACTCTGGATATTGATGTATGCAGTAAAATTATTTATCTCCTATTAAGGCCTCATGCACTCGGCCATTGCCGGCCGCGGCCGTATTGCAGCCCGAAAACAGTAGGTCCACAATAAATGGGGACCGGCCGCGTGACCCACTTGAATGGGTCCGCAATCTGGAAGGTCGGTGCAGAACGGAGGCACGGAGTGCTTCCGTTGGGTTTCTGTCCGTGCCTCCGCACTGCAAAAAAGTTCTGCATGCACTACTTTTTTGCGGTGCGGACCGTCGGATGCGGAGCGCGGATCCCATTCAAGTGACCCCCCACATGCGGATTGTAATTTGCAGTCCACAGCACGGGCCCGGCCGGCACACGTTCGTGTGCATGAGGCATAACAGATATTCACAACGAGTTAATGTTCCAGATTTTTTTTTTTTATTGTTCGATATTACAGATAGTGGTTCCAGGTGCCGCTATTTGGTGCCTCTGTATGGCCCCATATTTTGAGTGTTTTTTTAATGAAAAATACTTCCATAAAAGGGTATACAATGGAACATGCCACAAATGATTTTACACTATATAAATAGGATATTTGGTATATGGCAGAGTATGGACCCATATTATGCGGTATTACTTTATAGCATAAAACCATAATACTGCCATTGTCATGAGGCTTAAAGGCGTTGTCTCACTTCAGAAAGTGGCAATTTTCATGTAGAGAAAGTTAATACAAGGCACTTACTAATTTATTATCAATATTGCTTCCTTTTAGCTGGCTAGGCTCATTTTTCCATTTTATTATACACTGCTCGTTTCCATGGTTATGACCACCGTGCAATCCAGCATCGGTGGCCGTGCTTGCACACTATAGAAAAAAGAGGCAGCCTCTCTGGTTGCCTGGACTATAAGAGCGCACATAGACCGCTGCTTTTTTCTATAGTGTGCAACTGCAAGCACGACCACCGATGCTGGATTGAAGGGTGGTCGTAACCATGGAAATGAGAAGTGTATAATGTGATGGAAAAATGAATCCAGCCAGCAAAGGAGGCAATATGTACAATCACAATACATTAGTAAGTGCCTTGTATTAACTTTCTCTACTTGATAAATGTCATTTGCTGAAGTGATACAACCCCTTTAAAGTAAGGAGAGAGCTGGTTAATTTGATTCTGATTCATCTGAGCTGATATTTTTAAGACCTTTATTGCCCTGGATGTGGCCCTATTGACACATTTTGTGCATTTGGAAAGCAACATTTGGAAATTGAGGCTATAGTCACACTAGTGACTATATTACATTGTGTAAAACTTCAGTTCCTGTAAATGCATTATGTTATTGCAGGAATCAGATTTCAGTTTTGCATTGACAAACAGGTAGTCAACTTTAGTCTTTAAAGAGGACCTGTAACCCCCCCCCCCCCATGTAATAACAATTTTAAAGCACATTTTCACATAACTCTATGCTGTGATGTTCCTTTGTTATTCCTACTAAAAGTTTATAAGTGAATTGCCATTAATCTTAAATGAAGGCCCAGCTCTGATGAGGCAGGTGTACTTACTTTGAAAATCCACGTCCAGATGGCTGATATTAAAAGAGCGAGTTCAGCTAGACTCAGAATGCTGATTTTAATATGAAGTGGGAAAACTATCCAAAAAAGGGAGTTAGCACTAGCAATAGTAATGACCTGTAATAAATTGTAATTAATGATAACAGATTTCTATTTTTTTTTTGGTCTAAGCCCTCTCAAAAAATGTATAATGGTTATTTAGTCAGTTGTATGTACCTGAAAATTAAAACTACAACTCATCCAGTAAAACGAGCCATCATATAGTTGCATCAACAGAAAAATATTTGGTTTTAGATATTAAATGTTTTTATTGTACACAAGTGGTAAACTAAAAAAATATAATTTACATACTTGGTATCTCTGTATTTGCATGCTGCCCTAAGCACTTTGTACATGTTACCCCACGGATGCATTTTATTTATTATAAATGCTATATTTTTCAGGATCTCAGTAATTTGATTCCTAAATCTGTGGTTGGGAGATTGTCTAACGATTCAAGTAATGTTGTCCAGTTGATCACAGAGGCTTATCAGGTAAGAAGTCCAGTTCTGTAACACAGTGGACTCAAGGGGGAAAATGATCACACCCTGAGTGATTTTGAGTCTTTGGTAAATTAATACATCATCAATTTTCCCACATCCTGTAATGAATGTTGACGCGTTTATAACCCGGGCAAAGTTTGTAACCATAAACTTCTGTTTTAATACTTCCTCTCCTTAAAAAAGCAACCGTTACTTAAAGGGGTATTGTGGTTTCTGCAAACAAGTTTGTTTTTTGCATAATGAACGGTATACCGCTTTCCAATATACCGTTACAAGAGAAAAGTAGGTAAACTCTTTGGAATTACCTGGATTTCTGCATTTATTACTCATAAACTGGGGTTGTTATCCAAGTCACAATTATACTGTATTATACTGTAGAAACTCCATTGTGGCAGAACACAGCCATGTCAATGGTATTGTGGATTCCCATTGGAAACAATGGAAAGCAGATCTGATGCTGTTATTTTAGTATTGATTTCAATGCAAAAAATGTGCTGAAATTCACAAAATATTTAATAGGGCTGTCTCACTTCAGCAAATGGCATTTACCATGTAGAGAAAGTTAATACAAGGCACTTACTAATGTATTGTGATTGTCCATATTTCCTCCTTTGCTTTGCTCCTTTCTCTAAAGTGTGCAAGTACGACCACCACTGCTGGATTACAGGGTGGTCGTAACCATGGAAACGAGCAGTGTATAATAAGATGGAAAAATTTGTCCAGCCAGCAAAGGAAGCAATATGGATAATCATAATACATTAGTAAGGGAGTTGTATTAACTTTCTCTACATGATAAATGTAATTTGCTGAAGCGAGACATCACCTTTAAGCCATGTGAACATACTGTTCCAGTCCCGTGTCTGGTAAGATCACATAGGTATGATTAAGGCACAGTACCGTAATCCACACGGAGTGGAGGGGGATCTCGCATTGTCCTCCGTTCCAGCTTTCACTCAGATCAAAAACACCCAGATATCCAGAGCTCCACCATCAGCCAAGTAATCACACCCCACCTGACCCAGCTGGCTGACTGCTGATGCACTACTTGTTCCTCCTTCACCGAGGCCAGGAACCTTGTAGTCTGCCTGGCCTATGCTCTACCAAAAACCTAAAGTTCTATAGGGCTAGAAACCAGCAGGGGTGACACTGGCATTCTTACCCTTTTTCTCTCTTAACCATTTCAGAGGGGCATGATCCGAGACCAGCTTAAACCTCCATCCCAGGAGGTAGTATCGGAGATAATCAAGGGCCCATTTGATGGCCAAGCATTCCCTTTCAATTATCGAGTAATTCCGTTCTGCTTGGGGACAGTTTTCTGCGGAGGTGACACACGGGATGTTCCTCCTCATTTACGACTTGAGACATCACTGCCCCTAGGACTACATCTGATGCATCTGCCTGAATAATAAATTCCCAGGAGAAGTCAAGGGCTACCAAGATGGGCTGTCTACAAAGAGCGGACTTAAGCTTTTGAAAGGCTTCTTCAGCCTCCGAGGACCACTTAATTATAGCAGATTTTCTCCCTTTTGTAAGGTCGGTCAGGGGTACTGCTATCTCTGCAAACTTAGAGACAAATCTCCTGTAGTATCCCACAATACCGAGAAATGCTTTGACCTGTTTCTTAGTAAGTGGGTGGGGCCATTCTTGGATAGCTTCCACTTTAGATATCTGGGTTTTTATTATTCCTCTTCCTACGATGTATCCAAGGTATCTAGCCTCTTCCAACCCCATGGCACACTTACTTGGATTTATAGTAAATCCGACCTTTCATAGCGCATCTAGGATAGTTTGAACTTTACTGAGGTGACTCTCCCAATCTTGACTGAAGATCACTATATCATCCAAGTAAGCGGCTGTATATTCCCGGTGTGGGCGTAAGATTCGGTCCATAGCTCTCTGAAAGGTGGCGGGGGCCCCTTGTAACCCAAACGGCATTATAACGTACTGGAAGAACCCTTCCGGTGTAGAGAACACATTTTTTTTCCTTAGCCTCGTTTGACAACGGAATTTGCCAATTTCCCTTTGTAAGATCTAATGTAGTTATGTAGCGAGCTGGCCCTAGTCTCTCAATGAGCTCATCCACCCGGGGTATGGGATAAGCATCTACTTTGGATACCTCGTTTAATTTGCGGTGATCATTCTCCATTTAGCTTTGGGACTAGCACTATGGGACTAGACCACCCACTTTTCGATTTCTCAATTACCCCCAGTTTTAACATTCTCTGGACCGCTTTGGAAACTATCTCCCTTCGGGCCTCGGGTATCCTGTATGGTTTTAAATTTACTCATGCGTGATAGTGATGATTGAACTCGAGCATTTCGATGCTCGGCACATGGCGGTACTCGGCCGACTACCGCATGTGCTCAAGCGCCATGCTCGAGTCTCCTCCCCACACGTTTCTTGGCTGCTACGCAGCCAATAAACATGCAAGTAAGTACTGCCCTCACTGTAATGCAAGTAGCCATGTTGCGGACAGTTAAATTATTCACGCCACATCTCCTGTTTAAAATGTACGCATCCCTGCAGGAATTGCAGAGCGTGGAGCGAAACGGCCGTCTTTTAAACTGCATAAGCTAGACATTAAATGCTGATTGCCTGAATCCTCCTTATGCTAATAGTAAAAGTCAACTTGCCTACCTCCTCAATCTGGGCAATTGCAAGATTACAACTTTTGGAGGTATCTTTTCTATCTGCTCTACGCTGGATTTGTCTTTTGGTATCGGAACCTACTTAAGATTGGAAGATTTGGATCCCCTTTCCTTTGTTTTTTCTCTCCTATTATTCCTTTTTATATGCATAACTGTATGACTTTATGCTCCCCTACTAACAGTACTTTGGAGGAACGTGAGCTTCCCTAACTATATATTAATTGATCTGAATGTGTCCTCCTTTATAATGCATAATTGTATGGCTCCCTGTTCCCCTACTAACAGCATCTTAATTACACTAACTGACTTGATTGCGTTCTCCTACATATGTATATTTGTACGTCTCTTCTGTTTCCCCATTAATAGCATCTTGGATGAACTTCAGTTTTCCTAATTTTATTAACTGATCTGATTGTGCTATAAGCTCACCGTACAGCGAGTAGCTAGGTTTGCGCTGCTTTTTATGAATTTATACTTAAAAGTTAGCTAATCAATTGTACACTTACACTGAATTGATTTAGTAATGTATTAACCCTTTTGACTGTAAATAGTATGTATTATCTATTTATTTGATACATAAGACATGCAACCCAGCAAAGGAGGGGGGAAGGGAAGGAAAAGGGGAAGTAAAAAGAAAGGGAAAAAAGGGGGGGAGGGAAGAAAAATAAGGGGGGTAAGAAAGGGGAAAAAAATAAACTCCAAAAATGTCTAAACAGGGGGTAGAAAAAAGGGGAGAGGTCAACCAGAATTAAATACCTCAATTTCCCCAATGTTCAACAGAGTAGAAAGATCTAAACAACAATTACTGACTAATATAAGTGGACAGACTAGCCCGCCTAGGAGGAAGAAGGGTGAAATATCTCAAGCTCAGGAAGGGGATTCCCCCGGTTCCACAGAGAAAGTTACTGCGAGATCAACCATTGGGGATTCCCAGCCTGGGGAGAGCGGCAACAAACAATTAAAAGATGTGGAGAAAACTACATCCACCAAAGATGAGAATCTGCCTAGCCTGCAGGACATATTTCAAGAAATAAAAAATGTTATGTGGCAATACAGGACCCCTCTCTCCAGATTGGAAATGTTAAGGAGATGGTGGGGCTCCTCAGGGTAGATCTACAAAAATATAAAGACAGGTTGACAGAAGTAGACAAGAGAACACTCAGAGGATCTTCTGCATACAATAGTGAAAGAAAAAAGTGGTCTGAAAGTGGAAAACAGAGAACTCAAAAATAAACTACTAGATCTGGAAAATTAGATCTAGGAGGGCTAATTTGAGATGCTTGGGGTTCCTGGAGGGGGTGGAGGGACGAGACCTTCCTGGCTTTATACAAACTTGGCTGAGGGAACAACTGGGACAGGATATTTCAGACTATAAAAACTTTGTCGAGCGAGCCCACAGATTGACGGCAAGCCTGCCCCCTCCTGGTGCAAGATCGTGGCCAATAATAATTAACTTTTTATCGGTTAGGGACAAGGAAGAGGTACTACGTAGGTCAAGAAAAAAAGGGATGTTTGATTACGCGGGTACAACAATAATGTTATTCTCCGACTATGCAAAGGAAACAGTAAGAGAAAGAAGTCAATTTATAGATGTAAAAAAAACGTTACACTTAAATAATGTAAACTATTCAATGATGTTTCCGGCTAAGCTGAGAGTCGAATGGGAGAATAAAACTAGTTTTTTTGAGACTGCAGAAGCATAGAAGTGTATGGATTAGAGAAAAAATAAAGAATTGAGGTGTAATATAGGGCTGGGTCTTAATCGCCAGGGAGTAATGCTAAGTGGGAGAGCCAGGTTCGTATGCTAGCCTGGGTCATTCAGAAAGGGTGGGAGGGGTTTGTAACCTGCTGCGGCGTTAAACCCTGGGAGGGAGGAGGCAAAGTTTTTTTTTTTCTGCTGTTGTTGCTTCTCTCCTCTTCTCCCCATCTCCCCCTTACTTTGCGCCAGTCCCCGGGCCTTTAACTATAGCCAGGAAATGGAAGGTTAGTACCAAAGAAATTTTATGAGACTAATTTAATGAAATATTAGGGGCTTGAGTCTTTGACGCAATACATAGATTTCTTCCCGCTATAATCTGCCTCCAAGAAACACAAGACAGATGGGATGATAACCAGGGTGACTAGGTCATGGATGCAATATGCTTTCCATTCGGTTTATTCATCATATGCGAGAGGAGTGAGTATACTAATTCATCGAAAACATAGACATTAAAATAGTAAAAACCGCTATAGATGGAGAAGGCCGTTATATTCTTATGGATTGTATTTTGGAAGGCAAAGCATGGATGATAGCAAATGTATATATACCGCCACCTTTCAAAACAGATGTCCTATTAAAAATAAATTAGTTTGTGCTTAAGGTGGGGGATAAACCACTGTTAATTAGGCGATTTTAATAATGTAATAGACAGTAAATTGGATAGATGTAGACTATGCAATTCCCAAATAATAAACACAGGTTCAAGATTAAAAGACATTATAGTAGAATTGGGTTGGATTGATATCTGGAGGGAAATGCACCTAAAGTTAAAAAGATACTCATGCTTTTCAAAAACTCACAGGAGTTTATCATGGATTGACTTAGTTTTCATAGATAATAAAGGTGCACAGGATATTGATCGGGTCAAGTATGGACAACGAGGGATTTCGGATCACAACTCAATTAAAATAAATATTTAAAAAAATAAAAAAATAGAGGGATGAATATAAGCATAGGGTGGATAAGCATAATGGGTATTCACGATAAGATTTTGAAAGAGATTAGGTAATATTTTGAGATTAACGAGGGTTCAGCAGAAAGTAGTGTGGTATGGGAGGCCGCAAATGCTTTTATAAGAGGGATTATCACTAAATACACAGTAATATATAAGAAGGGAATAAGGAAAAAAATAATGGACTTAGAAAACGTGGTCGGAATATTGGAAAAAATATATATTGATAACCCCAAGAGCACAAAATTATAAAGAGTGGGTAGATAAAGCGGCTAAGCTGGAAAGTGACCTACTCTTAGTGGCGGAACAACAAAAAGAAAATTACGTGAGTGACAACTATATCTACGCACACATACCTGGTAAAAAGTTAGCCAACCTCGTGGCAACTCAGATAAAAAAAACAATAATTATATTCATTGCTTGACAGACAAACATGGTCATAAAATAGTTGAACAAACAGCTAAAATGGATTTGATTAAGGAATGTTTTGAAGAGATGCATAGGGGTAACATAAATAAGAGTTTGGTGGATTTTCAAAATTCTTTAGGGAAAATTTCTATTATCACGCTAACTTTAGACCAAAGGGAAAGTCTGGAAGCCCCTCTAGACTTTACAGAAGTGGAAGCAATATTATTAAACATAACCAAGAATAAGGTACCCGGAATTGATGGTATCCCGTTTTAAGTCTATGTCCAATATAAAGAAATACTAATTCCAAAAATGCTCACAATGTGGGCTGCTTTGAGGCTCCTAGATACTTTGAGAGAAGCTCTAATAACACTAATCTTAAAACTGGGGAAAGATTCAGCCTTCCCGGACTCATATCGCCCTATCTCATTAATTAACACTGATAATACAATTCTAGCAAGGATTGTAGCGAATAGACTTGGGAGGGTGGTCCCTGAGATTGTTCATGAGGATCAGTCGGGCTTTATGGCAGGAAAAACCACAACCGATAATATAATCAGATACTTCGTTGGCACCCAGTTGAAGCCCACAAATTGTGGCGAACGCATGATTGTAACTATAGACGCTTCCAAAGCTTTTGATACGATTGAATGGCCTTTCTAATTTGCTACATTGAAGAGAATGGGATTTGGAGACAATAATTTTGTATCCTGGGTTAAGCTATTGTATACTGAAGTCTCCGCAAGGGCAATATTGAATGGCGAATATTCTGATAAAATACGAATTGGCAGGGGGGTTAGGCAGGGATGCCCTCTATCTCCCCTGCTATTCCCTATAGTTATGGAACCTCTAGCCAATTTGATTAGGCAAGATAAAGAAATTGTGGGCTTCAGGTTTGGGGCCCATGAGGAAAAAATTGCTTTATACGCAGACGACATTATGTTTGTGGGGTCTCATAGTTCACTTATGAAGATCTTTCAGGTATTTGACGATTATAGCAACTATGTTGGACTATTTATAAACTGGTCCAAATTGGCCTGTATCCCGATTGATCCCTTGAACGGCTTTGTACCAGGATTGCTGGAAATCAAAGAGAGGCAAGAACCGGTTAAATACCTAGGGATTCAGATAACTAATCCCAGGGACTACGTACAGTTGAACGTGCTCCCTAAGCTACAGGAGATTCGGAAGAAAATAGACGTTTGGAAAAAATTACATGTCTCGATGGCGAGTCGTATTTCATTGGTGAAAATGTTTATACTACCCTCGATGAATTACATATTTTGGAATGCACTGTTAAAAATTTTTTTTTTTTAAATGGCTACGTTAATAGCTGACTTGATATGGTGCGATATAAAAACAAGAATAAGAGCACAAATATTGAACATTCATTAAACAGAGGGTGGACTATCAGTTCCGGATTTAGAACTGTGTTTTATTGCTGGGCAGATTAAAAATATGTTAACCTGGAGCAAGTCATACAGATACAAGACCATGATAGCAAGAATCAACAAAAGCCTGGAAAATTGTAGCATTTTTCAAGTGGTAGAGGCAGATATTTTGTCGCAGCAACAGTCTGGTAGGGTACCCCTTTTTGAGATGTGGACTAAAGTTTGGAATTTGACAAGAGGACTGTGGCATCAGAAGGGGGTACACCTTGACACCTTGCTGTGGGATAACATTCACCTCAGGGAATTAAAATTAATTGAACAAAAAAATTGGAGGAAATATGGCATTTTTAAAGTGGTCCAGGTATGGAAAGAGGGAGATATAATTACTTATCAAGATCTAAAAAAAATAATATGGAATGGGAAATAAAGACCTGAGTTTCTTTTACTTACAATTGAAACAAGCCCTGAGAGCGGAGATAGGAAAAGGATAACAAATTGGCACCCTCCCTTACCCCTTAGCTAACATTTCTAACTTGGCAGTTGGGAGGAAACTGATCTCCAAAATATATGGATGCTTGCTACACCAGAAGACAAATGAAAAAGCGGTTAATACCTTAAACTATAGATGGCAAAATGTTCTAAACTTGCAAAAGGAAGACTATTGGGAAAGAGCCATACGGGCTAAGAATAGGGTATCAAAAAACTTCTCCCATAGAATTACTCAGTTTAATATATTATACCGACTATATTACTCCCACAAGACTCTAATGAAATGTTATAAATCTAAACAATTTAGTTGTAAAAAATGTGGGGAGGAAGGGGTAGATGATGTTCATATACTTTGGGCATGTATAAAGATTCAGCAGTTCTGGGGAAATGTAAAAAAAAAATATAGAGGGATACCATCCACTCAGAGTCCCTATCTGCCTCGAGATATGTGTTTTGGGAATGATGGACAAAATAGTTATCGCCCAAGATCGAGAGGTAGTATCTAAACTATTATTTTATCCGAGGAAATGCATTGTGGCACATTGGGGAGACAGGGTGGCACCTACAGTTAAGGAATGGGAGAATTTGACTAGAGCCTTGCTGGCCAGAGAGGAATTTCACTTGGTATCAAACAAGAAAAAACATAGTTTTGCTAGAACATGGCAGAAATGGCTAGGGTAGCTGGCTGTGGCTGGGCGCGACTGGGGGGGGCGGTGACGGGTGGGCGTGGGGGAGGGGAGAGGGGGAGAAAGCACCCTTTTTTTTTTCTCCCCCCCAGGGGAGAGCTAAGCATCGGAGACGGGTGGGAGGGAATGTATTGTGCAACATTATAGAACATTTGTACTGTAAAAAAGAAGGTAAGGACTGTTGAAAAACTGTATGAAATATATAAACAATAAAGAATATTTAAAAGAGAAAGTGTACGCATCCCTAAAATATCAGTGATATCCAGTGCACTTTTTTGGTAGACGGTGTCCGCTGCGGACAGTTAAATCATCCGCGCCACATCTCCTGTTTAAAGTGTGCGCATCCCTAAAATATCAGTGACATCCAGTGTACCTTTTTCCAACGCTACTGTACGTGTGACATACTTTCAAGCATACATCACATTTAAAATGAAGAAGGCGAGCAGTAAGGGACGAAGAATTTGCCTTGATGCTGATGGTGCACGCAGAGGCCGTGGCGCTGGGCGCAGAGAAACGATCATCCACGATACCTAGTTGCAGGGCGGCGCAGGACACCACTCTTGAAGTCAGACCAGTGCGACCAGGTGGTCGGTTGGATTGCAGCAGATAATGCTTCCAGTCGGTTAAGCACCACCCTGTCTTCCACCAAGTCCAGTCTCAGTAGCCAGGAATCTGGTCAACACAATCCTCACCCTGATTCTCCTTCCTCCCACCATGGAGAGTCTGAGCAAAAGAGTGATCCCACACTCGGATATTCCGAGGACCTCTTTTCATCGCCATTACTTGATTTGGTCCTCTCGCCAAGCACGCTTGAAGAGGGACATGAGATCTTGTGCTCTGATTCCCAACCTCGAGCATCCACAGTCACAAGAAGATGACGGTGGGGAATGGCAATTAGTGTTTAATGAGGTGGATGATGATGAGACACAGTTGCCAATGAGTCAACATCAAATTACTGTCTCAAGAGGTTGATGAAGAGGATGAGACACAGTTGTCAATCACTAAGGTTGTGGTTAGGTCAACAAATCAGGAGGATTATCAGAGTGAGGAAGTGGAAGAGGAGGTGGTGGACGATCAGGTCACTGACCCAACCTGGGAAGGTGGAAAGCCAAGCGAGGACAGCAGTACAGAGGGGGAGGGATCTGCAGCACCGCAACAGGCTGGAAGAGGCAGTGCCCACACCAAACAGGAAATCTCCCTTGCCCTTGCATTTTTTAGGAAAGTGCGGAAGACAAAAGAATAGTAGTTTGCAACCTGTGCCATACGAAAATGAGCCGGGGCGTGAACACTAGCAACCTCACCACTACCAGCATGATCTGCTACATGGCATCCAAGCACCATAATAAGTGGGATGAACGCCTGGGTCCACAATCTGTGTCTGCGGGTCACACCACTGCCTCCTCTTCCCCTATGTTACGTGCTGGCCAATCCCCTGTCGAAGGCGCAGTCCCAGATGCCTCCCACCCTGCACCTGGACCTTTGCAAGCACCATCAGCGACCACATCTACTTCCGTGTCCCAGCGCAGCATCCAAATGTCCTTACCACAGGCCTTTGAATGCAAGCGAAAATACCCAGCCACCCACCCACAGGCCATAGCACTAAATGCGCAGCTTTCCAAATTACTGGCCCTGGAAATGTTGCCATTTAGGCTTGTGGACACTGAGGCCTTCCACAGCCTGATGTTGGCGGCCATCCCGCGTTATTCAGTCCCCAGCCGCCACTATTTTTCAAGGTGTGCTGTGCCCGCCTTGCACCAACATGTGTCCCGTAACATCACATATGCCCTAACCCACGCAGTTATTGGGACAGTCCACTTAACCACAGACACAGTGCATTCGGCCAGGGACGCTACATTTCCCTGATAGCACACTGGGTGAATGTTGTGGAGGACGGGAATGAGTCGTACCCTGGGATGGCACAGGTGCTACCGACGCCAAGGATTGCAGGCCCTACATCAATCAAGGTTTCCGCTAGGACCTACGTTATTGGTTCCAAACCCCACTTCTCCTCCTCCGCCTCCTCCTCCACTTCTACCTCCGATTTTTCCATGTGCAGCACCAGTCAGTAATCAGTCTATAACTGGAAGCAGTGTAGCTCTGCAGTTGGGAAGCGGCAACAGGCCTTGCTGAAGCTGATATGCTTAGGGGACAAACAGCACACCGCCGCAGAGCTGTTGCAGGGGATAAAAGACCAGACTGAGCTGTGGCTCTCGCCACTCAACCTAGAACCAGGCATAGTTGTGTCTGATAATGGCTGTAACTTGGTGGCGGCTTTGGAGCTTTGGAGCTCAGCACGCTCAGACACATCCCATGCCTAGCCCACGTGTTCAACCTTGTGGTTCAGCGGTTTCTAAAAACCTACCCAAATTTGTCTGAGCTACTGGTGAAGGTGCACTACGTGTATGCACATTTCTGCATGTCATCGACAGCTTCAGCCGGTCTGTCAATGCTGCAGCAGTGCTTGAAATTGCCAGCTCACCGACTGTTGTGCGACGTGAGCACGCGCTGGAACTCCACGTTCCACATGTTGGCCAGGCTTTGTGAGCAGCAGAGGGCAGTAGTGGAATACCAGCTGCAACATGGTCTTCGCCTTTCCAGTCAGCTTCCGCTATTCACAAGCGAGGAGTGGGCATGGATGTCTGACCTCTGTGAGGTTTTAAGAAACTTTGAGGAATCAACACAGATGGTGAGTGGCGATAACGCTATTGTCAGTGTGACCATCCCACTTCTGTGTCTACTCAAACGCTCGCTGCTCACAATTAAGGCCAACGCTTTGCATGTGGAACAGGTGGAAATGGGGGAAGACATTACACAGTGTGATAGCCAGACCACCCTAAGTTCGTCTTCTCATCGTGAATTGGACGATGAAGAGGAGGAGGAGCAGGAGACGGTTGCCTCTGCTACAGAAGGTAGTACCCATGGAAGTTTAATTCCATCTGTTCGGCGTGAGTGGGCAGAAGAAGAGGATGAGGAGATTGAGAGTGATCCTCCTGATGATGACAGCGAAATCTTGCCTTTTGGTACTCTGGCACACATGGCTGACTTCATGTTAGGCTGCCTTTTCTGCGACCCGCGCGTTATATGCATTTTAGACAACACGGATTACTGGTTGTTCACCCTTCTTGACCCCCGTTACAAAGAGAACTCAACTCTCATTCCAAAAATTTCCATCTGACAATGCTGGCGGCAGAGTCCATAGTTCCTTGGCCAACCGAGGAGGGGAGACAAGGAGAACACACAGCAGTTCCAACAGAGGCAGGGCAACACTCTCCAAAGCCTGGGACAGTTTCATGACACCCCGCCAGCACCCTCACCCTGATGCGCGGCCTAGTGTCACAAGGAGGGAAACATTTTGGAAGATGGTGAAGGAGTACATAGCAGACCGTGTCAGCGTCCTCAGTGCCTTACAACTACTGGGTGTCTAAGCTGGATACGTGGCACAAACTGGTTCTCTACGCCTTGGAGGTGCTGGCCTGCCCTGCCGACAGCGTTTTGTCTGAGTAAGTATTTAGTGCTGCTCTTGGCATTATAACGGATAAGCGTATCCGCCTGTCAACTGAAAATGCTGACAGGTTCACTCTTATAAAAATGAACAAGGCCTGGATTGACCATGACTTCTCGACTCCACCAGAGGAAAGCTGATGAACATAAAGGCACTTTAAATGTGTTGTTTGTAATGTACTGAATACACTGTATTCCCATGCACCCCTTCCACCACAAACAAGGTTATATGGTTGAATCTTCCTTTTCTCATCCTCCTTCTCTTCCATTATATCAACACATACCTTTTCGTCGCATATAATGCCTTCGCATATAATGTTTTACAGGGTCAGCTCACCTTTAGGCCCTTGCATATAATTTTTTAGAGGTGCAGCTCACCTTTAGGCCCTCGCATATCATTTTTTAGAGGGTCAGCTCACCAGCAGGCCCTCGCATATAATTTTTTAGAGGGTCAGCTCACCAGCAGGCCCTCGCATATAATGTTTTACAGGGTCAGCTCACCAGAAGGCACTCTCATTCAATTTTTTAGAGGGTCAGCTCACCAGCAGGCCCTTGCATATGATGTTTTACAGGGTCAGCTCACCAGCAGGCCCTCTCATATAATTTTTTAGAGGGTCAGCTCACGAGCAGGCCCTTGCATATGATGTTTTACAGGGTTAGCTCACCAGCAGACCCTCGCATATAATTTTTTAGAGGGTCAGCTCACCAGTAGACCGTCGCATATAATGTTTTACAGGGTCAGCTCACCAGCAGGCCTGCACCTCAAATCTTTTACAGGGTCAGCTCACCAGCAGGCCCGCACCCAAAATCTTTTACAGGGTCAGCTCACCTGAAGGCCCTCTCATATAGTGTTTTAGAGGGTCAGCTCACCTGCAGGCCCTCACCTACAACCTTTTAGAGGGTCAGCTCACCAGCAGGCCTGCACCTAAAATCTTTTACAGGGTCAGCTCACTAGCAGGCCCGCACCTAAAATCTTTTACAGGGTCAGCTCACCAGCAGGCCCTCGCATATAATCTTTTAAAGGGTCAGCTCACCTGCAGGCCCACACCTAAAATCTTTTACAGGGTCAGATCACCTGTAGGCGCTCACCTAATTATACCTGATAGGAAAGTTGCGCATGCTGACTTGCTTGGATGTGGTAGCTGTAGCTGTTTTTCAGGCTCCCTCTCCGGAATTGAACCCTGATTCCCCGTTACCCGTAGTCACCATGGTTTGTGCTGACGATAACATCAAAAGTTGATAGGCCAGACATCCGAATGGATCATCGCCATCACAGGGACGTGCGATCGGCCCCAGGTTATCTAGAGTCTCCAAAGCGGCAGAAGGCCCTCACCCATAATGTTTTAAATGGTCAGATCAGCATTCCCTTGCTCCAAATGTTTTTGAGGGTCACCAGGAGGCCATCAATCATAATTTTTCAAGGCTGTGTATGATGCCCTCCTTTATGTGTAATAAAGGGTGTATTGTAGTGCCGGATCCTTATCATTTTTGTCAGCCTTTTCACTTAGTGCATAGGCTTTATGAGTGTAGGAGTCCCACTACATGAACAATTGTACCACAATGTGAATGAGGCCCTCCTTTATGTGATATACAGGTTGTATCGGAGTGCCTCTTCCTTGTAATTTTTGGCAGCACTTGCACTTTATATACAAGTAAATATACAGGAAAGAATGTTTCCTAACAACGTTTCCTCTAAAATCGATTTTATCTTCGGTTTTGTGCGTATTATTGTCAGTCTGTAAAAGTGGCGTACTACTCGGACAACATAGTTCCCAGCAGCGACCTGGGAGTCCAAGATGCATCCAGACATCCTCCCCATGCTGTTCCTGAACCATTACTGTGGCGTTTCCATGAATTTCTAACCTTTTCCTATGAACCAGGCACCCTCCCCTCTTCAGAGCAGGGGGTGCCTGGTTTAATGCTCGGGTTCTCCCACTGACTTCCATTATACTCGTGTGTTCGGTCCGAGCCTCCGAGCACCTGAGCACTATGGTGCTCAATCAACACTAGTGCCTGAGGCTCCGTTAGAATCTTATGTTCCAAGACCTTGGTTAACCCAGGGGTTTCTGTGAACAAGTCCCTATTCTGCTGTAACAGGAGCTGGCATTTGTATTTTTGGGACGGGGACAGGGTTTCGGCAATTTTTACCTTGTCGATAGTGGCGTCTAGTTGGGTCAACAGACATGGGCTCTCAGGGGGGTCCCTATCCTTCCATGGTTTTAGCAAGTTGATGTGGTAGATTTTATAAGGCTTTCTCCTACCTGGCTGATGTACCCAGTAGTTCACTTTGCCCACCCTCTCAGTTATCTCATAGGGCCCTTGCCACTTGGCTAGGAACTTGCTCTCTTCAGTCCCCTGGACTGAACTGTCTAAGAAGGGTCGTCCTGTTGTATATGTTTGCTTGCGCCTCCTGTGCCTGGAGCATATGCTCTTTCACAATAGGTGTTACCTGAGCTATTCGCTCCTGCAATGTATTGACATGTTCGATGACACTTTTGTAAGGCGTGACCTCACTCTCCCAGGTCTCCTTAGCGATATCTAACAGGTCTCGTGGATGCCTTCTATACAACAGCTCAAAAGGCGAGAAACCTGTTGACACGGGGTCCCTCTCTGATTGAGAACAGTAGATAAGGCAACAGGCAATCCCAATCTCGGCCATCTTTCTCAACTGGGTACGCAACTGGGTAACTTGCAATACTTTACAGAGATCCCGCATGACCTTTGACATGAACGGGGTCCCCTGGTCAGTCAGGATCTCCTTGGGCAGCCCTGTTCTGGAAAACATCTGGAACAGTTCTCTGGCTATAATTTTGGAGGTAGCTTTCCTTAAGGTCACCGCTTCAGGGTATCGGGTGGCATAATCCATCACCAATAAGATATATTGGTGCCCCCTAGCGGACTTTACTAAAGGCCCGACTAAATCCACTGCAACTCTCTCGAATGGTACCTCAATAATAGGTAATGGTATTAGAGGGCTGCGGAAGTTTGCAACTGGAGAGTTTACTTGGCAGGTAGGGCAGGATTGGCAATAATCCTTAATCTCTCTGTAACACCCAGGCCAATAAAACCTCTGTAAAACCCTTTCAGCCCAAAGTATCCCCCTAAGACATGGCTATGTGCCAGATCCATTACCATGCGTCGGTATATGGTTTAGGAACCATGAGCTGTTCCACTAATTCTTCCCAGATTTTAGTCACCCGGTATAACTAATTTTTATTTATTGCAAAGTGAGGGTACCTTTCGTCTGCCCCTGGCTTTTGAGGTGCACCATTGACTACCCCCACATTATTTAAGGCCCCTTTTAGAGTCTTATCTCGGAACTGAGCAGTCCCAAAGTTTTCCCTAGACACCTCTAAGTCAGGGACTATCTCCTCAACGACAGACTCCTCTTCATCCTCGCCTACCATGCCCGAGAATGGAAAATCAGGGACCAGCTCAGTGTTGAGGAGCACAGGGCTGTCTGCGCCCTCCGGGCTTGGTTGCGGTACTGCCTTGGCCCACAAATTCCAGAAGAAAGGACAATCTTGGCCAAAATTCATCTCGTGCATCAACCCCTGCACGACCCCTTCCTAGAGGTACAACGTACCCTCTTCTGTCTTTAAGGTGACCTGGGCTATTGGGTAAACATTGGTATCACCATGAATGCAGGTGACTCCCAAGGTTCTCCCGGGAACCAATTTATGAGGAATACTGGCCCTTATGAGCGTGACCAGGCTCCCCGAGTCCAAAATTCCCGTTGTGGGGTTGCCATTAACATTAATTGCACAAAAAGGAAGTCCCTTCTCAACGTTTGGAATCGCACTGCATGCGAACATTGAGGTTCATCTCCCCACAGAACAGTCCATTTGTTCTGAGCTGATAGGACACTGGGCTGCCATATGTCTCAGGCCATGACATGTCCAGCAGATGACCTCTCTTAACCCCTTAAGGACATAGGACGTACCGGTACGCCCTATTTCCCGAGTCCTTAAGGACCAAGGACGTACCGGTACGTCCTAACTTTAAAATCGGCATTCCGGCGCCGCAGGGGTTAATTTGAACAGGATGCCGGCTGAAATCATTCAGCTGGCATCCTTTTAAAACGCCAGGGGGGGTCATGTGACCCCCCCGTGTCAGCGATCGCAGCAAACCGCAGGTCAATTCAGACCTGCGGTTTGCTGCGCTTTTTGCAGTTTCTGATCCCCGCGGTCCCTGACCGCGGGGATCAGAAACTTTAGAGTGCCTAAAATCAATATAGTACACCCCCCCCCCCTGCACCCCTGCACGATTTGATGGCGGCGAGTGGTGCAGGGGGGGTGTCGCAGGCGGTGGGGGCGTTGCGGGATGCGGGCGGTGCGGCAGGCGGGATCGCGATCCCCCGCCCGCCTCCCATTGCGTAATCGTTGGTGTACAGTGGGTATACCAGGGTGCCAGCACATTGTTGGCACCCTGGTATAAACGGCTGACATCGTTGATGCGATGTCAGCCGTTTAACCCTTTCCATACAGCGGTCCGTACAGGACCGCTGTATGGAAAAGGTTAACAGTAAGAGGGAGCTCCCTCCCTCTCCGATCGGGGGGCTGCTGTGCCTTTGCAGCCCCCCGATGGGAGAGGGAGAGAGCCCCCAGACAGCCCCCCGAAGCCCTGTCCTCACCCTTTCCCGTCTGCGAAGTTGTGGCAGACGGGGAAGGTTCCCATGGCAACAGGACGCCTGCTCATGGTGCTGAACAGATCTGTGCTGAAAGCATAGATCTGTTCAGTGTAAGTAGAATACAGTACAGAAACCTATAGGAGTTCTGTACTGTATTTTACAGACATCAGACCCACTGGATCTTCAAGAACCAAGTGGGTCTGGGTCAAAAAATAAAAAAGAATAAGTGAAAAAAGTTGAGATAAAAAAAAAACATTTATCACTGAATAAAAAAAAAATAAAAAAAAATAAACTACACATATTAGGTATCTCCGCGTCCGTAACGACCTGATCTATAAAACGGTCATGTTACTTTCCCCGCACAGTGAACGCCATAAAAAAAATAAAAAAAAAACGATGAGAAAATTGAAATTTTGCCCACCTTACTTCCCAAAAAAGGTAATAAAAGTGATCAAAAAAGTCGCATGTACGCCAAAATAGTACCAATCAAACCGTTATCTCATCCCGCAAAAAATGAGACCCTACTCAAGATAATCGCCCAAAAACTGAAAAAACTATGGCTCTTAGACTATGGAAACACTAAAACATAATTTTTTTTGTTTCAAAAATAAAATCATTGTGTAAAACCTACATAAATAAAAATAAAGTATACATATTAGGTATTGCCGCGTCCGTATCGACCGGCTCTATATAAATATCACATGACCTAACCCCTCAGGTGACCACCGTAAAAAAAATAAAAATAAAACTGTGTAAAAAAAGCAATATTTTGCCATCTTACGTCACAAAAAGTGTAATAGCAAGCGATCAAAAAGTCATATGCACCCCAAAATAGTGCCAATCAAACTGTCATCTCATCCCGCAAAAAATTAGACCCTACTCAAGATAATCGCCCAAAAACTGAAAAAACTATGGCTCTCAGACAATGGAGACACTAAACAATTTTTTGGTTTTAAAAATGAAGTTATTGTATAAAACTTACATAAATAAAAAAAATTGTATACATATTAGGTATCTCTGCGTCCGTGACAACCTGCTCTATAAAATTACCACGTGATCTAACCTGTCAGATGAATGTTGTAAATAACAAAAAATAAAACGTGCCAAAAAAGCTATTTCTTGTTACCTTGCCGCACAAAAAGTGTAATATAGAGCAACCAAAAATCATATGTACCCTGAACTAGTACCAACAATACTGCCACCCTATTCCGTACTTTCTAAAATGGGGTCACTTTTTTGGAGTTTCTACTCTAGGGCTTCAAATGGGACATGGTGTCAAAAAACCAGTCCAGCAAAATCTGCCTTCCAAAAACCGTATGGCATTCCCTTCCTTCTGCGCCCTGCCGTGTGCCCGTACAGCGGTTTACAACCACATATGAGGTGTTTCTGTAAACTACAGAATCAGAGCCATAAATAATGAGTTTTGTTTGGCTGTTAACCCTTGCTTTGTAACTGGAAAAAAAATATTAAAATGGAAAATCTGCCAAAAAAGTGAAATTTTGAAATTGTATCTCTATTTTCCATTAAATCTTGTGCAACACCTAAAGGGTTAACAAAGTTTGTAAAATCAGTTTTGAATACCTTGAGGGGTGTAGTTTCTTAGAAGGGGTCACTTTTATGGAGTTTCTACTCTAGGGGTGCATCAGGGGGGCTTCAAATGGGACATGGTGTCAAAAAAACAGTCTAGCAAAATCTGGCTTCCAAAAACCATACGGCGCACCTTTCACTCTACGCCCCGCTGTGTGGCCGTACAGTAGTTTACGGCCACATATGGGGTGTTTCTGTAAACGGCAGAGTCAGGGCAAAAAAGATACAGTCTTGTTTGGCTGTTAACCCTTGCTTTGTTAGTGGAAAAAATGGGTTAAAATTGAAAATTAGGCTAAAAAATTAAATTCTCAAATTTCATCCCCATTTGCCAATAACTCTTGTGCAACACCTAAAGGGTTAACGAAGTTTGTAAAATCAGTTTTGAATACCTTGAGGGTTGTAGTTTCTTAGATGGGGTCACTTTTATGGAGTTTCTACTCTAGGGGTGCATCAGGGGGCTTCAAATGGGACATGGTGTCAAAAAAACTGTCCAGCAAAATCTGGCTTCCAAAAACCATACGGCGCACCTTTCACTCTACGCCCCGCTGTGTGGCCGTACAGTAGTTTACGGCCACATATGGGGTGTTTCTGTAAACGGCAGAGTCAGGGCAATGAAGATACAGTCTTGTTTGGCTGTTAACCCTTGCTTTGTTAGTGGAAAAAATGGGTTAAAATGGAAAATTAGGCAAAAAAATGAAATTCTCAAATTTCATCCCCATTTGCCAATAACTCTTGTGCAACACCTAAAGGGTTAACGGAGTTTGTAAAATCAGTTTTGAATACCTTGAGGGGTGTAGTTTATAGAATGGGGTCATTTTTGGGCGGTTTCTATTATGTAAGCCTCGCAAAGTGACTTCAGAGCTGTAGTGGTCCCTAAAAATTGGGTTTTTGTAAATTTCTGAAAAATTTCAAGATTTGCTTCTAAACTTCTAAGCCTTGTAACATCCCCAAAAAATAAAATATCATTCCCAAAATAATTCAAACATGAAGTAGACATATGGGGAATGTTAAGTCATCACAATTTTTGGGGGTATTACTATGTATTACAGAAGTAGAGAAACTGAAACTTTGAAATTTGCTAATTTTTCCAAATTTTTGGTAAATTAGGTATTTTATTATGCAAAAAAATTAATTTTTTTTTACTTTATTTTACCAGTGTCATGAAGTACAATATGTGACGAAAAAACAATCTCAGAATGGCCTGTATAAGTAAAAGCGTTTTAAAGTTATCAGCACCTAAAGTGACACTGGTCAGATTTGCAAAAAATGGCCTGGTCCTTAAGGTGAAAATGAGCCTGGTCCTTAAGGGGTTAAGGAAGGTCATGGCATTGGCTCTAGTATGCTTTGGGCCTCATAACGTTGTCCACCCCGGAGGGGGGGGGGGTTTAGTTCCTTTTTCTGAACGTCAACCCAGGCCTTCCAGTAGGGTGAGTTCAGGGACCAGAGGCAGCGAGGGTGGGCTCCACGGCATAGTCCCTCTCTACTAAGCCTATTAAGTCATCTGCAGTCTGCGGGTTTCCTTGTGCAACCCAGCATTGTACCGGCTTAGATGGAGCATGCATGATTCTGTCCATTATGACCCGCTCCACCATCTAGCTGCAGCCATTTTTGGATGAGGTGCAGGAGGTCAAACATTTGAGACCTGGGAGTCTTGCCTCTCTTAAACCCCCACTGGTGTACCCTCTGAGCTCGGACGGTGATGGTTACCCCCAGACGTGCCAATATTTCTGCTTTTAGTCTTGAGTATTCCCATGCATCCTACAACGATAAATCATAATACGCCTTCTGGGGTTCACCTAAGAGAAAGGGGGCCAGCACCTCGGCCCACTGCTCAGCTGGTAATCTCTCACGCTCAGCGACCCGCTCAAAGACGGTGAGGAAGACTTCTAAGTTGTCCTCTGCGGTCATTTTTCGTAATGCGGACTGCACACTTTTCCTTCCGCCAGAATTCTGTTCAGCTCCATACTTCACTGGTTGGGCTGCCACCCCGTCTCTTAGGGCTGCAATTTGCTCTGTCAGCAGCAGGTTCGTCATCCGGTTGATGGGCATTAGCCTTCCGTTGAGCCTGCAAAGCCTCTGCATGAGCCCTTTGCTGCTGCTCCAAGGCTTGTCGTTACTGCTCCAATGCCTGTTGCTGCTGCAGGTTGCTCTGTACCATCTGCTTGATAAGATCCTCCATTTTTACAGAATCTTGTTGAAGCTCTGCTGCTACTTTAACCCAGGACATAAAAAAAAAAAGTCCATTCAGTAATTTATTTGAAAAAACCCGGCAACTGTGTCTTGCTTCTAAGTATATTCCTTTATTCTATTGTTCTATTGCCATAATTCATCCAATATGACATGTTTCGACACAAAGCCTTTATCAATAATACTATATAATATACTTAGAAGCAAAACACGGTTGCCGGGATTCTTTCAAATGCTTAATGTGGAGTCCGCTGCTTCCTATTTGCAGCGTGAACGCCGTGGTTGAGTGCCGTCTGGGTTTGAATATACATTCAGTAATTTAGGCACTGGCCCTTTAAGAGCCCTTGTTGCTGGCAGTTTACCCGCATCCTCCACCATTTGTAAGGATTTCCCAAATAGTAGTCTTCGGATAAATACACAGCAGCCTTTTTGCAGTGAAAATTAAAGTAATAAATGTCTTTTATTGTTGGCACACTAGTCAATAGACGGTAGTGATCAGCTTACTCCAGCCGACACTTAAAGAAAAACAATTCATTCCCGTATCTGGCAACATCACACAGGTATGATTAAGGCACAGTAACGTAATCCCCACGGAGTGGAGGGGGATCTCGCTTTGTCCTCCGTCTCTCGACAGAGACCCTCCGGCTATCACTCAGATCAAAAACACCCAGCTATCTAGAGCTCCACCGTCAGCCAGGTAATCACACCCCACCTGACCCTGCTGGCTGACTTTTGTAAGCCAGTCAAAACCCGGCCTGGACCATGGGGAGTAGTCACCAACCCAGCACTATGATTACTCCCAGTAATAGCCGTCCCAGATTAGCTTTTCACAGCTATACTAACTACCAAAGTGTCCATCAGCAACTGCTACTGACACATGCACTACTGGCTCTTACTTCACCGAGGCCAGAAACCTCGGTGACACATATCTCCCATCTATGATAGTCCCTTGTATCTCCCTACAATAGGAATAGGTGACATAATACTAATGGTTATAAGCATAGTATCACTGATTTGTATTTGCTTTCACATATTGTAAAGTGACACCAAAGTTCAGCTAGAGCTGTGTGAAAATTGTGTGTTTACTTTAAAGGGACACCTTATAAAAGTTGTTTGTTACAAACGTAACCACAGAGGTTAACGAGAAATTGGAGAAATATAGTTGGCAGTAGAAGTAGCTGGTTAAATGTGGTTGGTATCTTTTAACGCTGGCACAACCATAAATCATAGATAGGGTGAATGTGCAAGATAAATGTAATATAATAATGTATTAAATCAATAATTAGGAAAATCTCTATTGCACTTGCTTTACGCTTATGCTGTGTAGATGAGGTGTGTCCTTGTATACGGTTTTGAACCCACAAAAACGTAATTTTAGTTGTCAGTGAAGCAGTAAGAGGTTTAAGCATTCAGGACAATTCCTGTGTAGACTGTATACCCTAATGGGGTGTATGGACTTTGCACAAAGGGTATCGCACTTGTGATCCAGAGACAGCAATATGTGAATATACACATGTAATCCAATGACAAATTCGTTTTTTTTCCAGGGGGTCTTGGAAGCTGGACCTGTATCAAACAGCTGTTCACTCCTGTGACTCACATATTAAAGGGGTTTTCCTAAAGTAGAATACTGATGTCCTATCCTCAGGATAGGGTTGAATAGGGTGCTCTGGTGAGCGCTGCGGCCTCCTCACAGCATGCCAGCGCCCACTGCATAAGGGGTTAAACACAAAAGACCCATTACTGTCAAATATTGTTCACAAATCTGTCTAAATCTGTCTGTTAGTGAGGCCCATTGTTGTGCCATTCATCCACGACCATCACCTCATGTTGGATCATGATAATGCACGGCCCCATATTGCAAGGATCTGTACACAATTCCTGGAAGCTGAAAACATCCCAGTTCTTGCAAGGCCAGCATACTCACCGGACATGTCACCCATTGAGCATGTTTGGGATGCTTTGGATCAGCGTATGTATTTCAGTTCCTGCCAATATTCTGCAACTTTACGCAGCTATTGAAGAGGAGTGGACCAACATTTCACAGGCCACAATCAACAACCTGATCAACTATATGCGACGGAGATGTGTTGCACTGCGTGAGGCAAATGGTGGCCACACCAGATAATGACTGGTTTTCTGACCATTCCCCCAGTAAGGCAAAACTGTGCACATTTCAGAGTGGTCTTTTATTGTGGGCAGTCTAAGGCACACCTGTGCAATATTCATGCTGTCTAATCAGCACCTTGATATGACACACCTGTGAGGTGGGATGGATTATCTCGGCAAAGGAGAAGTGCTCACTAACGCAGATTTAACAGGTTTGTGTACAATATTTGACAGTAATGAGTCTTTTGTGTATGTAGAAAATGTTTCAGATCTTTGAGTCCAGCTCATGCAAAATGAGAGCAAAACCGAAAGTTGTGCGTTTATATTTTTGTTCAGTGTATATGTGCATTTGTATTTTAATCCTATAGGCTGCACATAGGGTTAACATCAGCCCATGGGAACTGTTGCTAGGTCGGTCTTCTCCAGCCATCTCCTTCTGGGAGGGGTTGCTACTTAGTAAGGTAAAGGCCCCATTCAGGTGACCGTATGACCACCATGCCCGTGTTGCAGACCGAAAACAGTGGGTCCGTAATACACGGCCACCAGCCGTGTGAACTTCGTGCTGTGGTGCGGACCTATTGACTTGAAACATTCGGAAGCCCTTCTGTGGTCTTCCAGGTCCATGCCTCCACCCCATAAAATCTTTTGCCTGCCATATGTTGCAGATCACGAAACCATTCAATTCAATGGGTCTGCGATCTGCAACATATGGCAAAAGGTAGGACATGTTCTATCTTTTGTGCTATATTGCACCCCTTTGGCCAGAATAGAGAGAGAATAATCAGGTACATTTTTAAGTGTGACTCAGGGAGCTTTGGGACTGTTCACTTCTTATGTGCAGCCTCCAGGATTGTATCTGTGGTAAACTGTGAAGAAGCACTGTACTACTGCTAGGAGTTTGTGTATTAGCACTATTATCTTCCATAAAACTGCCACTTTTTCCACCAAGCCAATTTTATTATTGCCTCCTCCACCTGTCTTACACCCTACGCCAACTCTCCAACACCAAGGGCATCCTGAATCACCTTCAGACAGGAGACTCCAAAACCAGGGTGTGCCCCCGGGGGAAGAAAGGGTGTACCCCTCCCTTCACTGCGCACTGGCCCAGGGAGAGCTGGAGAAGGGTGGCCGCCATGAGTACAACCACCATGCTCGCTGCGGCTACCTCTCTTATCCTCTCTGCTTCACACCTCCTCTGTGGGCTGCTGTAATTGGATAGCACCTGTGCCTGGTATTCACTTGTATGGGACTGAGCTTTGCCCAGGTCTTGTTGCCAGTGGCCTAGGAAGAGACAGCAGCATTCACTGCCCTCTTCCAGTGGATTGGAGTTGGATACTGATGATAGGTCATCAATATTTTACTCCCGTAAAACCCCTTTTTAAATAGGTTTTCTATCGTGAGACAATTGCTTTAAACAAGATACATCACATGTGCAATAGTATATTATGTGAAAGCTATGTAATATTATTGGGGACCTGTACTCCTTTATATATTTTGACAATGCTTCTGTATTTTTTAAATGTTACATGGAGAAGTCTTATTTCAGGCAATCACATGGCTGTGTTAAAGAGTTTGTCCGGTCCTAAAATAATAAAAAAAATGATGTGCTCCTAACACCCCTCACCATGCATACATATGCCCCCAATACCTGTTTTGTCTGAGCTTTCCTTCCCCCCTGGAAGATATCACATTATCCTGGCAGATCTGTTTACTTTCTCCCCTTCTTGTTTTGTTGAGTACATAACTTTGTTGAATACATAACTTTATTGATACATAAGCCTCACGTAGTGCGTAGCCCTGCACAGCCGACAGCCGAGGACCAGGAAGAGGTAAGTATATAGCGTTCACCGCTTCCTGGTCCTCCGGTACTAATCAGCGCTTCCAAAATGGAAGCGCTCATTAGTATTCGCCGGCCAGCAGGCTTGATTAGGGTGTGCCCAGGCACACCCCATGCGCACGCCTATAGTGGTGGCCAATCCATGTGTGAAAATGATGTCTCATGCTCCCTGAACCACTCTTTCACAATTTGAGCCCAATGAATCCTGGCATTGTCATCTTAGAAAATGCCCATGCCATCAGGGAAGAATAAATCCATTGATGGAATAACCTGGTCATTCAGTATGTTCAGGTAGTCAGCTGACCTCATTCTTGGAGCACATACTGTTGCTGAACCTAGACCTGACCAACTGCAGCAACCCCAGATCATAGCAATGCCCCCACAGGCTTGTACAGTAGGCAGAAGTCATGATGGGTGCATCACTTTATCTGCCTCTCTTCTTACCCTGATGCGCCCATCACTCTGGAACAGGGTATATCTGACTCATCAGACCACATGACCTTCTTCCATTGCTCCAGAGCTAATATTTATGCTGCCTAGCAAATTGAAGCCCTTTTTTCTGGTTTGCCTCACTGATTAGTGGTTTTCTTACGGCTACACAGCTGTTCAGTGCCAATCCCTTGAGTTCCCTTTGCATTGTGCGTGTGGAAATGCTCTTACTTTCACTATTAAACATAGCCCTGAGTTCTACTGTTGTTTTTCTTCAATTTGATTTCACCAAAGGTTTAAGTGATCACCGATCACTCAGAATTTTTTTCCCGCCACATTTCTTCCTCGGATACGATGGGTCCCCACTATTCTTCCAGTTTTTAATAATGCGTTGGACAGTTCTTAACCCAATTTTAGTAGGTTCTGCAATCTCCTTAGATGTTTTCTCTGCTTGATGCATGCCAATGATTTGACCCTACTCAAACAGACTAACATCTTTTCCACGACCACGAGATGTGTCTTTCGACATGGTTGTTTAAGAAATGAGGAGCAACTCATTGCACCAGTTGGGGGTAGATAACTTATTGCCACCTGAAAGATAATCGCCCATGCAGTAATTATCCAATAGGAGACTCATAACTATTTGCTTAGTTAAAACCAGGTGGCGACTCATTTTTGGATAGGCAGTGTATATTAACAATAAAAAACAATAAAAAAAATAAACATATCAGGTATCACCGCGTCCAAAAATTCATGTGCAGTGAACGCTGTAATGGAAAAAAAAGTTTAAAACACACAATTCGCTATTTCTTGGTCACCTCCCCCCCAAAAAAATTGAAGAACAGTTATCAAAAAGTCGTACCACAAAAATTGTACCAATAAAAACTACAGTTTGTCCCACAAAAAAACAAACCCTCATTCAGCTCCGTGGATGGAAATATATAAAAGTTATGGTTGTCAGAAAATGGCGATGCAAAGATTTTTTTTTTTCAAAGGTTTTTATTTTATTTAAAGTAGTAAAACAAAAAAAAAATCCAAGTTTGGTATCGCTGTATTCGCATTGAGTCACAGAATAAGAACATCATGTCATTTTTAGCGCACAGTGAAGAAAAGTGTTTTTTTTACAATTTAACCCCACAAATATTTTTTTTCCATTTTCTGATAACAGACATGGTAAATTAAATGGTGCTCTTAAAAAAACGCAACTTATTTTGCATAAAATAAGCCCTCATATGGTCTTATTTAAAAAGTTATTGTTTTCGGGATGTGGCGAAGAAAAACACGAAAATGCAAAACCAAAAGTGGGCCTGGTACTTAAGGAGTTAAATATTTATATAATAATGTTTATTTCAGTCGGTGCACTGTACTGAATTGTTTAATTCATGGCACAGTATATAGTTATATTTATTTCAGGTGGTGCATTGTATTATGTACAGTATTATGCAGGCACCTTGCACTGTATCAGAGGGATCGCTCTGTATAGACTTTTTGTAGTATTATTGATTTCAGGGGCACATTGTATTGTATTGATTTATAGAGATGAGCGAATCGAAGTGGAATAACAGGAATAACAGGAAAAATTCTATTTGCACCGAATCCGAATTTCCTCACGCTTCGTGGTAACGAATCACATTTTTTCCTAAAAAAGGCTACTGCACGTGTTAGGACATGGAGCAAGGAACTCTGGGAATGAGGGCTCACCCACAATGCCATGCTTGCAGCCAATCAGCAGCCAGCCCTGTGATGTTACAGCCCTATAAATAGCCTTAGCCATCTTGGATTTTGCCATTTTGCAGTGTACTTAGTGCAGGGAGAGACATAAGCAGGCGCTAGGGACAGTGGTAGAAAAGACAAGGGAAAGACAAAGGGAAAGGATAGGGAGGAATCATTCCACAGTATTGAAGCAGAACAGGGTTCAGTAGGGGAGATTACAGCATGGGTAATAGGAACAATCCTTTTATACCTTGCTGCATTGACTGGGGATCCAAATTGCCATTATACAGCTCTGTTATTCCAGCAGACTGCTCTTATTAGGGTGCAAGTGCTTTTTGATACAGACATTAACAGGGTGTATTGCAAGGAAAGATTTCTACATCTTATTTGCCCTTGTGCAGTGCAGTTATATGTTCTAAAGCATTTTTTGGCTTTTATTAGTGGGGGAAAAAAGGGCTTATTAGCCGTTGTGTGATGAAGTGAGAAAATTACAGCCCTTTTTGGCATGTATCAGTGGCTAAAAAATATATATTATTTGCCGTTTAGTGGTGCAGTTATATGTTCATAAGCCCTTTTTGCCATGTATTAGTGGCACAAAAATATATATTATTTGCCGTTCAGTGGTGCAGTGATATGTTCTAAAGCACTTTTTGGCGTGTATTAGTGGCACAAAAATATATATTTGCCGGTCAGTGGTGCAGTTATATGTTCTAAACACTTTTTGGCGTATATTAGTGGCAAAAATTATATATTATTTGCCATTCAGCGGTACACTTATATGTTCTAAAGCCTTTTTGGCGTGTATAAGTGGAAAAAAGTAACGGCCTATTTGCCGTTCAGCGGTTCAGTTATATGTTCTAAAGCCCTTTTAGGCTTGTATTAGTGGCAAAAAAATATATATTATTTGCCGTTCTGCAGTGCAGTTATATGTTCTAAAGCCTTTTGTGGCGTGGAAAAGTGGAAAAAAGTAAGGGCCTATTTGCCATTCAGTGCTGCAGTTGTATGTTCTAAAGCCTTTTGTGGCATGTATAAGTGGGGAAAAAAAGGGCTTATTAGCCGTTGTGTGGTGAAGTGAGAAAATTACAGATTTTTTTGGGGTGTTTTAATTTCCTTTTTATTTATTTATTTGATCTAACAGTATGTCAGACAGAGAAGTGCCAGGCCCTGCACAGGGGAGTGGCAGATGCCTAAATGTTTCTGGCACAGGTACAGGTGGCAGCAGAGTAAGGAGTCGCAGCGAGAGGCCTGAACTCCCGGTGACATCTAGCGGTCGTGTCTTGACCAGCAATCCAGCGGTTTTTGAATGGTTGACTCAGTCATCCACTTCCTCCCAGGTGACATCAGACACCACCAGCCAAGAGTTGGTGGGTTTGTCAGACACAACCCTTAGTTTGCATGGCCCAGGAGCAGGCCCTGTGTCCTCACCTGTCCTCTTCTATTTCCTCACCCAGACAAGTATTATATACTGTGAGCTCAGCTCCACTATACAGCGAGGACGAGCTACTAGAAGACAGTCAGCAGCTACTGGCCAGCCAAGATGTGGAGGAGACATCCGCCACTTCCTCCGGTAGTCGGGCAAGTAGTGATGAGGAGAGTGGCATGGGAGCTGGTGTTGCGAGTGGTCAGGCTCCTGACCCAGAGGCCGTTGAGGAGGACATCAGTGATGTGCAGATAGTACTTGATGATGATGATGTAGCTGATTGCACTTGGGATCTGGGTGATGAAGGGGCTTCATCATCATCGGGAGAAGAGGGTGGCAGTTTGCCCATGAGGCAGTGGCGGAGCCAGCATGTCACAAGCGTGGCCGGGAGTCAGCAGGGTGGCAGCAGTTGGAGGTTGGGAGCCAAACGTGTCTTGGGTAGACCACCCAAGTTGCAGGAGCCTCCCTGCCCGGAAAGTAGTGGTGCTGAAGCAGCAGCGGTAGAAGTCAGTCAGTGCGGAGTGTTGGGGTAAAATTCCCTACTAGGCGGTGTGGCAGTTTTTTGTTGAGCCGCCAAAGGAGGTGAACATGGCCATTTGTAGAATCTGTGGGCAGAAGGTGAAGAGTGGCCCTGCGTCAATATATTGTGACACAGTGAGGGGTTGTGTCTGGCAAGGCAGGTATTTTCCTCCCAGCATGTGTGGCTGGGCTAATTTCCAGACAGCTGAGGTCAAATACCAGACTGGAGTTTGAGTGCCTGGCCGGGTTTTGGCAGCACTTGGGTGTCCTTACATAGGCAGCTGGGCTCAGCAGAGATGTCTCTGTTTTTTGGGATCTGAGGCTTTGTACCATGCTGGAGGCCTGAGAGCCGCACGCTGGGGAAACAGGCCCCCTAAAGCCTGTTGTGGACTACTGCAGGCAGAACTGCCAGCAAGGTGACTTGTGTTATATGTACTTTCCATTGTATGTGAATTAGCACCAAGACTGCAAAGTTACGTGCCGAAGGGAGCTGTCTGCCCTTCCCATCATCTGCTGGTCCTGATGCTTCTGCTCCTCCTCCTACTCCTAGTCAGTCATTCCGTCAGCAATCGATCACCGAAGCGATTGCCAAGAGATAACAGTATGCGTTCACTCATCCAACGGCGCAGAAGCTGAATGTGTTCCTGTCCAAGTTGCTGGGGCTGCAGTCCCTCCCTTTCCAAGTGGTGGACTCTGCACCTTTCAGAGAACTGATGGCCTGTGCCGAGCCAAGGTGGAGAGATGTAATTTATTTGCCAAAAAGGCAGTACCAGCCTTGCACACGTATGTAGAACAGAAGGTGGGCCAGTCTTTGAGTCTGTCGGTGTCTGCCAAAGTGCACGGCAGCGCCGACATATAGAGCTGTAACTACGGTCAGCGACAATACATGTCCTTTACAGCCCACTGGGTGAATGTGGTTCCTGCACAGCCATACCAGCAACTTGGCCAGGTGACGCCACTACTGCCTCCACATTCCCACACCGTTGGTCCTGCTACAATGTCCACCTCTGCTTCATCATCTTCCACCTTGAAGCAGAGGCGTCTTCCACCGTGTCCTCAGCCTCCACTGCAGGGACAATTCACAGTGCCCCTCCAGCATACCACATGTGCGGTGTCACGCTGTTCTGCACCTCATTTGCCTGGGTGAACGGAATTACACAGGGGAGGAACTGCTCCGTGTCCATCAAGAAATCGAATCCTGGCTTTCTCCGAGACAACTTAAAATCGGAACCATGGTGACTGACAACAGGAAGAACATGGTGTCAGCGCTGCGTCAAAGCGGGCTCAGCCATGCGCCCTGCATGGTACACGTGTTCAATCTGGTTGTCAAGCGGTTCCTGAAGTCTTCAACCCATCTGCAAGACATCCTAAAAATAGCCAGGAAACTTTGCATGCACTTCAGCCACTCGTACACCGCAACGCACACCGTCCTTGAGCTGCAGCGGCAGAACGGCATCCCCCAACATAGGCTGATATGCGATGTTTCCACCTGTTGAAAATCCACCCTCCATATTTAACTTCGATGTCAGCCATTGGCAGCTCATGCGTGACATCTGCCGTTTGCTCAGGCCCTTTGAGGAGGCCACGTTATTTGTTAGTCACCAGGACTATGGGATGAACAACGTCATTCCACTGCTTCATGTCCTGGAACAAATGCTGGTAAATCTGGCTGGCAGGGGACTGAAGACGTGGCGCCTAGATCTCATGGCCACATGAGCCCTGTGGGGGCTGAACTGGAGGAGGAGGAGGACATTGGAGCACAAGCAATGTGTTGCGAAATGGGTGGTTTTTATACACAGGTGACAGGAGAGGAGGAGCAGGAGCAGCCAGAGGACCTACAGGGCAATGAGGAAGACGAGGCAGAGGACCCAGACACACTGTTACAGTATGCAGTGGAGAAGAAGACAGGGAGTCCCCCTGAGTCACTTGCACAAATGGCCGATGCATGCTCACTTGCTTGCATAGTGACAGCTGAATTGTCAGCATTCGGCAGAGGGATGACTTCTGGCTCTCCTCCATGTTGGACCTTCGCTACCGGTCCAAAATGGGGGCCTTTTTTACACCCGCTGAGAGAGAGGACAAACTGAACTACTATAGAGACATCCTATGTAGTCAGTTGGCCGCTGCCTATCTGCGCCATTGTCCAGCCTCTCGCAGGTCTGACCGGGGGGGCCCTCTGCACTCATGTTCCTCTGCTATGGCTGCTGTGGCAGGGTGGGGTGGTAAGAGCAGTTCCAGCTCCATCAGCAGCAAATTGAGTCTAGAGTCGCTGATGAGCAGCTCTCTTCACACGCCTAGTGAAGAAACTACTCACCAGCAGCAGCAGCTAGACCTGGTGCAGTACCTGAACCAGCAGGTGGTGGCATACTTGGACAGCACCCTGCCACTCCACATTGAAGATCCGCTGGACTACTGGGCAGACAAACTGGATTTATGGCCGCAACTGGCAGAGTTTGCCCTGGAAAAGCTGTCCTGCCCGGCCAGTAGTGTGGCATCAGAGTAGGTGTTGAGTGCGGCGGGGGCCATAGTTACCCCAAGAAGAACTCATCTGTCCACCCAAAATGAGGAGAGATTGACCTTTGTCAAGATGAATCAGGCGTGGATCGGACAGGATTTCCACCCACCAATGCCTGATGCATCAGACTAGATCATCCATGGTGCTACACCAACACTTTGACAAAAGAGACCAGTTTCTTCTGGCTGCCTGCCTCAGCTACTATTCTGATGCTGCCACCTGCCTGATGCCACACATCTGATACCATGTGCTTCTTTCACCAACCATCTTCTGCTGGTACTGATATTGACACCCACCTCCCTACTCTGTCACCGGGTCACTCTGTGGTCTCTTGATGCTGCTGCCACCTACACACTATGTCACCTTGCCACTCTGTGGTCTCCTGATGCTGCTGCCACCTCCACACTATGTCACCTTCCCACTCTGTGGTCTCCTGATGCTCCTGCTACCTCAACACTATGTCACCTTGCCACTCTGTGGCCTCCTGATGCTGCTGCCACCTCCACACTCTGTCATTGTGCTACTCTGTAGTCTCCTCATGATGCTGCTGCTGCCACCTTCACACTCTGACATTGTGCCACCCTGTGGCCTCCTCCTGCTGCTGCTGCTGCTACCTCCACACTCTGTCATTGTGCTACTCTGTGGCCTCTTGATGGTGCTGCTGCCACTTACACACTGTCATTGTGCCACTCTGTGGCCTCCTGCTGATGCTGCTACCACCTCCAGACTCTGTCATAGGGCCACTCTGTGGTTTCCTCATGCTGCTTCCACCTCACCACTATGTCATAGGGCCACTCTGTGGACTTCTCATCCTGTTCCCACCCTCTCCACTTCATGACTGGGTCACTATTTTTCCTTTTGGCCTGGCTGACATCATCATTTATTTGACCCTTCTTCTGATCTGTCAGAAGGAAGGAAAAATGAGACGCACATTAGCTTGCATAGAAAGGGGAAATATAAATGTAATTTTAACTCCTAAGACTTCTGTGCCCAGCCTTCTGTCTCCCAGGGAAGCACGGGAGGCAGAAGCATATTGTGTGGCTGCACAGCCAGTCTTTTCTAATCGGATGGCCCTTAGCAACGGATGGCCTAATCGGATTTCTAATCGGATGGCCCTTAGAAACGTTCTTTTGAAGAGTGCTGCTAAGGGCCATTTCAGCCCCAGTTTTCTACCAAAAATAAACTTTTTGGCTAAATAAAGTCTATTGCTAAATTGTTACCTATTACTTGCCCTACACTTTAGCAAAAAAATAAAATAAAAATATGACAGTTATCCTTTAAGATGAAGTTTGACAATACAAAAATCTGAGTTCATCAATACAAAATTCAAATTAATCAATACACAATCTGCCAAGGCAATCACAAATATTATATTATAACTCACTATAAACAAGAACAATACAAAAAATAATGAATAGTCTGTTCTATTTTTGGGGAATAACCAAGTTCCCCACCAGATTCCATATTGCCTTTGTTCAGACCTTCCACTGTCAATTCAGATTATCTTAATCTAATTTTAAAGAAATCCTCTGTCCTGAAAGTCTAAAATAGACCGGTTGTTTAAATTATAAACTTTGTATTATCACAAATGCAGAGACAAGGTATTCACATTTCTTTTGTCTAATTACAGAACTTGTCATCAGAGGTCATTCTGGACCATGGAATTACTCCAGACTTTCTAGATATTCTATATGATTCACACTGCTCCAATGGTGTTAATACTCTAAATGATGTGAGAGGGGCTTGCAGCAATGTGAAGATCAATGAAGAGGTAAATATATAGGAGCAGGATTTACATAGTATGAAATACTGGACCCATTAGCTATATTATGTGTATTATATTCTAGGCAGTACATCATCTAAAAATGTTTAAAAGATTTGATTCGGTACCGAATATACTGAAATTGTTCTGAAAATTGGTTCATAACAATCTCTAGCATCCTAGGACTCATAGAAATTCTAATTGCATATATTTTTCCCAGAAATCCAGAACAGCATTGTCTGGCCTACAGCACTCCTCATGCATACTAGACATTCTCCATAATTAGAAAGAATACCCATCAGATAATGCATATATTTTTCCCAATAACCCAGAGTAGCATACTAGTCTCTTTCTTTCTTTCTCTCTCTCTCTCTCTCTCTATCTCTCTGCGTATCCTTCTTTCCATTTTATAATTGCCAACAGTATGCAAAATAGAAAGCTGTGCCTTAGGTGCCACCTTATCCTATAAGTCTTTGATTGACCTTTTAAGCAGACCTTAAAGCATAACATAACAATAAATATAGCCAAGCCAGTACCTCATCTGCAGACAACTGTTTCAGGGGTGATTGCACCCAACAGTTCAGAGCAGAGAGAGATAACTTAGCTGGATGAGATACCTTTGTGAAGGGGTACTATTTCTTCTTGTGTAAAGTGTCTAGTAGGTGTAAGGAGTCTTATAGGTCATGCAATGCTCTGCCGGAACAAAGGTAAGTAATTTAGTCCTCTCTTCAAAAAGAAAACTGTGCCTCTGGCCTGTTTAAAAAGGTAAAACATTGACTTATAGGACAGCTGTCTTCCAATAGGTGGTGCCAAAAGCATAACTTTTTTCTTTTTTGCAAATAGGGATAATTTGCATTTTTTTTTTTTCCCAGAGGAACATACATAGTCTATAAGACTCCTTACGCCTACTTGGTACTCTCCACAATGAAAAGGGTCCCACAAACTGGAATGTAAAGAGACAGGGTTTTATAAGCAGAAAGTCTCATTTATTTATCTTTTTGTGTGTGAATTTACATGTAAGGATTGTTTAAACCACTGTGTGATTAACATTTTCCAAAAATTGTTGGATCATTTAGGACCAAAACACTGGTAGTTAAAGGGGTTATCCGAGAGTATAAAAATGTCCCCCAATATGCTGGGGCCCCCACATTGAATATACTTACCTGGCTCCCTGGCTTCCCGCTCCCTGAGCCGGCATATTGGGGGACATTTTTATACTCTTGGATAACCCCTTTAACCAATAGGTTACCAGCTCTGTACATGTATGGTGCTGGGAACTGGGTCTGGAATCCCAGCACCGTACAGGTACGGCGCTCTGATTGGGCGGGCGCAGGAGCGTCAGGGCTCCGGCATTCACTGATAGCCAGATCCCTGCTGTATGCACCGGTGAAAACACAGATGCCGGCGCATTAACCCTTGCACTGCCGCGGTCAGCGCTGACCACGGCACTTGCGGTATCCTGACTGGTCCCAATGTCCATCGGGTCCCCGTGCTGCTGTGAAAGGGACATGATGGCTTGGAAGGCAGCCCGATGCCTTCCTTAGGCATTGTGGCTTCAATCCTGTGAGATCCAGCCCCCTGGATCTCACAGGAAGCAGGCTGTAAGTGTATTACACTGAGTAATACACTTACAGCCAATGCATTACAATACAGATGTATTGTAATGCATTGTAAAGGGGCTCAGACCCCCAAAAGTTGAGGTCCCAGAGTGGGGGGGGGGGGGGGAGTATAAAAAAAAGTTAAAAAAAAATGTTTTACAAAATAAAAAACTAAAAGTTTCAAGTAAAAAAAAAAAGCATCCTTTTCCCAAAATAAAGTTAAAAAAAGTTGTAAAAAATAGGGAAAAAGAGAAAAGTAGACATATTAGGTATCGCATCCTTATTGACTGGCTCTATAAAAATATCACAAGATCCACCCCGTCAGGTGAATGCCGTAAAAAATAAAAAAATAAAAACAGTGCCAAAACAGCCATTTTCTGGTCACCTTGCCTCACAAAAAGTGTAATACCAAGTGATCAAAAAGGCGTATTTAGCCCAAAATGGTGCCAATCAAACCATCATCTCATCCCACAAAAAATTAGACCCAACCTAAGACTATTGCCCAAAAAATAAAAAAACTATGGCTCTCAGAAAATGGCAACACAAAAACAATTTTTTATTCTGTTCAAAAATGCTTTCACTGTGTAAAGCCTAACAAAAATAAAAATGATAGACATATTAGGTATCGCCACATTCGTAACAACCTGCTCTATACAAATATCACATTATATGCCCAGTCAGGTGAATGCTGTAAAAAAACTATTCCAAAACTATTCCAAAACTATTCCATCAATTTGCCTCAGAAAAGTGTAATAACAAGCAATCAAAAAGTGATATGTACCCCAAAATGGTACCAATGAAAACATAACCCTATCCTGCAAAAAATGAGCCCCTACATAAGACAATCACTTAAACAATAAAAACCAATATCACCCATAAACCAATCCATAAAAATCTGCGCTGCAAAAGCCATATTGGGGCTCCTTCCATTCTGAGTCGTGCCATGTGCCCCCCCAGCAGTTTACCACCACATATGGGGTGTTGGTGTATTCAGGAGAAAATGGGTAACAAATTATGGGGTGCTTTTTCTCCTGTTACCCCTTGTGAAAATGAAAAATTTGGTGCTAAAGCAACATTTTATCGGAAGAAAGAAAACTTTTAATTTTCATAGCCAAGTGTTTCCAAATTTCGTAAAACGCTTAGGGGGTCAAAGTGCTCAGTACCCCCCTTAATATATTCTTTAAAGGGTGTAGTTTCCAAAATGGGGTCACTTTTTGAGGATTTCCACTGTAGGGATACGTCAGGGTCTCTTCAAATACAAAATGGTGCCTAAAAACCATTGTAGCAAAATCTGCCACCAAAATCCATATGGCGCTCCTTTCTTTCGGACCACTGCCTTGTGCCCATAGAGCAGTTTACCACCACATATGGTGTATTTCTGTAAACTTTAGAATCAGAGTAATATATATTGAGGTTTATTTTGCTGTGTTGCAAGAAAAAAATTGATTAACATAAAAATTCTACCAAAAAAGTATAAAAATCTACCTCCATTTTCCTTTAATTCTTGTGGAACACCTCAAGGGTTAACAAAGTTTGTAATATCAGCTTTGGATAATTTGAGGGGTGTAGTTTCTAAAATGGGGTCATTTATGGGTGGTTTCTAATACGTAAGCCCCAAATCAAAATCACTGTATAACTGAATTGGTGCTTAAAAAAATGGTTTTGGAAAATTTGTTGAAAATTTTAAAGATTGCTTCTAAACTTCTAAGCCTTCTAATGTCCTAAAAAAATAAAATGGCATTTACAAAATGATGCCAACATAAAGCAGCCATATGGGGAATGTTAAGTAATAAATATTTTATGAGCTATCACTTTCTGTTTTAAAAGCAGAGAATTAAAAATTTAGAAAATTGCAAATTTTTTGAAATTTTGGGTAAAAATTTGATTTTTTTCGTAAATAAAGGTGAAATATATTTACTCAAATTCATGACTGTCATGAAGTACAATGTGTCATGAGAAAACAAGCAGACGAGGGTGTCCAGTTAGGTCCAGATGCATTGCGTTTGCGATCAGGGAAAATCGTGCATGTGCGTACGCAATTTCAGTCAGTTTTGATTGCGATTGCGTTGCATTGCCCATAGTTACATAGTTAATACGGTTGAAAAAAGACAAACGTCCATCAAGTTCAACCAAGGGATAGGTGGGGACGCAAATCACAGAAGGATTCGCGCAAGTGCAATGCATTTTGCACGCGAGTGAGAAAAAACTGATTGTGGTACCCAGACCTGAACCCGGACTTCTTCACTGAAGTTCGGGTTTGAGTTAGGTGTTCTGTAGATTTTATTAAGGGAAAATATTAGCATTCTTAATACAGAATGCTTACTAAAATATGGCATGAGGGGTTAAAAAATAAAAAAAATTAACTCACCTTATCCACTTGTTCGCACAGCCGGCATCTTCTTCTTTCAGGACCTGTCAAAGGACCTTTAATGACGTAATCGCGCTCACCACGTGGTGACGTCAGCGCAGGTCCTGCTGAAGATAGAAGATAATACAGTAAATTGACTTTAATAGGGTTGCTCATCCCTATCATCTCCAAACAACCATGCGTGAAAATCGCACCGCATCCACACTTGATTGCGGATGCTTGCGATTTTCACACATCCCCATTCATTTCTATGAGGCCTGCTTTGCGTGAAAAATGCAGAATGTAGAACATGCTGTGATTTCCATGCAACACACAAGTGATACGTGAAAATCAACGTTCATCTGAACAGCCTATTGAAGTGAATGTGCGGCCGAATTCAGTGCGGGTGCAATGCATTGACCTCACACATTGCACCCGCACGGAATTCTTGTCCGTGTGAAAGGGGCCAAAGCGTTCCAAAGTTATTACCATATCAAGTGAAGCATGTCAGATTTGCAAAAATCGGCCTGGGACTTAAAAAGAACCTTTCATCGGTCCAAACATTGTTAACTAAGTATCATGATCTGTACAGCGGCGCCCAGGGATCTCACTGCACTTACTATTATCCCTGGGTGCCGCTATGCCCTCCGGTATGTTCGGGGACTTGGTTATAGTAGGCGGAGACTTAGGGGACTTGGTTATAGTAGGAGGAGCCTGCCCTTGTTCTGCTGGGCGTCTTCTTCTCCCAGGCTTTAGCGCTGGCCAATCGCAGCACAGAGCTCACAGCCTGGGAGTTTTTTTTCTCCCAGGCTGTGAGCTCTGCGCTGCGATTGGCCAGCGCTACAGCCTGGGAGAAGGAGACGCCCAGGAGAACAAGGGCAGTCTCCGCCTACTATAACCAAGTGACCAAACATACCGAAGGGCAAAGCAGGAGAACGGAGAGGCGCCCAGGGATAATAGTAAGTGCAGTGAGATCCCTGGGCGCCGCTGTATATGCCATGATACTTAGTTCACAATGTTTGGACCGATGAAAGGTCCTCTCTAAGGTGAAAAGTGGTGCAGTACTGAAGGGGTTAAGGGTTATTATAATATTATTCTAGATATTCTAGACCATGGTTTAAGTTATGCAGTATGATTTATGACCGATTTATATATTAACAGTTGCAAAAGTTATATTTTTGTTCTTCATTATAAATTCTGTGACTTTCAGATAACATTTAAAGTTAAAGTGACCGCGAGAAAGTGCCTTCCAGATCAAAGTTTTACAATTCGTCCCTTGGGATTTACAGATACTGTGAGAGTGATAGTGACAACGGCCTGTGACTGTATATGTGAGGACGCCCCTGATCCTGGGGCATGTAGCGGTAATGGAAAGACCGTTTGTGGGATCTGCAGGTAACAATGAAGCACATGAATTCAGTGAATGCGTCATCATAAAAATGAAATTGTTTAAATCTTTATTGTAAACAGTTTTTTAAGTTGCATCTGTCAGCATGATTAGGCCGAGGAAACCAGACATACTGCCTGGTAGGGTTGACCATGCTAAGCAGGACCCCTCTCTTGCAGCAGTCTGATGTGTCTTTATTTGTGTGATACTGAGGTGCTCAGAGCACTGTGGGGCAGGTCTAGTTCCTTGGAGCAATGCTTCACCTCTACCTTTCTGCTTTAGTCACTCCCTCTCTCTGATGCCAGGCCCTAAAATCTCGCACATGCACCAGCGGGAGTTCATTCAGCGCAGTGTCTCCCAAACTGCACCGACAGAACTCTAGCAGGAACCTGAACAGGTTTTTTACGACCAGGCATCGGAACAGTGATAATGTAGTCAGACCCCAAGAGGTCGAACATTTATCTCCTATCCTGTGGATGGGCAATGAATGAGTTTCATGGAAGAATCCCTTTAAGGCCCGTTTTCCTTTAGTATTAACAAGTATTAATTGTTACAATCCTTCAGGCATCCTCCATGTATCTCTACCTATCAGTGGCAGTGTAATGTACCGTATGTGTAATCACAGACCACAGTGGTACTGTTCAAAAGGTAACCTCAATTTAAAAGATAACTTTTATTGCTAGACCATATAAAATTTCAAAAAGGCAAGATACACCGTGATGTGAATGGGATGACTACACTGCCCCACTGCTAGAAGCTAGACCGCGTGCAGGTAAACATTGAATAGGATGCAGATCAAACAGTCGATCAGTTGGGGGGTAGTTAGACCTGCACTGTTCTCATATTAATTATCTTCTCCAAAAATATTGGGGCAGGGATATTAAGATTTATTTTGTGCCAGAATATTGTGCATGTGCCATTTATAGTTTGCACCAAATTTCTAATTGGGATTGGTTTAATGTGTCTATGGCCATTTTCACAGACGCGTATACTGGCTCCGGAATACACACAGATTCTGTACGAAATATCATCATTACAGCTTTAGTGTTTAATTTGGAATTAGATGTGTTTTCCTTCCTTCCTGCATTTTTTATTTACTCCCATAGACTGTAATGGGTGTATTTGGAAGCAAATATCCACAAAGCTAGATCATGCCTCAGATTTCAATTACTGATGGAAATTATACGACCATGTGAATAGCCCTAATTATTAACATCCATGGACTGGAAATATGCTTCTGTGAAAGTGGCCTAAGGCCCCATTCACACGACTGTAAAAATTGCGGATCAGATGCGGACCCATTCATTTCAATGGGAATGCATAAAATGCAGACAGCACACCGTGTGCTGTCCGCATCCTTATGTCCGTTCCGCAGTTCCACAAAAAAGATAAAACATGTCCTATTCTTGTCCATTTTGCAGAAAAGAATAGGCATTGTTACAATTGGTCCGCAAAGAAAACGGATGCAACACAGACGCCATCTGCATTTTTAGGCAGATCCGGGTTTTTTGGACCGCAAAATACATACGGTCATGTGAATGCACCCTTACTCTGTGATGTTGTTTATGAACGAAGTGACACAATGCACGTAGGGCTTTATACTATCAGAACACCGCCTTTTTAACCACCTTGGAGCTGGTATAGTTTGTGTCCAAAACGACCTAAAAAAACTGATGAGGACTGCACCAGCAAGGCACAAAGTTTGTCTAAAAAACTAGGGGGAGAATTATTTTGGTTGTATGCTAGTTTTCTGGAGTACAAAATGTGCTAATTTTGTCACGAGTGCCGTTTTGCAATAACATTTGCATTTTTTTTTAGCCTTTTCCAAAGCCCCTGCTACTTTAGCAAAAAGTGGGTGTGGCATGGGTGGGAGGAGGCGGGCTGAGTGTGGGATCGGCATGACAGATTTAACATCACATGCATGTTACCTGGCTGGTGTAGAATTCAGTCTGGAACACAAACCTCAAGAGATGTAACAAATGTATTAAGAGGCATGAACCTCTTAAATTTGGGAATAGCAAATAAATGTGGCGCATCTCTCTCCAGGGCAGGACGGTTTTTCATAACTCAATGCTGGTCACTGAAGCACAAAAACTAAATGCTGCTCCAACCCGCACAAAATATGGATCAGATGCGTACCAAAAATACGGTCATGTGAATGGGGTCTAATAGTTAAATCTAGACCATAATAATGAACATTTTTTGTATTACTATTTCTGGGCTATATGGGAATTTTAATTTTGGGAATTTTAATTATGGATTTGAACTTAACTATAAACAGTATTTTTTGTGGGTATTCCCCTTTTGAGTGTTTGTGTCTGGAAGGTGGAGCTTCACCCTAAACTCTGAAATGTCTTTTTTCTAGAATTGTTATGGAAATTAATGCAAAGTATCCAAAATGTCAAAATGTATCAATTGTTCTCATTCACAGCTGCAATACGGGTCGCCTTGGCAAAAACTGTGAGTGTGCAGCAGGAAGTAAAACGAGCCAAGACCTGGAACAGAACTGTAGAAAAGACAACAGCACAGCGGTGTGCTCTGGAGCCGGGGAGTGCATATGTGGACAGTGTTTCTGTCACACAAATGATGACCCTGCCAGAAAAATATTCGGTGAATACTGTCAGTGTGATAACTGGAACTGTGCAAGTTTCAATGGGAAGCTGTGTGCAGGACAAGGTGAGTTTAGGAAAATAACACCTATATAGTGACTGTGCTTACCAAGCCTCATGCTGCCACCTAGTGGCATGTCAAGGAATCTCTTCTTATTAAACTAAACCAAATAAGTGCAGTGACCAGGCCGCAGGGGCGCACAAGTGTGGTGGCCTGATGGGTGTAGTAGTTGTACTCAGTGTCGGACTGGGGTACCTAGGGCCCATCAGTAAAATTTATTTTGGGGGCCCACCATAAGGATACATTCAAATATTATAAATCATTTTAAAAGTTTTTTTTATATGAGCATAGGCTGGTTGAGGTGCTGTACATTGAATATATGTATGTAGTGCAGTAAGTCTACTTTGTTATGTGCCACTTGTGTAGGGGGTGGGAGACAAGGGACTAGGGCCCACCTTTTTCAAGGGCCCACCGGGGGATTCCCCTGTACCCCTGTGGGCCAGTCCGAGCCTGGTTGTACTCACTGTTTAGCAGAGCTCCCTGGGCCATGCAGTGATGGGAAGGAAAGCACCAGATTCCTTCAGGGCACACTCTGGTGTTGAGGGATCTCCTGCCAGATGTTGGTTGAGGTGCCCTTGATGGTATAGGGTTTAAGGTGCAGGGAAGGCAGGGTCTATGATGTCCTGATGCCAGCACCCTTGGGTGCAAATGAGGTGGTAAAATAAAGAGGAGTCCGTTTGAATAAAGAAATGTAATATTGACTGAGAAATACTTGCCTTGAGGTAGATGTGCAGATTATTGTAATGCAAAGCATTAGTTGTAATCCTTTCATAAGACATCACAAGTTCGTTGTATCTGTAATCCTAATAACAGGCTGTTGGGGAGGTATTGACTCTGGCTATTGTAACTTCTGGCTGACTGTCTAGCTTCCAGATATGGAGTATACATCAATAAACTTCTCTGTCTCACATGGCCAGTATATCTTCCCTTCCTGGCCTACTCACAATTTCCAGTAATATGTCCATACTGCCCATAGAGGAATGTGGCTCCAAATACAGCTTGTAATTCACTGCAGACTGTGAACAGGCACCGTAGGCTAACTTCTGTCTCACATTGGGTGCTAATGGAGTCTATAGGCTGAGGTAACACTCTTTTCTCCACTAGTCTCTCCTTATACTCCTCAATACTCTGCTTGGTCTGCACACAACCCAGAGGGGTAGCTACAGTACTTGTCATCTTATTTGGCTTCTGAAGATTTTGGTGAGTCCAGCCTTTGCTTTAGTTAGCCGGCTCCCTTGTCTGACTCTGCAGTCTGGCTGAGGCGTCTGACTTTTATTTCTGACTTGGGATTAGCTTCGCTTGGCTGCAGACTAAACTTCCACTGACCATACTTTACTTGACTGAACTGAACTGCTCTCAACTGCCAACTACCCTATAGCCTTGCACTTCCTGTAACCTGTTCTATATATAGATCTTTAGTACCAGCACCACCTAGGGGTGACTGGGTATGTCTACATGCAAGGTGTAAACATCCTGTTAAAAGGAATTACAGCAATATAAATACATAATATAACATGAATTCTGCAAATACCCCTATATATACAGGGCCCCACTACTACTACGGAGTGGGACACTGCATCAGCAAATATCAATAGAGGTGTATCTTCAACCCGTAGAGGACTCTCACCGTACATGTACGGTGCTGGTGGACGTGACTTAAGGACCAGCCGGCATATTAACCCCTTGTAAGCCACGGTCAAAGATGACAAAGCTGACCATGGCATGCAGAGGGTTCGCGTAGAGTACGGGTGCCCTCTGCTTCCCCATCGGGTAAAAAATGTGTTTTTCATAATAAAAAAATTAATAAAGTAAAAGTCAAGTTAAAAAAATATATATTCCCAAAATAAAACACATAAAATTGTAAGGAAAAATAGAAAAAAACAAGAAAACCAGGCATATTGGGTATTGCCGCAACAACTGGCTCTACAAAATATCACATGATCCATCCCCTTACCTAAACGCAGTCGAAATAATATAATAAAAACTGTGCTAAAACAATTTTTTTTGTCAACTTACACCATAAAAAGTGCAACACCAAGCGATCAAAAAGGCATATGCCACCCAAAATAGTACCAATCAAACTGTCACCTCATCCCGCAAGCAATGAGCCCCTACATAAAACAATCGGGCAAAAAATAAAAAAACTATGGCTCTCAGAATATGGAGACACTAAAACATGATTTTTTTTTTGTTTCAAAAATGCTTTTATTGTGTTAAAAGTGTAACAACCAGGCCTATTAAAATATCACATGACCTAACAGTAAAAAATAAAAACTGTGTCAAAAAGCCATTTTTTATCATCTTACATCACAAAAAGTGTAATACCAAGCGATCAAAAAGTAATATGCACCCTGAAATAGTACCAATCAAACCATCATCTCATCCCGAAAAAATGTAGTCCCTACATAAGATAGTCGCCCAAAAAAATAAAAACTATGGCTTTCAGAATATGGATATTTGGTATTGTCGCGTTCATAACAACTTGCTCTATAAAAATAGCACATGATCTAACCTGTCAGATGAACATTGTAAATAAAAAATAAAAACGGTGCCAAAACAGCTATTATTTGCTACCTTGCCTCACAAAAAGTTTAATATAGAGCAACCAAAAATCATATGCACCCTAAAATAGTACCAACAAAGCTGCCACCTTATCCTGTAGTTTCCAAAATGGTGTCACTTTTTTGGAGCTTCTACTCAAGGGGTGCATCAGGGGGTCCTCAAATGTGACATGGCAACTTAAATTATCCCAGTGAAATCTGCCCTCCAAAAACCACATTGCGCTTCTTTCCTTCTGCGCCCTGCCGTGTGCCCGTACAGCAGTTTACGTTCACAAATGGGGTGTTTCTGTAAACAACAGAATAAGGGTATTAAATATTGAGTTTTGTTTGGCTGTTAACCCTTGCTTTGTTACTGGAAAAAATTGATTAAAATGGAAAATCTGCCAAAAAAGTGAAATTCTGAAATTTCATCTTCATTTTCCTTTAATTCTTGTGGAATACCTAAAGCAGTGATGCTTAACCTGCGGCCCTCCAGCTGTTGCAAAACTACAACTCCCAGCATTCCCAGACAGTCTAAAGCTATCAGCCTACAGCAGGGCATGATGGGAAATGTAGTTTTACAACAGCTGGAGGCCACAGGTTGAGCATCCCTGACCTAAAAGGATTAACAAAGTTTGTAAAATCAGTTTTGAATACCTTGAGGGGAATCAGTTTTGAATACCTTGAGGGGTGTAGTTTCTAAAATTGGGTAATTTTTTTGTGGTTTCTATTATGTAAGCCCCACAAAGTGACTTCAGACCTGAACTGGTCCTGAAAAAGTGGGTTTTAGAACGTTTCAGAAAAATTTCAAGATTTGCTTCTAAACTTCTAAGCCTTCTAACGTCTCCAAAAAATAAAATGATCCAAACATAAAGTAGACATGTTGTACAAGAAGACATGGTAAATGTAAAGTAATAACTATTATATGATGTATCACTATCTGCTTTGAAAGCAGAGAAATTAAAATTTGGAAAGTTGCAATTTTTTTTATTTTTATTTTTTTTAAATTTGGGGTTTTTTTTCATAAAAATGAAAAATATTGACAGACATTTACCACTATCATGAAGTACAGTGTGTCACAAGAAAACAATCTCAGAATGGCTTGAATAAGTAAAAGCGATCCAAAGTTATTACCACATAAATTTACCATTTACAAAAAGAACAGCCTGGTCCTGAAGGGGTTAAGGTTCTGGGTCCCGATGCAAAATCTGTAACAGGACTCCATTTACAATCCAACTTTTGAAGCCTTCAGCACTTAGCTCATGAAGGGAGTCACATGTTGTGAGCTAGCTTTCTGGGTATATAAGATGTGTGATACACACATATCACTCGTTGCTGTCATGGGTAAAAAGGGTGATTTACTAGACCTGCAAAAAGGGATGATTATTGGCTTTCTGGTGACACTATTTCCAACATTGGTTGGAAGAACATGATTAAGACTTCTAAGTCCTACCTTGGCCCTCTAATTTCCCAGACTTTAACCTAATTGAGCATCTGTGGGACCACCTCAATCATAGTGTTCTCTCTATGGATCCTCTCCCACTCACCCTCCAGCAGCTGTGGGATGCACAGCAGTCAGCATGGCTCATACCTGTGACAACCTACCAGGACCTTAGTCACTCCTCGCCCATCTAGATGCTGTCCATGCTGCACACGGCGGTTACTCTAGATATTATCTGGTGGTTATCATAATAGCATGACTCGACTGTGTATAATACTGGTATCTTCCATTATGGCAAAAGGGACTTTAGGCCTCCTCAGACACCAGGGCATGGATGCAACCATTACATCTGTACTACTTGAAGCTTCACCCCTGGGAAGCGAGTCCAATCTCATCTCATAAACTGGACAGGGAGATTCTGTACAAATAAAAAAAATACAGGCGATTATGGCGCTTTACTAGTATTTTTTTTCCCAAGGACATTTTAATACTTGCCATGTGATACTTTACAGTAAATTATAATATTATTTGTCAAGTAATGTGGGTACAAACATATTTGTAATTGTAATGTAATTTATAGAATGTAGTTCTCTAGCAAAAGTGAGAGGAACTCTACACCCTTTATTATATAGGAGAAAAGTGATAAGTGCTTAGGTCTCTTTCGAGGCCAGGGATGTCACATTCATTGGTAACATGGCCTAGGCGCAGCTCAGCCCCATTGAAGTGAATGAGGCTGAGCTGCAATAACAAGCACAGCCGCTATACAATGTATGGCGCAGTGCTTGGTATGCTGCGAGCAGGCCGCGCTGCTCACCAAAGCTATGGTGGGAGGTGTCGGGAGTCGGACCTCCGCCGATCTCATATTGATGACCTATCCTGAGGATAGACCATCAATATAAAAATCGACCGTCTGTTCTGGGTGTCCATCAGCAGCCATGCCGGAGTTCCATTAAAGGTACATACCTTCCTCTCCTCTCCTGCCCCTAGAGGGTGGGTGGGTAAAAGGGAGGGGGGTCATTAGCTTAACACAGCACATGGAACGCCCATGACACAGGTGATAATGAATACTCTTGATTATTATGCATATATATATTAGTCTATGTGGCATTTAGGAACAGGCACCCCTGAGGAAGCCAGCAGAGCCTGGCGATACGCGTTGGGCTTTCTTCCTGACCACCACGCATACCCCCACTATGTCATCCAAATGATAAGTATTTTAGGCCTGAGGCAATCACCTCACCTAGCCTCATTGGTGGTGCACCCTTGTTTACAGTAGCAAACCAGGTCTACGGCATGCAGAGTGAGCTGAGAAATTGGAGTCTCATAGCAAAGAAGCTCTGACACATATTGCAGTGTGATATGAAATTAATATTATTAAGAGGGGATTTTTGTTTTTTATAATTACCTGCTGCTGTATTCACACTTATGATATTGCTTGCAGCATTAACTGTCTAGTCCTAACGAGACAATGCTGGAGCTACCTGTTTAGTCTAACATGTTGCCTTTTATTTCACAGGAGAGTGTAACTGTGGCGTCTGCAATTGTTTTGATGGCTATGATGGGACTGAATGTCAGTGCAAAAAATCTACAGATAGGTGTACGGATAATGGGAGCATATGCAGTGGCCGGGGGAATTGTATATGCAATCAGTGTCAATGCAATGCAAGTGGTTATATAACACCATTTTGCAAGACTTGTCCTGGATGCCCTTCCCCATGTCCACGTTTTGGGTAAGCATGTAACAATATTGCGTTGCAGATAATTTTTAGCATTTTTAGGAAACTATGGAATTTAACTAAAAACACAAAACAATAGCCTGAGTGACAACCAACATGGCAACCATTATGTTTCCCATAAGGAATGGGAGAAGTAATGGCCATTGTTGTAGTTACAACCCATGTCTCCCAGATGAGATAGAGAATGTCTAGATATTTACTCTGGTGACTGCAGATGAAGCCAACGGCTCCACTTCCGGGTGGGATAACGTCAACTGCGCGTGCGCTCATTAATCTTTGCTGCTCGGCAAGCTGCAAAAGACAGGGTGAGCTCACTCCTTGTTTTGCAAACCAGTGCGTCTAAGGCTGAGTTCACATGGGCGACATTTCCGTGCGGATGCAATGTGTGAGGTGAACGCATTGCACCCACACTAAATCTGGACCCATTCATTTCTATGGGACTGTGCACATGAGCGGTGATTTTCACGCATCACTTATGCGTTGTGTGAAAATTGCAGCATGCTCTATATTGTGCGTTTATCACACGACGCAGGCCCCAAGCAAGTGCGGATGTGGTGCGATTTTCACGCATGGTTGCTAAGAAGACAGGTAAGGGAAAATAATAGCATTCTTTAATACAGAATGCTTAGTAGAAGGTCAATTGAGGGTTAAAAAATATAAAAAAATTTACTCACCTCCTCCTCTTTGCGTAGTTGCCAATCTCTTCTTACTACTTTAATCGTGAGCTGCCGGCTAAAGGACCGGTGGTGACGTCACATCACATGGTCCAATCACATGGTCCATCACCGTGGTAATGGATCATGTGATTGGACCATGTGATGAACTCAGTGACGTCACCACAGGTCCTTTGACAGGTCCTGAATAAAGAACAGGAGACCGGCAGCTAAGCGATCAATTTTAGGAGGTGAGTTAATTTATTTTTATTTTTTAACCCTCAATTGACCTTGTACTAAGCATTCTGTATTAAAGAATGCTATTATTTTCCCGTATAACCATGTTATAAGGGAAAATAATTACATCTACACAACACCGAACCCAAACCTGAACTTCAGTGAAGAAGTTCAGATCTGGGTACCACATTCAGTTTTTTATTACGCGGGTGCAAAACGCATTGCACCCGCGCGATATAAACTGAACAACTGAACGCAATCGCAGTCAAAACTGACTGCAATTGCGTACCTACTCGCGCGGGTTTGCCGCAGTGCACCCGGAACGCATCCTGAACAAATCCGTCACGCCCGTGTGAACCCAGCCTAAGGGGAGCGGCGTGTTTGTAGCCGTGCTCAAACTGCAAGTCTGCAAACCTAGATAGAAATGGAGGCAACCCATCTTAGCCACCTTCTAGGATGGCTTTCCAGAGGCCATCTTGATACATTCCCGGAGATACTCTATAATAATCTTTTGCCGCTGCAATGTGACTGCTTCCTAGTCAATTGCCAAACACTGAATGCTGGTCTCCAGCAAAGACATGTTGACATGGGCATGTAACCACTGCAGTCAGTCACGTGCCTGTGTTGATATGTTGGTTATGTGTGTGCTTTATGGAAGCAGCTGTGAATAGAAGCTAATTCACAGAGATATGTTATATTAGGAAGCGACAGAGGAGATGTACAGAGCTTTATCAATGTATATAGGCGTATTTCTGGCACAGATTGCTGCCCTAAGGTTCTTTGCGGCGCAATCTGCAACTTTTCGCAGCTCACGCCAGGTCTAAAAAAGTCGGTGTGGCAGGGCCAGGGAAAGAGCCTCTTTTAGGCGTGTAGGGAGCTGGTATAGATTTAGAAGCGGCGGTGGATCCGCCAAAGATAAGTAGAGGACGGTGCCTCTACATAACTTCGGCGGATCCACCACCAGCGCAGGAGCTTATTAAGACCGGCGTCTAAAATGCCAGTCTTAATAAATGACCCCCATAGTGTTGCTATCCTACCTGATCTGTGCCTTCACTGCTTTTTCTGTCCCAGTCTAAACAGAAACGTTGACAAGTGAGCTACAAAAAATGAGAAGCGTTAACCACCAATATTTTTTACAGAAATATGTTTATAAAAAATACAAAAAAGACTTTATTTCAATTTCAAACTATTAAACTACTGTAAATAGGACCTTCCATGTACTTCTCTACTGTCCGGGGACCTTCAACATGGGAGGGCCAAGTTTCTCACAGTCCTCTATATGAGCTGAACGATGAGTCAACCTACACAACTGCCTGCACTAATCTCGCAGATCGGTGATGGGCAGAGAGAGAACTGTGCAGACGCACTGCTCCCTCATTGATCTCCGTAAGAAGGCAGTCAGGGAGGTCTGGCACTGCTGGATCCCCCTGACTGTGGATTGTAAGAGGAAGGAACTTTTTAGCAAGGTTTTTTCTTGCTAAAAAGTGCATCTTGCAGTCAGAAAAATACAATATGTGGAGTTGCTATTTTCATTATCAAACATCTTAAAAGCTTGACCTTTCCATTCGATAGGCCCTGTGTTGAATGTTATATAAAGCAAGAAGGGCAGAATCCTGAGAACTGCACGCGTATTTGTTCTGGAGCCAGAGTCACACCAGTGGAGCAGGTGACAGAGGAACCATTCTGCAGGGAGAAAGATTCGGACAACTGTTGGATGCAGTATTACATATATGAACTGGATGGCGTGAACAACTTCTACATAAAATATAACCCAAAAAGAGGTAACATAAAATTCTAGCTCTACCCTTGTAAAGAATGTATTAAATAATTGCAGAAATGGTTATTCCCACATATGGTGTTATTGTAACTGCTTCTCTCCAAGGATTTGCAATCCCTAATCTTCAATAGCTGTCAGCCAGACTCCCTCCCTCTCTCCTGACCCCTTATACACATACAAGCTAATCGTGTATCTGTTTTTATTGGGGAGAGAGGAGAAGGCCAATGCCAGACACCATTGGTGGGGGCCTTTCTCTTGGGGCACAAAAGTATTGGGTGTTAAAATTCTACGTGACCGATCCTTCTTTCCCCCGATGGAGTCAGGAGCTTCCCATATACTTTAGATTGTTGGCCAGCATCACCAAAAATCTCTGCTTGTGCCTGTGCGCCAAGCCAGGATCTTAAAAGTGTAGTAGACAGCCCGATTTAATGGCCAATCGTCTGCTCGCTAGCGGAGGAGACCACTTCAATTACATGCAGTGAACTCCTCCTCAGTGTAGGGAGGATTGATCGTTTTACCATTGCTCTTCCCTATACTGAATCATTGGTTGCCAGCAGCAGATTGTGATTACACAACACGATCTGCCGCCTGCAAACAATAATTGTTTAACCTGTCAAAAGATTTGGATTGAAAGATGAACGAGCATTGGGCAATTGGCGGTAGTATAAGACTGCGAGATGATCACTAACAAGCATTACTACGAACGTTCGTTAGCGATCATCTGGCAAAAAATCAGCAAGTGTAATTCACCCTTTACAGGGTCAGTAGCAAATACACCAGCGATCCCAGATATGTCATCCAGAGCTATAAACATCAGCTGGATGTGATCCTGCTTTATGATATAACCCTGTTTGCACTCATCTATCTGTACGTGTTAACCCCAGCTAGTCAATGACTTTGTTTCCTGCTCTTATCTCATTTAGGCAAGCGACATGTTCTTGTTGTGACTTCGTGCCATATCTTGCAAACCACTATTAATCTAACATATTCTTGCTTTCATAATCCAACTAAGCTATCCTTTTGTAAGTTGACACAAGGATTGATTAGGTGCAATCTCAACCCATCAGATCCAATTGTTTCCCCAAGATAAGCGCCACCAAAGGTGCCTGGTAACTCATCCTGCACTCATGATAGATATAACGATAATTTATAAAAAACTGTTTATAAGGGAGTCAGTCTGTCCTATAGTTATCTCCTGCCCATGCCAAAATATACCTAAAACATTCTTTCAGATCCGTCTCAATGTCTACTTGAGAAATATTCCCTAGAGTCCTTAAAGGTGTTGGCTCATCTCAGACACTGATGACATATAGCTATATGCAATCAATGTCAGGTAGATGCGGATCCCGGAGGCTTCTATCTCCAGAATGGGCCCCCCAAAGTGAATGCAGAGCAGACGTGCATGCGGGGCCATTCTCCATTAACCACTTTGGGACTTCCATAGCGATTAATGTAGAGCACATCATGTATGCACAGTGTGCTTTCCTTCACTTTGGGAGTTCTTTTCTGGTCATAGGTGCAGGTTCCACCTCTAGGATCCACTCCTTCCTGACATCAATTGCATATCCTAGTGATATACCATTGATGTGTGAGATGAGCCAACCCCTTCAATGCAAATATGAATCCGTATTTTTCGCCCAGTAAGGTGTACCTGCCCATATAGGTGCACCTAGGTTTTAGAGGAGGAATAGAAGAAACAAATATTTTCATTAGACCTCAGATCAGACCACCAGTCAGGCCCCCTGTGTTAATTAGACCTCAAATTAGACCCCTTAATCAAACCCCCAATGTTAATAAGACCCCAATCAGACCTCGGATCAGATCCCCAATGTTAATAAGACCCCCAGTCAGACCTCAGATCAGTCCCCAATGTTGATAAGACCCCCAATCAGACCTCAGATCAGATCCCTAATGTTAATAAGACCCCCAATCAGACCTCAGATCAGTCCCCAATGTTAGATCTTAGACCAGACTCCCCATGTGAAAAGTACACCCATTCTGATAGAACCCCCAATGTGAATAACCTCAAATAAGACCTCAGATCAGAGCCCCAATGTGAATAAGACTCCCCCATTCATACCTTAGATCAGACCCCTATGTCAATCATAACAGACAAAAAATAGACAAATCAACTTACCCCTCCTGCTCCAGATGCCGCTGCCACTCCTGAGATTCGGCACTCTTCCTGCCGCGCTGTGCTGTGACCCGACATCACACAGCGTGAGGCTGACATCCTCACACTGTGCACAGATCACAGCACAGCATGAGGAGCCTGCAGGAGAAGATCAGGAAGTGGTGAGTACAGAGCCCAGGGAGTGCTGCATACACTGCTCCCTGGTCCTACTGTGCTAATGAGCACTACCATAATGGAAGTTGCTGATGGCGGCCCTCCGTTTTCCATCACACCTTCAGCCGATGCTCATTCAGTACACTGGAGTGATCTCACATCAGGCTGCAACTGGGCATCACAGGACAGATCAGACATGTCGTCTCTAGCTGATGTCACCTTATCACACCACGTTTGGCAGGAGTTTTCCAGAACCCTACTATCACTATCAAAACATCACTATAATTAGTGCCATCTACTGAGAATACACCCCTTCCAGAGGCCACTGACTCGCATTAATTGCTAGTGAAAGACAGCCATCTGCATCACCATGACTAGTGAGCAGCCTGCTGGAGCTCTCTATGCTCAGCGGCAGGGGCGTAACTATAGGGGAAGTAGGGGAAGCGGCTGCTTTGGGGCCCTGAGCCAGAAGGGGCCCATCCAGGAGGAGGAGGACTAAAAGATTTTGTCAGGGCCCCCTCAACAGTATTACACAATGAAATTATATACAGTGACAGTATAGACAATGTAGAAAACGGAAGTAACAGCTGCCTGCCTGGTCTGAGAGAGCGATCTTTACTAGCCACAGGAATGGGGGCGGCCTGAAAGGAAGGGGTTGCGAAAAAATTACTGGACTAGGGGGGGCCCCATTCAAAAATTTGCTGTGGGGCCCAGTAATTTCTAGCTACGCCACTGCTCAGCGGTATTTGTCTGGCATATTTGCCAGGTTGCGGCTGGACCTCTTCATGCAGCTTCCGGCAATGCCCTGCCGTAGAAACCTGCCAGATCTCTCAAACACTAGAGTGAAACTAGCCTAGTGGCTCTGTCTTTTTTCATTGTCAGTTTCCAGCAGTTTGTGTCGTGTGTTGTGTTGCATGCAGGACTTTTTCTCCTGTCAAAAATAACTGATGTCTGATGGAACTGACATAAACTGACACAACCTGATGCAAACTGAAGCTCAAAAAAGACAAATCCGTTTTTAATTTTTCTGTTCTTCTGACGGATCAGAAGAACAGAAAGCTCAACGCAGATGTGAACTCGGCCTAAACTACTTGTCCCACTTCTTTCCTAACAAATGAGTTACACAACCTGTATATGGGAAAAAAGACACAGAAAAATGTAATGATTTTATTGCCCCAAACAACCTCTTTGGTAGGATGGGTACTAGTCACCCCCCACTTATTGTCCTAAACGTCTTGCATGATCTGAGGAAGGGATGTGAGACTCTGAAAGACGTTATCATTGGATGTTTCATTCATCTTTAGTAAAGGCATTTTGATGCACATTGTTCTTCACCTGATGTAATCTTTAGCTACATGGTACAGGTGTCACAGTGTCCCGAATATTTTGTTGTGTCAATCATTCTTTCATTGGTTTTGCCACTGAGTAGTCTGTGGAGATAATAAGACTGTCTTTCAGATCAGTCTTACATCCTGCATGAGAAATATTCTCCAGTAACCCATCCAATAACCTTTTAAAATTGTATTCACAGAATGCCCTGAAGGACCCAACATTATTGCCATTGTAGGAGGTACTGTTGGAGGTGTCCTTCTAATCGGACTGTTGAGTCTTTTCATTTGGAAATTAATCACATATTTGCAAGACAAAAAAGAATATCAGCGCTTCGAGACAGAAAGGCAGCAAGCCAAGTGGAACAAGGTAACATATCTCTCAAATCTGCCCAAGAACCATAAACCAATAATGTTAAGAAATATATACTGTACCTCTCAGTGTGGATAACTAGATCAGTGGCATATTATGTGGCCTAAAGTCCTCAAGCTGTTCCCCAAACTCGGGCCCCACTCTTTCTTTAACACTGCCAGGCCACACTGGAGTCGATGTAGATGCTCCCCAAATATTTTTTTAATGCTGTACCACCCATAAATAACCCCACTTAAGGAACTACACCCCTCACATTCTTCAAAACTGAATAAAGAAGCTTTGTTTAACCCTTTAGCTGTCCCACAGGAATTAAAGCAAAATGGGGGTGAAATTTTTTTAAAATTTTTTTTTTGCCGATTTTGCATCTTAATACTTTTTTCCCTATGATACAGCAAGCGTTAAAAGCAAAACAAACCTCAAGGCTCAGCAAGGCTCAATAGGGAAGCAGCATCATGCAGCGTTTGGAGGGTAGAATTAGCTGGAATAGGTTTCAGATGCCATGTCTCATTTGAAGAGACCCTGAGATTCCCCTATAGTGGACAGTCCCAAAAAGTGACCCCATTTTGGATAATATATCCCTCAAGGAATTTTTTTGAGGGGTATAGTATGCACTTTAACCCACCGGGGGCTTTATATAATTTAGAAACACTTGGCTGGGAAAATTAAAAATTATATTTTTTCTAATAAAATGTTACATTTTCACAAGAGGTAACAGGAGAAATAGCACCCCACCATTTCTTAGCCATTTTCTCTTGAACATGGCAACACTATGTATGTGATTGTAATTGCTGTATGGGCACACTGCAGCTCTCAGAAGGGAAGGAGTGTCATATGGCTTTTGGAGGACAGATTTCACTGGAATGGTTTTCAAGCACCATGTTGCATTTCAAGAGACCCTGAGGTACACCATACAGTGGAAACCCCCAAAAAGTGACCCCATTTTGGAGACTACACCCCTCAATAAATTTAACGAGGGCAGTAGTCGGCATTTTGACACCATAGGTGTTCTCCAGAAATGAATGTGTAACGGATGGTGAAAAGTGAATATGTAAGCTATGAGGAGAATATCAGAATTTAATAAGGTGGTAAAATGACAGGGTACATTAAGGATAAAATTAATAATCCATGGATGAGTGGTACACTGTGAAACAAGCCTTCATGCACAGGCTAGGTTTTTCAGGGCACATTTAACAGTGATAAATTGTGTCCTTTCGTATCCCCTTTTGGAACACACTGTGCATCTTTTTTGTTCCTTCCCTTCCTTGCTGTTTGGGCGACTTCATTAGGGAAATGTTGCCCTGGTACAATACGGGCAGAATCTCTTCCAGAAGTACTGGGGCACTCCCCTTTCTGGATTCCAAAAATAAGGGCCTGGATCACTACCTCTTGAGAATGAACACATATTCCTATTTGACCACGGCTTCTTCGGGGTTAAATGTCTGTGTAACGGACCGTTTCAGCAGACAAGGGGTTAAAGTCCGTTTAGGCGATATGCCCCTTTCCGAGAGACAGGCACAGCTACTGCAGAACACCAACCTCCCGAACTGGATACAAAATAGCACTCCAAACTGGAACCTCGCAAATAGCTGTCAGTCGACGAACAGGAAAAGGATCCAATCAGCTTACACTCCTGGCAATCAGTCTCTAACAGCATACAGGGAATCCCCCCAATAACGAGACAAGGCTCCGGTCTTGAGGGTCAGCAGTGATCTGACTGTACTTCAAGTACAGCCTCTTTTATTGATAAAAACCAAACATAGTACTGCCCACAGGGTTTTGAAATCCAACCAATCAGTAATTCACAACACACACAATGTAAATACAGCTACCAATCGTTCCCGCCCCCTAGAGGACCAGAAGGGAGACTGCGACACAGAGCAGATACAACATATCCCCACAATGCATCATGGTTTCCTCCTCTCTGCCTGGGAGACGACCGAAGACAATCCAATTATCTCTCAGGACAAAGGGGAGATCACCAATACACATGTGGAGACAACAGGACAGGAATCACCACCCAAACACACAATGGCACACCCCCACAGCAAACACAGACATTTAACATATCCCCAGATAGCTCAAGTCTGAGTGCATATCATTAGGTGAATGGCACTCAGAATACACGAATACAATACTATTAGCTATCTGGGTGCCCTCACATAACATACAATTTAACCGAACGCATAATAACATAAAATACAATTCTATAGACAGATTTAAGCTGTGCGGCCGGTCTGTTTTCTCCTTTAAAGTTACTATGGGCCATAATCCTGAGGCAAGAGGCTTTTAAACAGTCCTCTCCAAAACCCAGTGGCGAGGTTGGTTTCGCCACACATCTCCCCCCCCCCAGGGAAGACTAACCAGACACCTGACCTCACGCCGGTCGGTACCTGAGTTAGTCTGGCAGCCCACCCACAACTCAATACTGGACCTGTAGAATTTAGTAGGCTGTCTCTGTCCAGTGAATCCACCAAGGTTATATTGGTAGCTGGTACTCCCGGTCTCTGAGTTGCTCCCTGGCTTGGAGTGGAGATTGCTTTGTGGGCAGGGATCAGCGGTACTCTGCCCTGGTGCCAGCGTTACCACGGAAGAAGCCTGGATGGAGTCTGGTTGTTGGAGGGGGAAACTGACTGTCTGGGGGACAGGACCGACTGTCCCTACCCCCTGTGCTGTAAGTGCAGAGACCACGGTCCCATCTGCACAGTTGTGGGGCTTACTGTCTCCCCCTGGTGCGTTAAGCTGCCGCTGGGGAGAGGGGGTAACGAGCTCCTCTCCCATACATACTTCCAGCCGCTGGGGAGGGCGACCGACCGCCTCCGCTCCCAATACAGTGTCCTGCTGCTGGGGAAAGGAGACTGGGCTCTCTATTCCCTGTAGGACACTCTGCCGCTGGGGGACAGGACCGACTGTCTCTGCCCCCTGTAACTCCGTCTGCCGCTGGGGAATGGAGACTCGGCTCCCAATTCCCAAAAAATCATGCTGCTGCTGGGGGGCAGGAACAACTACCTCTGCCCCCTGTAACTCAGCCTGCCGCTGGGGAGGGAGGACGTTGCTCTCCTCTCCCTGCATTTCACACTGCCTTCCCGGCATATCACTTTGCTGCTGGGGGGCAGGAACAACTACCTCTGCCCCCTGTAACTCAGCCTGCCGCTGGGGAATGGAGACTAGGCTCCCAATTCCCTGCAGGACCGGTGGAGAGACCTTGGTCCCATCTCTACCGGCCACCTGGGGTCCTTCCCAGTAACACTCTACAATATCTGCCCAGCTGAATGGGTCTGGATCTGGGTCTGTCACCTTACCGTCCTGCTGAGCCTTCTCAATGGAGTGGAAGAGATCTCGGTAGTCCTGCTCCAGTTCCCACTCCAGGGTTGCTAGGTGAGCCAGGTCTTTCTCTACTTCATGGGGGTCATCCCACTCATGCCTAGCCTCCCTCTCATAGAAAATGTCCTGAAGTCTGGACTGTGCAGGGCTCCCGAAGTCAGGCTCTGCAAAGGACTCCCATAACAAGCCAGGACCATCAAACTCCTCTCCCTCTGGCTTGTCATGCTCAGCTGTCCAGGGTATAAACTGTGCCACATACCACCAAAGCGCCTGGTAGGCATCCTCCAGCCATAGCTCCTGCCATACCCGGTGCTGTAGTTCTATCACCCATTCCTCCAGGGGCTGCTCTCCCAGGAAGGACATCCGCAGGGCCACTTGCTTCTGCAACCGCTGCTCTTCACTGGGGAGACTCTCACCTCGCTGGTATTGTACATTATCCAGGGCCTGGTACCAGATGCCTTTCCTTAATGCATCCCGGCCATCCAGGTCCTCCTCCTCGTATAACACTGCTGGTTCCATCCTGGTGCTTTTAGGGTCGCTGTACTGGGACATGCGTTGCCCTTAAATTGTAGAATCCAAAGAAATGGTGTCTCCTGTAGCTGTCCTTCTGGCTGTAGGAACGATCCCACTGCTTGCCACCAATGTAACGGCACCGTTTCAGCAGACAAGGGGTTAAAGTCCGTTTAGGCGATATGCCCCTTTCCGAGAGACAGGCACAGCTACTGCAGAACACCAACCTCCCGAACTGGATACAAAATAGCACTCCAAACTGGAACCTCGCAAATAGCTGTCAGTCGACGAACAGGAAAAGGATCCAATCAGCTTACACTCCTGGCAATCAGTCTCTAACAGCATACAGGGAATCCCCCCAATAACGAGACAAGGCTCCGTCTTGAGGGTCAGCAGTGATCTGACTGTACTTCAAGTACAGCCTCTTTTATTGATAAAAACCAAACATAGTACTGCCCACAGGGTTTTGAAATCCAACCAATCAGTAATTCACAACACACACAATGTAAATACAGCAACCAATCGTTCCCGCCCCCTAGAGGACCAGAAGGGAGACTGCGACACAGAGCAGATACAACATATCCCCACAATGCATCATGGTTTCCTCCTCTCTGCCTGGGAGACGACCGAAGACAATCCAATTATCTCTCAGGACAAAGGGGAGATCACCAATACACATGTGGAGACAACAGGACAGGAATCACCACCCAAACACACAATGGCACACCCCCACAGCAAACACAGACATTTAACATATCCCCAGATAGCTCAAGTCTGAGTGCATATCATTAGGTGAATGGCACTCAGAATACACGAATACAATACTATTAGCTATCTGGGTGCCCTCACATAACATACAATTTAACCGAACGCATAATAACATAAAATACAATTCTATAGACAGATTTAAGCTGTGCGGCCGGTCTGTTTTCTCCTTTAAAGTTACTATGGGCCATAATCCTGAGGCAAGAGGCTTTTAAACAGTCCTCTCCAAAACCCAGTGGCGAGGTTGGTTTCGCCACAGTCTGCAATCGTCATTTTTGCCGGTCACAGACGTTAGCCCTAAGGCCCCTTTCATTTTTATAATTTTCCCTTAAAGGGGTTGTCCGGGTTCAGAGCTGAACCCGGACATACCCTTATTTTCACCCCGGCAGCCCTCCTGAGCCTGGCATCGGAGCATCTCATGCTCCGATGCGCTCCAGTGCCCTGCGCTAGATCGCGCAGGGCACCGGCTCTTGTGTTTTCAATAACACACTGCCGGGCGGTAACTTCCGCCCAGCAGTGTGTTCGGTGACGTCACCGGCTCTGAGGGGCGGGCTTTAGCTCTGCCCTAGCCGTTTTACTGGCTAGGGCAGAGCCAAATCCCGCCCATCAGTGCCGGTGACGTCACCGGGCTGCCTGTCAGCCCCATAGAGAGCCCGGTATGTCACCGGAACTCAGAAAAATGCCTTTGCCCTGCGCGATTTAGCGCAGGGCAAAGGAGAGCATCGGAGCATGAACTGCTCCGATGCTCATGTCAGGGGGGCTGGCGGGGGGAAAATGGAGGTATGTCCAGGTTCAGCTCTGAACCTGGACAACCCCTTTAAAACATGGTTATGAGGGAAAATAATAGCATTCTTAATACAGAATGCTTAGTAAAATGTCCATTGAGGGGTTAAAAATAAAAAACTAATTTAACTCACCCCATCCACTTGATGGCGTAGCGGATCTCCTCTTCTCTCTACTTTCTTCAGGACCTGGCTAAAGGACCTTGGTGATGGACCATGTGATGAGCACAGTGATGTCATAAGAAGGTCCTTTAGCCAGGTCCTGAAGAAAGTAGAAAGAAGAAGAGATCCGCAACGCGATCAAGTGGATGGGGTGAGTTAAATTTGTTTATTATTTTTAACCCCTCAATGGACATTTTACTAAGCATTCTGAATTAAGAATGCTATTATTTTCCCTTATAACTATGTTATAAGGGAAAATAATAAAGATCAGGTCCCTATCCCGATCATCTCCTAGCAACCATGTGTGAAAATTGCACCGCATTCGCACTTGCTTGCGATTTTCACACAGCCCCATTCACTTCTATGGGGCCTGCGTTACGTGAAAAACGCACATTATAGAGCTTGCTGCGATTTTCACGCAACGCCACATGGCTTCCACCACTCTATAATCATGAAGGGGATAGTTGCTGTCCTGTACAGCACCAATCACTGACACCTCCATCTGTGCCCAACTGCAGCCACCTCACTAGCTTTTACAGTGAGGAAGCTGCGATTGGCCGGTCAGCACCGTGTAATTACACACTGTGACTGGTTTCCGTAGCACTGTACATATATGGCGCAATGCGGTAACTCCTTGACTGCTACGTGTACATATACAGCGTATGTTGAGAATGGGTTAAAGCTTGAAAATGGCTCTGTATGAGCTGAATCGAGGAGAGCAGGAAAGTCTACTATCACTTGGTGGTGGGGGAACGTCATGCAGCTACACATGGTCAGTGTCTGCACAGCCAACCTGTTTAAAATGGACCTGTTACCTCTCCTGAAATGTCTGTTTTAGTGACTATTTCCGTCCCCCGTGTAATAACAGCTCTGGAGCATCTATTCTTATGACTCTATGTTGTGCAGTTATCCTGTTATTCCTACTAGAAGTTTATAAATTCATTGACAACAGTCCCCAACTGATGTGCACAGTCTAAGGCCTCATGCACACGACAGTATTTTTTCACGGTCCGCAAAACGGGGTTCCGTTGTTCCGTGATCCGTGTCCGTTTTTGTTTCCATGTGTCTTCTTTGATTTTTGGAGGATCACCAGACATGAAGTCAAGTCAAGTCAAGTTTGCCTTGCAAATGATAGGAAAAAAAACGGACACGGATCACTGACGCTGATGCCAATCTTGTGTGCCTCCGTGTTTTTTCACGGACCCATTCACTTGAATGGGTCCGCAAACTGCTGTCCGTGAAAAAAATAGGACAGGTCATATTTTTTTCACGGACTGGAAACACGGATCACAGACACGGATGACAAACGGTGCATTTTCCGAATTTTCAACGGACCCATTGAAAGTCGATGGGTCCGCAGAAAATCACGGAAAACGGAACAACGGACACGGAACACAACAATGGTCGTGTCCATGAGGCCTTAGGGCCGTTTCACACGAGCGGATGCCGTGCGCGGCATCCACTCCTTGCGCGGCATCCGCTCCGTGAAAGAGTGCCAAGACCCGATGCAGACTGCAGAGGCACGGAGCATTGACATGACTGATAATGCTCCGTGCCTCTCTGTGTCCTCTTTACTACGAAATCACAGTGACAACTGTGATTTCGTAGTAAAGAGGTCACAGAGAGGCTCGGAGCATTATCAGTCATGTTACTGCTCCGTGCCTCTGCAGTCTGCATCGGGTCTTGGCACTCTTTCACGGAGCGGATGCCACGCACGGCATCCGCTCGTGTGAAACGGCCCTAATACTAACAGCGCTGATTTTGGCACACTATGCAGGGACACATCCCTAACTGGAAACACCCAGTTGACAACACATTCACTAACTTCTAGTAGGAATAAATGAGGACTGACAACACCACCATACTAAGGCATAAGAAAAGATGATGCAGACTGGCCATTTAATGTGTACAGACATGTTAGGATTGGTGACTGGCCCTCTTTATAGAAGTTCTGGAATCTCTCCTTCTGCAGTTACGTAGTCTGACACGGATGGACACTTTGGGCCCCAGTCAGCCCATCAAAAAACCCTTATCATAATCTGCCACTGATCTAGATGCCTCCTGCTTTGTATGAGAAGACCACTTTTTCCTACCATATGTTTGCAAGCAGAGCTGAATCTTCTCATTGCACACGAACATTGTTTGTTTCTGTGTCCATTCCGGTTTTTTTTTTCAGATAGGATGCGGACCCACTCATTTCAATGGGTCCACAAAAAATGTGGACAGCACACCGTGTGCTTTCCGCATCAGTATGTCCGTTCCATAGCCCCGCAAACAAAATAGAACATGTCCTATTCTAGTCCGTTTTAGGCATTGTTACAATGGATCTGCAAAACCAAACAGATGGCATACGAATATCATCAGTTTTTTGTTTTTTTTTGCAGATCTGCAATTTGCAGACAGCAAAACACATACGGTCGTGTGCATGTAGCCTTATAATGTAAAAGGGCTGGTCCAGGCTACAGATATGTATTACATCCCCAGGGTAGGATAGTCCGCCACCTGGCTCTCTCACTCATCAGCCTTTTCAGGCAGCCGCTATGCCGGAAACTATGCAGTGTACAGAGCTGAACCAGAAGGTTCTGTCCACTCTGTAGTTCCCAGCGCAGGTGTACTGCAGCGCCCATGTGCGTTCCGCAATTTGCGGAATGGAGCGGACAACCATTGATATAACTGCCTATTCTTGTCTGCAAATTTTTTTTTTTGCAGACCACGGAACGGATGCAGACAGTACACGGAGTGCTGTCCGCATCTTTTGCGGCCCCATTGAAGTGAATGGGTCCGCATCCAATCCGCAAAAACTGCGGCTCGGATGCGGACTAAAACAACGGTCGTGTGCATGAGGCCATACACATTAGACACACGATCTCCTGTGGATTTCAACAGGTCCAAACCCTTGTTTTTATGGAAGAAAAGCCGCTGACAGGTGGATCTAGTAGCCGTTTATTCCTCTGTCCCCACTGAAATAAATATGAACCTTTTTTCTGGATCAAATAACTTTTTATTGATTTTTTTTTTTACAGTAAAAATACATACATACAAAACCAAGAACAATCCTTAACCAACCCCCAACCTCCCCCCCCCCCATCCTCACTTACAGACGTGTGCAGTCCAGACCAGAGATGGTCGAGACTGTATAAGTAGGCACACTTAGGTAGGCCAGCCGAGTGTGCATATTTATGGTGAAATGCATGACTGCTTCATGACTGCACATTCAAAGTGTATGGGACTAATGGAGGCAGCCAAGTATGGGTGCTGAGGACTCCCCTACTAGTGATCAGTGGGAGTCAGAGATTTATCACCCGTCCTGTGGATAGGTGAAAAACTTAATTTGTCCTTCAAGAAGGCAGCCCCATTAACAGGACCACTGGGGCCCCCGTCGATCACTAGAACAAGGGGCCCCTGTTCCCCCATTTGACAGACATACATTCTTATCCACCACTCCATTCAATTGTATGGGACTGCTGGTGATAGCGAAGTACAAGTGTTCTGCTACTCTAGTCAAATGGAACACCTACACCATGTCTTATAAAGGACTTTCCCCATTATAAGAACGTATCCCCCCCCCCCCCCCCCCCCCCCACAGGATAGAGGATAGGTGCCTGATCAGTGAGGGACATCAGACACCTATCCCCTGTCCCTATCCTGTGGATAATATCTTGTAAATGGACAACCCCTTTAAGGATAAGTAGCAGCGCATAGATGACAAGTATTAAGATTCTTTACATGCATGATATTTTGTGATATATTGTGCCACTATTATACTATATGAATTATTTTACCATTTTCTTTTTATTTAGAGTGAAAATCCCATATTTACAACTGCCACCACCACCGTAAAAAATCCGAACTTCGATGGAGAATGATTCTGTATCGAAGAGCAAGCACGAAAGAATGATTTATCACCTGTCTATTTCAAAGATGTATATATGTTTTTTGTTTTTTTGGTATAGCGCTTTTATCACCTAAAGTGAATGTCCACCTTTTAACACCTTATTGCTTTTAACTTCAATGTTATGCGCTGATTTATACACCTCTAGAGATGTTGAATAGGCATTTTCTTTTACAAAGCTCTCCTTCGCCTACATAGATAATAAAGTTAAAGAGCACCTGTCAGCAGGACCAACCCTATTAAAGCAGCCACACGGCTTGTTAGTGTTGATCCTTCTGAATAAAATGATGCATGTTTTGTGAAAATCAATTGTGGCATTCCCAAGGATAAAAGCCTGTTATCTCTTATGCAAATGAGGGCTCTTGTGCATTGAGGGGTGGAGTCTAGTCCCTCGCTGTACCGCACTTTTCCGGTGCTAGCCCTCGGTGCACTGAGGCCATCATTTGCATGAAGAATAAAAGCATTATTTTTACTTGGTATTGCTGCAACCGATTTTCACAAGATAGATTTTAATCAACAGGATCAAGTATACCAGGCAGTATGGCTAGTTTAATAGGGTTGAGTCTGCTGACAGGTGCTTTTTGAATTGCAAAAAATATTAGATGCCTGCGGCTGACACTAGAGGGAGCCTAGCAGCTTACTATATTTTATTAATGAGTTCAATGTATAAATAGCATTCCTTTAGCTCCGAGCTCCCCCTAGTGGTAGCAGCAGAAAGACAACATTTTGCCATTTAAAGTGTGTCTGTTAGTTCTCCTTTGCCACCAAATCTGAGGCCAGTGAAGAATAGGGTGTGAAGAATAGAAGCTGAGCTTGGGAATATATCATTTTATATGTTCTGATATATAAGTAGATATTTTCATGTTAAAGGGGTTGTCTGAGATACCATACTTTCTTTTTTCACCAATCCATTCTCTGTGACGCTGGTCTTCCTGCCGCTGCTTGTTTACAGACTGCAGCAGTGATTTGCTATAGAAAGAGGCAAGAAAAGCATAATTTTTTTATTTTACATCATTCAAGGGCTTGTCTGAAATGTTTTATTATCTTAGACAATCCCTTTAAAGGGCATCTGTCAGCAGATTTGTCCCTATGACACTGGCTAATCTGCTACATGTGCTCTTGGCAGCTAAAGACATCTGTGTTGGTCCCATGGTCATATGTGTCCATATTGCTGAGAAAAATGATGTTTTATTATATGCAAATGAGCTCCTCTGGATAGGTCATCAGTATCTGATTGGTGGGGGTCTGATATCCGAGACTCCCGCCGATCAGCTGTTTGAGAAGTCAGCGGGGCTTCTGTAAGTGCTGCGGCCTTCTCGCAGCTTACCAAGCACAGCGCTGTACATTGTATAGTGGCTGTGCTTGGTATTGCAGCTCAGCCCCCTTCACTTCAATAGGGTTGAGCTGCACCTAGGCCATGTGACCAATGAAACTGTCATCACCCAGCCTAGAGAAAGCAGAGAGACGGCCATGGCACTACGGCGAGCGCTGCTGCCTTCTCAAACAGCTGATCAGCAGAGGTCCCGGGTGTTGAGGATAGGTCATCAGTACTTAAAGAGGTTATCCCATGACTAATGTAAAACGTGAAAATCATATAGTACATGACAGTCTCTCTCTAACAAAACTAGAACCAGCCCTGTATCTCATAGATCCAGAGATCTCCCCATTCATTGCTCCTATTGTCCTGCTTGATTTATATCAAGCTGGCAGCCCAAGGGGAGTGTGTCTTTCCTCATGGGGTGTTTCTTTTTTCTGCAGCTCTCTCCCAATCACAGCTCAGGAGGCACTAGAAGGATGAAACTGAGCATGTGCGGCCATCTCAGTGAGCCGGTCAAAGAAAAAAATGAACAGCAGGTGGCGCTATACAGATACCTTTTATTGAATAACTCAGTGTCTATACTAAATATTTAATTACATACAATTACAAAAGTATTGAGATCCTGGTGCTGGTTTGAAAACTGTAGAATATTTTTCATGGGACAACCCCTTTAATTGTCAGAAAACCCCTTTCATTTCCACTCCCTAGAAACCGTATTCCATGGATCTGGCTGAAATAATAATGACAATCTGTTACTTTAAAGGGGTTATCTGGTAATTTATATAGATGACCTATCCTCAGTATAGGTCATCAATATCATATTGGCAAGGGTCAGACACCCGTTACCCTCGTCGATCAGCTGTTAGAAGAGGCCGGCACTCTGTGAGTGCTGTGGCTTCTTTCTAGGCCATGCGATGTCACCGTCCATCGCTCACGTGGCCTATTGAAGTGAATGGGGCTGAGCTGCAATACCAAGTACGGCCACTGTACAATGCACGGTGCTGTGCTTGTAAAGCTGCCAGGAGCCGCCTGTGCTCACCAGAGCTCCCTAAAACAGCTGATTGGCGGGGTGCTGGGACTTGGACCCCCGCTGATGTGATAATGATGACCTATCCTGAGGATTAAACTGTGCTTGTAGTGAGCAGGGGTGCACCTAGCCTTCCTGCTGCCTGGGGCGAAAACTGAAACAGTGCCCCCCTCCCCAATGCTAATTTTTTACCCTCACACCTTTCCTTCAGCTCATGGCCTTTCGGCTGCCCCCTCTTGTCCCTACCTGGTGCTGCCTGAAGCGATCACCTCACCTGGCCTCATTAGTGGTGCACCCCTGGTAGTGAGAGTGGAATGGAGCAGCAGACATGCATGATCGGGCATGGGATGTCTTAATGGGACAACCCCTTTAAGACTCGTCTAAGAAGAGGACCCTATGGAGATATGGAATATTCTGCATAGTGACACCTAAATGTGACGCATTAAAATTATTCTTATGGGGATATCAGGGTGGTGTGGTTCAAAAACAAAACCATTTGTGTTATACATTGAAACCTAAATGAGATGACCACCCAAAATTGCAGAGGTGGGAGAATTGAAAATCCATTGAAGGAAAACCTAGTCTACATAGGGAGTGGTACTGTTTGTTTCACTGTACAGGTGAAACTCGAAAAATTTGAATATCGTGCAAAGTTCATTTATTTCAGTAATGCAACTAAAAAGGTGAAACTAACATATGAGACTCATTACATGCAAAGCGAGGTATTCAAGCCTTTATTTGTTATAATTTGGATGATTATGGCTTATAGCTTATGAAACCCCAAAGTCACCATTTTGAGGTACCCTTTTCTCAGGGGGTATGAGTTGATTAGCTGACTGGAGTGTGACACTTTGAGCCTAGAATATTGGACCATTTCACAAAATTCTAATTTTAAGTTGCATTAATGCAATTCCTTTTAATTTGCATTACTGAAATAAATGGACTTTTGCAGGATATTCTAATTTTTCGAGTTTCACCTGTATATTGCCTGAGGTAATGCAAATTAATTCCCTGTGACGGTGGTGTTGCGGTTTTATGTTTTTGGATCAATGGCAGAATGTTTTATTTATAGCCATAAAGTACTAAGGGTCCAGTAACAAATCCTACCTGTTAAAAAGTGATAAATGCTATTATAAATGTGAGGCACTGTTTGAAACATGATACAAAATAATTAATACTGTTATGTTTGACCTCCATTGTATTTTACTGCTATGTCCATATTATATTGTGCTGTATGTACGGATACCTGATCCATAGAAGTCTCCAACATTACAAAGTGCAAGGACATAACCAAAGCGCTTTTTTAAATAAAATGTATACAAAATTTAACAGCCTATTGATATGACATTAAGGCAATTGGGCATCAAAGTCAGGAACACACTAGAGTACCATGGGATCCTCAGGTGGGTCCAAGCTTAGACGCCCAGGCCTCTAAGGCTAGGTTCACACTGAGTTTTTGGATGAGGTTTTGAAGCAGATCTGCCTGCATAATTTTCTGCCATAGCCAGATGTGGTTTAGAAAAGAATTGGAATTATAAAGGGAATTATACTTATCCGTCTTGTTGAATCCACTTTTGGTTTTGGCTGAAAAACCTAAAGGGAAAAATATCTCAAAACCTCCTCCAAAAAACTATGTGTGGCCGTACCCTAGTACAAAGCAACAGGGTACCAGAGGTCCAGCAGTTGACAATCTCCAGAGAATGAGAGTCCTGTGCCCCACATGTGAATGGAGCGGTTGTTGGGTATGTGCACTACCGCTTCATTAATCTCTATGGGAATGACAGAGATACTGAACTCAGGACCTCCATTCTTCTGATTAATGGAAGTCCCAGCAGTCAGACCCACACTGATTTATGAGTCATCACCTTTCCACTGGATAGGGAATAACTTGCTGTAACCAAAATACCCCTTCAATTTCCTCTGGTGGGCCAAAGGAACCCTTATCTGACACTGGGCAAAGTAGTTGAACAAAGCAGGCAAAAATATAGACAGTTGCACCAAGGGTATATGGACAGAAGCCATACAAGGGGGACAAGGCATGGTCATGAAGGAAAATACTTAGCAAACAGAAGGTTTAGAATGGACAATATCTATGATATATTTATGATGCATAAACTCTTGGATATAATTAAACTAAAATTGAGAGTATTTTAAATATTAAAGGCTAGAAGTACTGAAAATGCAATTACAAATCAATAGGTAATGCAAACATGAATGCTACATATGCTAGGCAAGAGACTTCTCCCATTGTCAGCCGTGTAAAACATGACCACATAAACATACACTACTCACAAAAAGTTAGGGATATTTGGCTTTCGAGTGAAATTTATGGAAATGTAAAAAGTTTACTCTACAGTGATATTATATCATGAAAGTAGGGCATTTAAGTAAAAGTATGCAATGATGATTTCCTTATCTCAAACTATTGAAACAAAAGGCAACAACAGTGGTGGGTATACACCCACAAAAAATCTCAATGTCTCAAAAACTTGTCATGTGGCCTTAAACATCAATTACAGCTTGACAACGACATCTCATGCTGTTCACAAGTTGACTTATTGTCTGCGGAGGCATGGCATCCCACTCTTCTTGAAGGGCGGCCCTTAGGTCATTAAGGTTCTGGAGTACAGAGTTGCAAGCCTCTACACGACGACTCAGCTGATCCCATAGGTTTTTAATGGGATTCAGGTCTGGAGAAAGTGTAGGCCACTCCATTTGAGGTACCACAGTCTCTAGCAGCTGTTCCCTAATCATGCAACCTTTATGAGCTGGGGCATGGTTGTCCATGAAGATGAAATTAGGCCTGTGTTCATGCAGAGGCACAATGACTGGATTAATGATGTTACTAGTGACCAGCCCTGAGGCCCACTGGTCGCTCATCCAGCGTAGATGCTCCCTGGCCCATGCAAGACGATGACACCTGTGCCTGGTGGTGTCGTCAGGTACCCTTGCAGGTTGTCTAGCACGCAGACCACGCTGATGTAAATGATTTCGAATGGTCTGATGAGACACTTGGGGGCCTCTCACCTCCCTTAAATGTGCCTGGAGTTGTGTGGCATTCATCATCCGGTTCCACAGGGCATTGTTCACAATGAAGCAGTCATCAGTGTGGGATGTAGCCAAAAGAAGTCCACTTCTATGCCTTTCTGTGACTCTTCCAGTCTCTCTGTATCTCTGTTGCAACCTGCTGATGACAGTCTGTGACACTCTAAGCTCAGTGGCCACTTCCGTCTGAGAACATCCTGCTTGAATCCTCACAATGGCGAGGTACTGTTGATCAATTGTCTCATGATGTCAAAATGTGAACAGCATGATGAGGAGGACTATTTAAATAACAATTCTAATTGAACCAGGAAATTTATTGGGAGATTCATGGATCAAACACCTGTTGTGAATTTTGCCGTTACTTTTACAGCAAATAGCTCTAACACTTCATTCGAATACCTGGATCTAGTCCTATACTCAGAAAATAAAACAGTTATGACTTTTTTTTTTTAAAGTCGATGGCAATAGCTACCTGGACTATAAAAGTGCACATTATAGGAAACGGAAAGACAACATACAATTCAGCCAATTTAAACGGATACCAAGAAACTGTTCGACGAGTGATTTCATTGCACAGAGACAGATTTTACGTTCCAGATTTTATAATAAGAAATATCCCAGAGGTATTATTGATGGTGCTTTTATGCAAGTAAGCAGTCAAAGCCAAGAAGAGGTTTTGGTGACCAAAGAAAACAGTAGACCCGAAGAAGCTCATGTCTGCTTTCATCACCACTTATAACTCCAATCATGAGGTTTTAAGGAGCATTTTATCAAAACACTGGCACATTTTAGCGACTGATCCTTATCTTAAAGAGACCATCCCATCTAGGCCACATATTATGTTCAGGAGGGCGAGAACATTGAAAAACTTATTAGCCCCAAGCAAATTGAAAAATAACAAACCCATCACCATGACTGGGGTAAACTGGTTCCCTGATCCTGTGGGAAGCTATAAATTCAGCCATACTCACATTGGAAACGCCAGTCTTGATAAATCGCCCCTAATAACCTAATATTTTAGCCCAGGTACCTTCAAAGCTTGAAGCACAATTTAAAACCATTATATATTGTACTAGAAAAAGTACCTAAGTGTAACACTCTGTCTGTTTGTGTGTTTATTGGATTTGTTCCACGGATTGAATTTGCTTTTTTATGGGGAAATCTCTATACTAGCACTATATATCCTGGCAGTTACACACAGTTTATTTTATTTTTAACTGTCCCCTATAACAGTGACCTGCACAGCGCCCCATCCCTTAACCCCTTCACTACCAGCGTCATACGGTGCTGGAACAAGGTGTAAAGTGGTGCCTGCTGGTGTGTGCAGCGGGTGTCATTCAAACAGTGGAGACCCGCAGCTAATGACTGCGATCGGCATTAAAGCCTTTCGATGCAGTGATCAAGTGTGATATTAAAATATAAAAATATTTTCAAATATGGCGAATGGCGTAAAGGCAAAAAGGGTCAAAATGGCCAATTTGCCTTTTTTTCATCGCTTCTCTTACCCCAAAAAAATAAATAAAATGTAATCAAAAAGTCACGCACACTCCAAAATGGTATCAATAAAAACTATAGATTATCCCACAAAAAATGAGCTCAGTAGATATAACTATAAAAAAGTATAAAATATGGTGATGTACAAAAGTCTTTTTTGAAGTTTAAATTCATTTTTTTTTACACTATTTAGACATAAAAAACCTATACACACAGTACAGACCAAAAGTGTGGACACACCTTCTCATTCAAAGAGTTTTCTTTATTTTCATGACTATGAAAATTGTAGATTCACACTGAAGGCATCAAAACTATGAATTAACACGTGGAATTATATACATAACAAAAAAGTGTGAAACAACTGAAAATATGTCATAAAGTAGCCACCCTTTGCTTTAATTACTGCTTTGCACACTCTTGGCATTCTCTTGATGAGCTTCAAGAGGTAGTCACCTGAAATGGTCTTCCAACAGTCTTGAAGAGATGCTTAGCACTTGTTGGCTCTTTTGCCTTCACTCTGCGGTCCAGCTCACCCCAAACCATCTTGATTGGGTTCAGGTCCGGTGACTGTGGAGGCCAGGTCATCTGGCGCAGCCCCCCATCACTCTCCTTCATGGTCAAATAGCCCTTACACAGCCTGGAGGGGTTTTTGGGATCATTGTCCTGTTGAAAAATAAATGATGGTCGAACTAAACGCAAACCGGATGGAATAGCATGCCGCTGCAAGATGCTGTGGTAGCCATGCTGGTTCAGTATGCCTTCAATTTTGAATAAATCCCCAACAGTGTCACCAGCAAAGCACCCCCACACCATCACATCTCCTCTTCCATGCTTCACGGTGGGAACCGGGCATGTAGAGTCCATCCGTTCACCTTTTCTGCGTCGCACAAAGACACGGTGGTTGGAACCAAAGATTTCAAATTTGGACTCATCAGACCAAAACACAGATTTCCACTGGTCTAATGTCTATTCCTTGTGTTCTTTAGCCCAAACAAGTCTCTTCTGCTTGTTGCCTGTCCTTAGCAGTGGTTTCCTAGCAGATATTCTACCATGAAGGCCTGATTCACACAGTCTCCTCTTAACAGTTGTTCTAGAGATGTTTCTGCTGCTAGAACTCTGTGTGGCATTGACCTGGTCTCTAATCTGAGCTGCTGTTAACCTGCGATTTCTGAGGCTGGTGACTCGGATGAACTTATCCTCCGCAGCAGAGGTGACTCTTGGTCTTCCTTTCCTGGGGCGGTCCGCATGTGAGCCAGTTTCTTTGTAGCGCTTGTTGGTTTTTGTGACTGCACTTGGGGACACTTTCAAAGTTTTCCCAATTTTTCGGACTGACTGACCTTCATTTCTTAAAGTAATGATGGCCACTCGTTTTTCTTTAGTTAGCTGCTTTTTTCTTGCCATAATACAAATTCTAACAGTCTATTCAGTAGGACTATCAGCTGTGTATCCACCTGACTTCTCCACAACGCAACTGATGGTCCCAACCCCATTTATAAGACAAGAAATCCCACTTATTAAACCTGACAGGGCACACCTGTGAAGTGAAAACCATTTCAGGTGACTACCTCTTGAAGCTCATCAAGAGAATGCCAAGAGTGTGCAAAGCAGTAATCAAAGCAAAAGGTGGCTACTTTGAAGAACCTAGAATATGACATATTTTCAGTTGTTTCACACTTTTTTGTTATGTATATAATTCCACATGTGTTAATTCATAGTTTTGATGCCTTCAGTGTGAATCTACAATTTTCATAGTCATGAAAATAAAGAAAACTCTTTGAATGAGAAGGTGTGTCCAAACTTTTGGTCTGTACTGTCTGTGGTATAGTTGTAATCGTACTGACCCAGAGAATGAAGGGCACAGTTAATTTTTGCAGCTAAACCTCTAAGCCGTGGGAACAAAACCCGTAAAAAAAAGGTGGCAAAATTGCGGTTTTTTTTCCAATTCCACCCCATTTGGAATTTTTTCCCCACTTCCCACTACATTGTATTAAATTAAATGGTGGCATTAGAAAGTACAACTTGTCTCACAAAAATAAGCCCTCATACAGCTATGTGAACGGAAGAATAAAAAAGTTATGGTTCAAGGAAAATAGGGGAAAAAATTAAACCGCAAAAACCTCTGGTATACTAAGGGCTAACATTGACCTCCACAGCGACCCATTCCTTAACAGTGACCTCCACAGCCCCCCCCCCCCCCACACACACTATGCCTCGCCCACTTTTTTAGACCTGGCGTGAGCAGGAAGACGTCACAGATTGTGGTGCAAATAACTTTTGCGCCGCAATCTGTGCCAGAAATACACCTAATACAGGCGCATTTCTGGATAGTAAATTACCCCCTATAGTACATAGGGCTAATGATGGAAAATTCCTTTAAGTGGGGTAGTGTTATGCATGAGAAGATTTCTGTGACACGATAACAAATATATTTTTTATTATTTTTATTGCCTTTTTTATTTGTGCCTTACAAAGACAATAACAGGACTCATTCGGTGACATAAGCAGCAGCTGTAAAGTTGTTGTTCAGATATCTGGACAGGTATGTAACAAGAATTCAGTAAGCGAAGTATCGCCATGAGGTAGGGGTAGTTTGTGAGCTGCCTACCTGCTATATAGCATAGGGTACTGAACCGGGTAATACTGCCACTTTAAGATGATTTAGAAACTGATTAACAAAGCATTTCTGTGCTGATAAGAGGTGTTGTTCAACCACCTGGCACGGTTCTATAACTGGGCATGCTCTACCATGCCCAGATAATGAAAAGATACATTGTGAACTTTATACTGGCATGTGTGGCCAAATAGTACCAGAACCCAAAGTAGATTAAACAGTTCCTTTATTCATAAATCTATATGATATTCCATAAAAAGATAAAAATCTGTAATAAATTACAAATTCCTTTGTGCCATGTTCAGGCTGCCGTGTCTCCGTGCATTACAATCCATGGGCACTCAGTCGGCATTTCCATACAAGAGTGACGTTTCGGGGAACACGCCCCTTCGTCAAGCACATGCCGTCATCTCTAGGAGGCAGTACATATAATATAATAAGATACAATATAATATAACCTCAATCTCCAGTGACAGCAGTGGCAGTTAGATAGTAATTTGCTACAGGAAGACACTAAAATTACATACTTCATCAAGCCTTTTGGGCTCAGTGTCTCAAGCTGGTGAATCCAAAATACTTTACGTTGCAAAAGTCTCTGCTGGTTAACGCTTTCATTACCAGCCCTTTCAACATACTCAAGAATCTGCCTTTGCAGTTTACATATATATTATGCATTTTTTAAATGTTTTGCAACACGCTGTTCGGTTATTTGGATAAGGACAAATACAACTGCACCCCGGGATGTAGGAAACTGCTACACTTTGTGGCAGCGGCGGGCACCAAGGCAATTTTGCAAGTCTGGCTACAGCCCACAATTCCCCCTTTTAAATTATTCTTGGAGAAATTATCGTATATCATGTGCATGGACTGGGTGGAGGCGTCACACCAAAAAGACAAAAAAGTAGAACATTTCTTTCAGGTGTGGGAAAGCTTTATTAATATACTGCCGTTACATATCCGTAAGGCCATACACAAATGCTTTTCGGGGACCACATGGTTTCTGCAACAGATGACAGCTGGCGAAGAAACGGTTCTACTATCCTGAATTGGGGGGGGGATCATTGAGCCCAAACACTCCCGAGCATCTCCGTTTTTGTCCTAGTCTTTTCTTTATTTGTCTGTGTCGTTCTCTAATTCACTACTACAAGGTACAATAGGAATGAGACAATATCAGGGCATCTACCCCGGGAGCCCACTGAGGATCATATCAGTCTATAATATTAAGGCTCTCTCGGGAATGGCTGCTATTGTATCCCACGGAGGCGGACGACTAATACTGACAGCTTAGTTGGGTTTTTGTCAGCCTCTGTATGTTCATGGACACTACAACTGGTAAATTACTTTGCACTTGTAAGAATGGATACCAATGGTAGCAGTGCGACACTGCCTTTGTTTGTATGTTTATTCTTTAAATATTTGAAAACTTAATAAAAAACAGTTTAAAAAATAAATAAAAATGTTTTGCAACAGTGGTCTCACCAGATTTTCTTTTTTCCAGATGTAAATCTTCACTTGTATTTTTTGTCATTTTTTTCTTTATAAACCTTAATCGATGACCTATGTTCATTTAACGTATTTTCATAGTACGAGAGGTTTGTCGAACATAACGACTGCCAACAAGGACATTTTAATAAAGCACAACCGATTTCATGTCACAAGTACAAAAATGTTCCAACTGTATTTTCCCTCCACTTTTTGGATGATAAACTGCTCCTCCTCCTTTGATCACAGAATTGCAATGTTGGCAATTTAAAGAGGGGTAGGTGCAGTGTCCCACTATGAGTGAAAAAGGGACACTTCAAGCTTTTGTGTATGCCATCCTATGCCATTTTCTATTTTCTCTGTAATAGTTGCAAACTCCTGACAACAGGCTGGTAGCTGCATTTGCACACTGTGACCACTAGGTGGAGCTGTCACATCATTTATATAGGACAGGTCAGTCACAGGAAGTTAGTTGTGAGTTGGAAGGAGGTTAGGAGAGGAGAGCATGTAACTTATGCTGTGTGCTCCTAGGTACCCCCCCAGGAGAAGGGCAAGATAGATTGGAACCCAAGCCCAAGGACTACTGGATCCCTTCTTTTTGTAGTGCCACTGCCCTGGAGTCAGAGATTAAGTGGATTTATTGTATTGAAGCAACCTCTTCAAATAATGGAGCAGATGAGTAATGCCTGCCACTAGGGAGACCGCCCTGTTGGTTGCCAAGTTCTAGTTCAGAAGATCCAAAGTACGAAAAGGCTGAAGTTTCAGAGCAAGTTGAGCAAGATAAGGAAAGTATCACCCTCTCTATCAGATTGAGTTGGAAACTGCATACCACTGTTTCGCCGTGCCTGGTTCGGCCGAATTTCAGGTTAAAGTTCGGGTTCGGGAACCGAGCTTCACCCGAACCCGGGCACCATTTAAGTCAATGGGGACCTGAACTTCACTTTATTATTTTCCATTATAACATGGTTATAACGGAAAATAATAGCATTCTTAAAACATAATGCTAAATAAAATGTCTACTTAGGGGTTAAAAACAAAAAAAACCTCACTTCATCCACTTGATCGCGCAGCCGGTATCTTATTTTCTTCAGGACCTGTAAAAAGACCTGCGGTGACGTCACAGCGCTCTCCACATGGTGAGCGCGGTGATGTCACCGCAGGTCCTGCTGAATGAAAATAGAAGGACCTGCGGTGATGTCAACGCAGGTCCTTTTGCAGGTCCTGAAGACCTGCTGCGCGATCAAAATAATAAAGTGAAGTTCGGGTCCCCATTGACTTAAAGGGTTTCTACCACTTCGGTGTCACATATTTAGCTGTCAGACACTAGCGATCCGCTAGTGTCTGCTCTGCCCAACCATCCTAATATAATTGTTTTTGGGGCAGCCGTTTTGCAAAAAAAAGAACTTTTATTAATATGCTAATGAGCCTCTAGGTGCTATGGGGGCGTCATTAGCACCTAGAGGCTCCGTCTACCTTCAGAAACTGCCGCCGCCGAGCGCGTCCCTCCAGCCCGCCCATCTCCTCCTGAATGCGATCCTCCTTGTGAGCGTATGTATTCTGCGCATGCGCAGTGAATGTCTGACCGCTTCCTTGCTCAGACATCTCCACTGCGCCTGCGCGATGACGCCATAGTGCTCCGAGGAACAGGCGCAGTGGAGATGTCTGAGCAGGGAAGCTGTCAGACATTCACTGCGCATGCGCCGAATACAGGCGCTCACAAGGAGGATCGCATTCAGGAGGAGATGGGCGGGCTGGAGGGACGCGCTGGGCGGCGGCAGTTTCTGAAGGTAGACGGAGCCTCTAGGTGCTAATGACGCCCCCATAGCACCTAGAGGCTCATTAGCATATTAATAAAAGTTCTTTTTTTAGCAAAACGGCTGCCCCAAAAACAATTATATTAGGATGGTTGGGCAGAGCAGACACTAGCGGATCGCTAGTGTCTGACAGCTAAATATGTGACACCGAAGTGGTAGAAACCCTTTAAATGGGGCCCGAGTTCGGGTCCCGAACCCAAACTTTAACCTAAAATACGGCCGAACCAGGCAAACCAGAACTTTCACAGGTTCGCTCAACCCTAATTATGATATAGGCAACAGGGAACTTTTAGCTATTAAATTAGCGTTGCTTTTTGGAGGGGGCAGCTCATCTCGTCACGGTGATTATGGATCATAAAAACCTGTTATACCTTGAGTCTGCTGAATGTCTTACCCCTAGACAAGCTAGGTGGTCTTTGTTTTTTGCCAGGTTTAATTTTATTATCACCTATCTTCCTGGGGCTGATGCGTTATCCCGAAGGTTTCCTGGAGGGGGTGATGTTGACGATCCGGTGCCAATTTTACAAAAGGGGGTGGTTGTCTCTGCGTTACACTTAAACCTGGTGGGGATGGTGTTGGAGGCTCAGGGGGACGCCCCGGTCTCCTGACCCCCAGGAAAGTTTTTTGAGCCTTTGAATTTGCGCCTTGAAATAATAAAAGAACATCTTAACCCCTTAGTGACCACCCATATGCCTTTTTACGGTGGTTACTAAGGGTCCATAGGCTGGGCCACCGCGTTTTTACGGCGGCCCAGTCTAAGCACTGCACGGCTCCCCCGTGCAGCGGGGAGCGCGGACCCGGCTCTCACAGCCCGGACCGGCAGGAGTACCGATCCGGGCTGTTTAACCCTTTACATGCCGTGCGCAATGGTGCCCGCTGCATGTAAAGTGGTGACAGAGGGAGCGGACTCCCTCTGTCTCCCATCAGCACCCCGAAAATGCGATCACAGGTTGCTGATGTGTTGGGAAGCTTACCTTGCTTCCGATCAGGGCCCCGAGTCTGTCTTCAGTTATCTCAAGCAGGCTGTGCCTCTCTGGTGCAGCCTGCTGGTCAATGTTTGAATAGCATTGCTATTGAAATGTAATGCATTATAGAGATGATGCATTACATTTTAAAAGCAATCAAAATACTGTATATTATAGTCCCCTTGTGGGACTATTAAGCAGTAAAAAAAATAGAAAAAAAATACACATTTATAAAATAAAAAATTCCATAAAATAAAAAATATATACTTTTTTTTCCATTGAAAATACGCTTTTCAGTGAAAAATATTGCAAAAAGAAAATATCCCCCATATGTTTGGTATTGCCGCGTCCTTAACGACCCGGACTACATAAATATGACATAAATTATCCCCTATGGTGAACGCCGTAAAAATAAATAAAAAAAGACAGAATTTCTCATTCTTAGTTTCCACCGAAAAAAACTTAATAACAAGTGATCAAAAAGCGGCATTTACTCCAAAATTATACCAATGAAAAAAACAAGTCGTCCCTCAAAAATAAAGCCCTCACACAACTCCATAGGAAAAAAATTTAAAAAGTTATGGGTCTTGTGAAGTGGCAATGCAAAATATTTTTGGGGGTTAATAAAAGGGGTTTTATTGCAAATAAAGTAGTAAAACGTAAGAAAAAAAAGTATTTAGTATCACTGTAATCGTACTGACCCAGAGAATAAAGATATTATGTTATTTATACCGAAAAGTGAACGCCGTAAAATTTATAATGAAAAAACGCAGTGGCAGTATTGCTATTTTTCCCCATCTCCCTCCCAGAGTTAATAAAAGTTAATCAGAACGTTATGTGTACCCCAAAATGGCGCCATTAAAAACTACAACTTGTCCCGTAAAAAACAAGCCCTCATAAAGCTACATAGACGAAAAAAAAAAAAGTTATAGCTCTTGGAACGAGACCATGAAAAAAGGAAGAAAAACGCTTGGTCATAAAGGCCCAAACAGGCTTGGTCACTAAGGGGTTAACTCTGCACTCGCTGGGCACCCAGGTAGTAGGGAAACCCTGGAGCTATTGTCTCGTCATTTTTAGTGGCCGACCTGTGCATGCGCTAAAGTCACTCATACTAGTCCGGCGGGGTCTCTGCTGCCACTGGTCATTCGCAACAGATCGTGGAAACACGTGTCAATGGATTTTATTACTGACCTACCTGTATCTGCGGATAAAACTGTTATCCTGGTAGTAGTAGACAGGTTCAGTGAAATGGTGCATTACCTTACCCACATTGCCAAATGCTAAAGCCCTGGTTCAGGTTTTTATCAGTGAAATTGTGAAGCTTCACGGGATCCCTTCCAATGTTGTTTCGGATCGGGGAACCCAGTTTATTTCTAAATTCTGGAGAGCTTTTAATTCTTGTCTTGGAGCACATTTTTTTTGTCTGTCGCTCCCTTTAATATCTGGTGCATTGGAGGGCTTACGGTTTGGAAGAAAGAATGTGGGTGCCAGCTTCGGAACAAAACGACAGCAGGTTAATTTGTTTCTTTCACATTTCTCATTCCGAGAGACCTGGTCCTGAGTGTCCGGTGGCGCCTCGTAGAAAGGAGGGTACTGTCACAAGGGTGTCACGACCTATCGCTGACCCTGTTGTGCCTGGGGTCAGAAGGTCACAGCAGATGGCTACTCGCTCGGTTTCAAGAGATTGCTCTATGACCTAGTGGTGGGAATGGATTGCCGTCCAGGTTTTCCTGCTTAGGTTTGCGATCCTTTTTGTCCCATTTAGGAATTTGTAGCTTTTCCTTTGAGCTGTTCTCCGTCAGCTACTCCCAGCTACTATATATTCACCCTTTCTGCTTCCCTTGTTGCCAGATATATTGCTAGATTGCTGTGGAGCTGTTGGAGCAGGTGCTGTCGGATCTCTGGTTCTCTCCTGTTTCTTGTGTCCCTTCTGGGATTGTTTGTGGTGTTTGTCCTTTCCCTGTTGTTACCCTAGGTGTCAGTGGTGAGGACTAGTGCTCCCACCGCCCTACTCACTACCTAGGGCTTACTTCAGGGACGAGGCACGTGATCGGTGTACGGGTTAGCAGCCCGTCTAGGGAAGTCAGGGCAGCCAGGTGCCAGTGCTAGGTGAGTTAGGGGTCACCACTCCTCTCTCTCCCTAGTGAAAGGATTCTCCCCTTCCCTCCCCTCTGCTACCTGCCATATCAGACGTGATAAGGGGTTGTCTATTCCTATTGTGTGTCCCTGGGTGTGATATTACAAGGAGAGTTTATGTAAGGTATGCTCCTGTGACATCACAACTGTGCTTGTGACAGATGAGAGGCTATTACATCACAAGTGGGTTTCCATCAAGCAAGCTCCTGTAACATCACAAATAGTGTTCAGTTAGTTAAAGGGTTTCTACCACTTGCATATCACATATTTGGTGATCAGACACTAGCGATCCGCTAGTGTCTGATGTAGCTTACAAGCTAATTATTACCTTAATCCGTTCGGCCCATACCTCAAAAAAAGCACTTATATCTTTATGCAAATGAGCCTCTAGGTGCTATGCAGGCGTTTTTCCAGCACCTAGAGGCTCCGTCTACCTTGCAGTTTGCCGCCCATCGCCTCGCTCCAGCACGCCCATCTTCAACTCTATTCGATCCTCCCCCTGCTTCTGCCTTCCGAAATCTCGCGCCTGTGCCGTTCGTCGCGGCATTCGGCGCAGGCGCAGTCAATGTCTGACCGCTCCGTGCTCAGACATTTCCACTGCGCCTGCGCCGATGACATCGGCGCAGGCGCAGTGGAAATGTCTGAGCACGGAGCGGTCAGACATTGACTGCGCCTGCGCCGAATGCCTCCGAATGCCGCGACGAACGGCGCAGGCGCGGGATTTCTGAAGGCTGAAGCAGGGGGAGGATCGAATACGGTAAGAGATGGGCGTGCTGGAGCGAGGCGATGGGCGGCAAACTGCAAGGTAGACGGAGCCTCTAGGTGCTGGAAAAACGCCTGCATAGCACCTAGAGGCTCATTTGCATAAAGATATAAGTGCTTTTTTTGAGGTATGGGCCGAACGGATTAAGGTAATAATTAGCTTGTAAGCTACATCAGACACTAGCGGATCGCTAGTGTCTGATCACCAAATATGTGATATGCAAGTGGTAGAAACCCTTTAAGCTTCTGCGACATCAAGTGAATTTCAGTCAGATAAGCTATTGTAACATAACAAGTGTGGTTCCATTGGGTAAGCTTCTGTGACATCACAAGTGAATTTAGTTCAGGGAAGTTACTGTGACATCACAAGTGTGTTTCTATCGGGTAAGCTTCTGTGACATCACAAGTGAGTTTCAGTCTGAAAAGCTACTGTGACATCACAAGTGAGCTTCCATGGGGCAAGCTTCTGTGACATCACAAGTGAGTTTCAGTCAGATTAAAAGCTACTGTGGCATCACAAGTGTTCTTCCATGGGGTTAGCTTCTGTGACATCACAAGTGAGTTTCAGTCAGATAAGCTACTGTGACATCACAAGTGTGCTTCCATGGGGCAAGCTTCTGTGACATCACAAGTGAGTTTCACAAGTGTGCTTCCATTGGATAAGCCTCTATGACATCACAAGTGAGTTTCAGTCAGATAAGCTACTGTGACATCACAAGTGTGCTTCCATCGGATAAGCCTCTATGACATCACAAGTGAGTTTCACAAGTGTGCTTCCATTGGATAAGCCTCTATGACGTCACAAGTGAGTTTCAGTCAGCTAAAAAGCTCCTGTGGCATCACAAGTGTGCTTCCATGGGGTTAGCTTCTGTGATATCACAAGTGAGTTTCCGTCAGATAAGCTACAGTGACATCACAAGTGTGCTTCCATCAGGTAAGCTTCTGTGACATCACAAGTGAGTTTCTGTCAGATAAGCTACTGTGACATCACAACTGTGCTTCCATCAGATAAGCTACTGTGACATCACAAGTGTGCTTCCATCAGGTAAGCTTCTGTGACATCACAAGTGATTTTCTGTCAGATAAGCTACTGTGACATCACAAGTGTGCTTTCATCGAGTAAGCTTCTGTGACAAGTGAGTTTCAGTCAGATAAACTACTGTGACATCACAAATGTGCTTCCATTGGATAAGCTTTTATGACATCACAATTGAGTTTCAGTTAGATAAGCTACTGTGACATCACAACTGTGGTTCCATCGGGTAAGCTTCTGCGACATCACAAGTGAGTTTCAGTCAGATAAGCTACTGTGACATCACAACTGTGGTTCCATCGGGTACGTTTCTGTGACATCACAAGTGTGCTTGAGTTAGATAAGTCACAATATGACTAGGGTTGAGCAAATCGATATTCTGATCATAAATCCGAAGTCAATTTGTAAAACAAACTTTGTTTGTAATGCTGTTTCCGTACAGCATTTACAATGTATTTGAGGTACCCACCAGTACCAAAGCCGACTTCGGATTCCTATTTTAAAATGTTTTCAAATCTGCAGATAGGAATACCATCGTCATTCACTGAAGTCTCGTGCAATTTCAGACGAGATGAAGTTTTACTACACTGAGCACATACATTTTAATGCTTTATGGAAACAGCATTACAAAGTTTTTTAACGAATTGACGTCGGATCTATGATCAGAAGCTCCTCAACCCTAAATGTAACCCCCTGTGCGGAATGAAACGTCACAATTTTATTACGCTGGATTAATAAAGTTGATTGGAAATTTTAACACCTGGATGGATAGTCTAATGTTCTACTATTTTTGATCACAACTAGTTTCAATCAGGTATGGTTAGGGGTGGACCCAGGCTCGGACTAGCCCACAGGGGTACAGGGGAATCCTGAGCAAGGTAGGCCCCTAGTCTCCCACCCCCTGCACAAGTGGCACATTACACAGTAGACTTACTGCACTACATACATATATTCAATGTACAGCACCTCAACCAGCCTATGTTCATATAAAAAAAAATTGTTAGATTATTTATTATATTTGAATGTATCTGTACTGTGGGCCCCCAAAATAAGTTTTACTTGTGGGCCCTAGGTACCCCAGTCCGACACTGGTTGGACCTACTATAAGTACTATTAGCAGTTGGAAATGAAGGACACCGTCATTTTCCTCTCTGTGCCATTTGTCCTGCTCTCCTCTGCCTCCCTCTACATCAGGGCATCCTGTTCACTGCCACAGCTCTTTTGGGGTCTCATAGATGCCCCCCTTGGGCCACGCCAAGGTATTTGCTCCACAGCCAATGTCCATTTATCACATGGTTTATAAAAGAGCTTTCTCCACCTTCCAGTGAGGTTTTCAGACTTATTGCATTAACCCAGCTTGAAAGTCCACATCTTATTGTGAGGTTTTAAAGGGCGTCAGCAGATTTTTCCCTATGAAACTGGCTGACCTGTTATATGTGCACTTGGCAGCTGAAGGCATCTGTGTTGGTCCCATGTTCATATGTGCCCGCATTGTTGAGAAAAATTATGTTTTAATATATGCAAATGAGCCTCTAGGAGCAACGGGGGCGTTGCCATTACACCTAGAGGCTCTGCTCTCTCTCTGCAACTGCCACACCCTCTGCACGTTGATTGACAGGGCCAGACAGTGAAAACATCATCCTATCCCTGTCAATCAAAGTGGAGAGGGCACATATTTGCATATAATAAAACATCCTTTTTCTCAGCAATGCAGGCACATATGGATATGGCACCAACACAGATTTCTTCAGCTGCCAAGTGCACATGGAACCGGTCAGCCAGTTTCATAGGTCCAAATCTGCTGACAGATGCCCTTTAAGGGTCCATTCAGACGTCCGTAGTGCATTGCGGATCCGCAATACACCCGGACGGCGCCCCCATAGAACTGCCTATTCTTGTCTGCAATTGTGGACAAGAATAGGACATGTTCTATTTTTTTACGGAGCTGCGGACCGGAAGATCGGGGGTGCGCTCCAGAAAGGAGGATGCGGAGAGCACATAGTGCGCTCTCCGCATCCATTCCGTCCCCATAGAGAATGAGTGGGTCCGCATCCATTCTGCAATTTGCGGAACGGATGCGGACCCATTATACAGACCTGTTAATGGAGCCTAAGGGTGAAGAACTCAAAGTCCCTTAGGCTGCGCTCCGTGATTTATCTCTGCAGCTCCTCCTCATACTTTATGTGCATTTACCTCTACTTTACGCCTATTTATTTGTTGGTTCCAGCAGATGGCAGCATTGCCAATGATGTGAGAACCCCAAGGAAACACTGTAATATACAGCAGGTCAGGATTCCACATGGTGGGCATGTAGCTGGCATTATGTGTGCTGAGGCATGTGGCTGGCACTTTGGTGCTTCTTTTGGCTGGCATTTAGGGGAGTATGTGGCAGGCACTTTGCATTAAATGGTGTGTGTCATGTAGGTAGCTAAGGAGCAGTTCACATTACGTTTTACTATCCCCTAAGCTTTCCATCAAAGGGATAACTTTGAATATCTGTGAATTTTATTCAAACATATGCCTCACTGTGTAAGTCTATGGGTGGAGGGGAGCACCTTGGATTTTTTGGATGGAGGCAAGTAAATTATTTATGACAACCTACACATGTACTACACAATATACCAAACCTCTGAACTTTTGAAAATTGCAAAGAGGGACAATATGTGCAGCGTGCAGCGCTTCCATTTTTTTAATACCAGGCCACGTCATGCCCAAAGCATAATACTGACTCTGCAGCAGCTGGGGATCGGTTAGGTGAGTATAAGTTCCTTTAGTTTTTTACAGCATGCGCAAACCCTGGGACAATTCTTTTCTTGCGCTTTAATATCCATTTAAATATTAGGTCATAAATCATCAGATTATAGATATTTTAAGGCCCAAATTGCACCAAATAATGAAGTTACGGTCTAATATACAGGTAGAAACCATACAGATTGTTTAGTAAGGGGCAATTTAGTACATTTATTACTGCAGATTTATGCATTCATTTTCCAGGTCAAAAAGAGGGACCTTTAAGTATCAAAAAGGGACTTGGGTCAAAAAGAGGGACTGTCCCTCCTAAAGAGGGACACTTGGGAGGCATGATATTCACATTCTGACTAGTGTTGTGTCATCTAATGCAGTAGTGTATTTAACTTAACCGTGCATATTTATTCATGTAATGCTGTTATATTCATGTAATTACCTGGTCCACCAGCAGATGGCGGTAACACTGGCAAGGATAGTTTCCCTGGAGAGGGACCTTCTGGTTCCTTCCAGCCCTCTCTAGAGAGAGGAGTTTAGGTAGTGAGTAGGTCAGTCTACCCTACCCCCTCGTGGGGAGAGGTTGTGCGAGGAGTCTTGAAAGCGGCAGGCTTGGTCTGGTCTGGACAGGTACTGTTAGTCCTACGCCAGCCTTATCACTGGAGGTTGTGCACACCCAAGCTGGAGCTAAAGCTTGGGTACTCCAAAGCAAGGACAAGAAGTTCCTAGGATTCAAGTACGAGAGACTACAGCTAACCTAAGTTCCAGCAGAAGAGGAAAGTTCCCATTTAACCCAGCTAGCATAGCAGACATTGTTGCAAAGAAGTATTTGCCTGCCAGATTAAGCCAATACCTGCTGATGACCAAAATACTGTTTGGATTACCAATTCATGTCAAGTGAAAGCAACTGCTCAACGTTACTACAAAGTCTGGACTCCATCTATTCTACTTACTCATCATCCAATTTCACCTACCTGTCACGGGTGAAGTTAGCAGAAAGCTGGAACTTTTAAATATACGAGCGACTGGCTTGATCCCAAACTAAGGAGCATATAGGTGAGCCCTATAAAACCCTAAGAGCTCTCCCTGACTGCTATGCCCATGCAAAGGTCTTTATGGTAGACGATTGCATGCCCACGTACCTGTCACGGGGCACAAAGGCGCACTCGGTCTCCCATCAGCCGCAGACCTGCTGCTTAGCTTCAGGAGCGAGAATCTGTGTTTGACCTCGTTCCCAGGGTGGCTTTGCTAGCTGGGAGGCTCCCTGCTCCTAGGTCTGCCTTGAGCGCTGAGCTGATCACTCTGTGCTCGACTTGTCTGTCTGTCGGTCATGTGACGCTGGCCACGTCACATGACCCTCAGACCCCACTATAAATACAGGCTGGCCACAGGTTGCCTGTTAATTCTAGGTTCCTGGCATTTTGTTGGACTACTGAATACTACCTGATCCTGTTCCCTGACGATTCTTTGCCTGCTCCTCCTGTACTGCGCATGTCTCCTGGTATACTGACCCCGGCTTCCACCTGACGATTCTTTGCGGACTCCTCTGGTACTTCTCTACTCTCCTGGTATTTGACCTCAGCTTTTCCTGACTATTCTCTGCTCATTCCTTGTACTGCGTAGCTCTCTAGGTATTGAGCCGGTCCGTTCACATTCCGTTATTTGTCTTGTCTGTCTTCCCAGCACGTATCCTAAGTTAGGGACTGCGGTCTAGTTGTCCCCTGTCATTAGGACTTGCGAGGCAAGTAGGCAGGGCCAGGGGTGAGGGTGGAACGCAGTGGTCACTTTCCTCCCCCCTGTATGTAGTGTATGTGACCGTCACAGTACCTAAGTCTGTGTGACACCTGAAAACCCTATAATAGTGAGGGGACACGACCACCGGCTTCCTGCACTTAATACGGATGCAGTCAGGGTCACCTAGAATCAAGCCAGCAAGGAAACACAATAAAGTAAAGGACTTATCTGAACAAACAGCCGACACAGCCTCCAGCAATGACCACTTCATCCAGGAAGTAATATAAACCGCAAAGTGAGGCAGTATGGGAGGGAATATAAAGGAAAAGGATTAGTCTGAATAAGTGGCACCTGGCAGAAGGAAAGGAGATGAGAAAGTGAAACAAAAAAAAAAAAAGAACATCATACAAGAGGTAGAGAAGAACGTCTGCCAGACCTTCTCACAGGACTGGCGGTGACAGTACCCATCCCTCTACGGGTGGACTCTGGACACTCAGAGCCCACCTTCTCAGGATGAGACCTATGGAAAGCCTTGATGAGACGAGTGGCCTTAATGTCCACCACTGGGACCCACATCCTCTCCTCAGGACAATAACCCTCCCAATGAACGAAGTACTGAAGAGAACCGCGGATAAGGCGAGAATCCACAATTCTAGAGACCTGAAATTCAAGATTACCATCAACAATAATCGGAGGAGGAGGCAAAGAGGAGGGTACAGTGGGTTGGACATAAGGTTTTAATAGGGACTTGTGAAAAATATTATGGATCTTCCAAGTCTGAGGAAGATCAAGACGGAAGGCAACGGGATTGATGACGGACAAGATCTTGTAAGGCCCAATAAACTTAGGACCCAACTTCCAGGAGGAAACCTTCAGTTTGATATTCTTTGTAGACAACCACACCAGATCACCCACATTCAGGTCCGGACCAGGCACACGTCTTTTATCCGCCACACGCTTATATCTCTCACTCATCCTCTTCAGATTACCCTGAATCTTTTGCCAAATAAATGACAAAGACAAGGAAAATCTCTCCTCATCAGGTAAACCAGAAGACCCCTCTCCAGAGAATGTCCCAAACTGCGGATAAAACCCATATGCACCAAAAAATGGTGACTTATCAGAGGGCTCCTAGCAACGGTTATTTAAAGCAAACTCAGCAAGGGACAAAAAAGAACACCAATCCTCCTGATTCTCCACCACAAAACAGCGCAGGTATGTCTCCAGATTCTGATTGACGTGTTCGGTCTGACCATTCGACTGCGGGTGAAAAGCAGAAGAGAAAGACAACCGAACCCCCAAGCGAGAACAGAAGGCCTTCCAGAATCTGGAAACAATCTGCGTGCCCCTATCAGAAACGATGTCTGAAGGGATGCCATGCAATTTAACAATATGATCAACAAACGCTTGCGCCAGCATCTTAGCATTGGGTAACCCAGGAAAGGGAATGAAATGTGCCATTTTGCTAAAACGGTCCACTACCACCAGAATCACGGTCTTCCCCGAGGAACGAGGCAGGTCCGTAAAGAAGTCCATGGACAGATGCGTCCAAGGACGGGAAGGAATGGGTAACAGGAGGAGCGAACCCAATGGCCGTGAATGAGGGACCTTGGCACGAGCGCAGGTCTCGCAGGCTGCCACAAAACACTCAACCGTCTTACGAAGAGCCAGCCACCAGAATCTCAGAGCAATGAGATCCACTGTGGCTCTCCTCCCCGGGTGCCCAGCAAGGACAGTATCGTGGTGCTCCTTCAAAACCTTGTGTCGTAAAGCGAGAGGCACAAACAACCTCCCAGGAGGACAAAGATCAGGAGCCTCTGCCTGGGCTGCCTGAACCTCTGCCTCCAAATCAGGATAAAGAGCAGAGACGACCACCCCTTCAGCCAAAATGGGACCCGGGTCTTCAAAGTTCCCCCCTCCCGGAAAACAACGTGACAGGGCATCTGCCTTCACATTTTTAACCCCAGGGCGGAACGTAACCACAAAATTAAACCTAGAAAAGAACAAAGACCATCTGGCCTGTCTCGGGTTCAGACGCTTGGCCGATTCCAAGTAGGCCAGATTCTTATGGTCGGTAAAGACAGTAATAGGGTGTCTGGCTCCCTCTAACCAATGGCGCCATTCCTCAAAAGCTAATTTGATGGCCAACAACTCCCTATCTCCCACATCGTAATTTCTCTCTGCAGAGGATAGTTTCCTTGAGAAAAAGGCACACGGTCGCCATCTGGCAGGAGAGGGACCCTGAGATAAGACCACACCCACACCCACCTCAGAAGCGTCCACCTCAACAATAAAAGGTAGAGACACATCAGATTGTACCAAAATGGGAGAGGAAGCAAAACTCTCTTTAATACTAGAAAAGGCTTTAAGCGCATCTACCGACCACGAGGAAAAATCCACCCCCTTTTTAGTCATATCAGTGAGTGGCTTAACAAAAGAGGAATAATTCAAAATGAACTTTCTGTAATAATTGGCAAAACCCAAAAACCGCATCAGCGCCTTCTGATTCTCAGGAAGCTCCCAATCAAGCACAACGCGGACCTTCTCAGGGTCCATCTGAAAACCAGAAGCGGAGAGAAGAAAACCAAGAAATTGAATCTCCGGAACCGCAAACACACATTTTTCCAGTTTTGCGTATAATTTATTCTCCCGCAGAATCAGCAAGACCTGATATAGGTGGTCCCGATGAGTCTTGAAATCAGGAGAAAAAAATCTAAATGTCATATAGATACACCAGTACAAATTTCCCCATTAATTGATAAAAAATGCTGTTCACAAAATGTTGGAAGACGGCCGGAGCATTCATCAAACCAAAGGGCATAACCAAATTCTCAAAATGACCCTCAGGGGTATTGAAGGCTGTCTTCCATTTGTACCCTTCCCTGACCCTGACTAGGTTGTATGCCCCTCTGAAATCCAACTTAGAAAAAAGTTTAGCCCTAACAATCTGGTTAAACAGGTCCGGGATCAGAGGAAGCGGGGGTCACGAATGGGTCACGAATCGTGATACGGTTCAGCTCCCTGAAATCCAGACAAGGTCTTAAAGAAGCATCTTTTTTCTTTAAAAAAAAAAAACAGCAGCAACAGGTGACTTCGAGGGTCGTATGTGTCCCTTTCTCAGGCTCTCAGAGATATAAGTACGCATAGCGACCCTTTCAAGTTGGGAGAGATTGTATAGTCGTGATTTTGGCAGCTTGGCGCCTGGGATGAGATTTATAGGGCAGTCGTACTCCCAGTGAGGGGGCAACTCCTGGACACCACTCTCGGAAAACACATCCAAAAATTCTGAGAGAAAAGATGGCACAGTCTTGGTAGAAACCTCTGAAAGAGACGCCGTGAGGCAATTCTCTCTGCAAAACTCACTCCTCCAACCATTTATTTGCCTTGCTTGCCAATCAATGGTGGGATTATGTTTAGTGAGCCAGGGTAGCCCCAACACTAGAGGAGTAGGTAATCCGCTTAAGACATGACATATCCTCAACATGAGTGTCACCCACCGTCAAACGGATATTGTGAACTATGCCCTTTAACGATCTTTGAGAAAGTGGAGCGGAATCGATAGCAAAAACAGGTATATCCTTTTCCAAAGTGCATACCTGGAAACCATGCGTTGTTGCAAATTGATTATCAATGAGATTGACAGCTGCTCCACTATCTACAAAAATCTCACAAACAATATTTTTGCTGTCTAGCACCACCCTGGCAGGTAGGAGAAAACGGGAACTACAAGTAAACGTCAAATCTTCAATTTCAGCATCAACCTTGCCAATAGTAGCAAATAAAAAGTTTTTAGAGGGTTTTTCTTGTTTTGTTTTTATTACCCTCAGAAAACTTCATGAATCTCCTAGAGGGGCAAACATTAGCTAAATGATTTATTCCCCCACAACAGAAACAAACCCTCCTCTGAGAGCTGAATCCTCTACTATCAGAGGCAAGCAAACCCAGCTGCATGGGCTCCTGCTCAGAGGGGATTGAGACAGACTGAGACCCCTGCGCACTGAATGAGACAGCCCCACTGTCCTTGGGCTGAATATGACAGGAAAGAGTAGTCTCCTCTCTCTCTCTAAGACGCCTGTCAATACGAACAGCTAGAGACATGGCTGACTCTAACGACGCTGGTCTCTCATGAAAAGCGAATGCATCTTTCAATCTTTCCGAAAGACCATGGCAAAATTTACTTCGGAGTGCAGCATCATTCCAACCAGTATCAGTTGCCCATCTCCGAAATTCAGAACAATATATCTCTGCAGACTGTTTACCCTGGCATAAAAAACGCAGTTTAGATTCAGCCAGAGCAATACGATCCGGGTCATCATACAGGGCTACAAAAAATTCATCCACCGATCGGAGGGGTCGTGCCCCGACTGGCAGCGATAAGGCCCAAGACTGAGCGTTATCCCTGAGCAGCGAGATGATGATCCCCACCCTCTGCTCCTCATCACAAGAGGAATGGGGAAGTAGGCAAAAATTGAGTTTGCAAGCCTCTCTAAAGCGAACAAAATTCTCACTACCCCCAGAGAACATATCCGGAAGCGAGATCTTAGGCTTGGAACAAACTCCATGAAAGCAAGCAGAACCGGTCACCTGAAACTGAGACACAGTTTTACGGCAATCTGCTACCTCCAGCGAAATACCTTGCATGCGGTCAATCAAGGCTGAAACCGGATCCATGCTTAAGTTGGTTATGGCGGTTTATAATGTCACGGGTGAAGTTAGCAGAAAGCTGGAACTTATAAATAAATGAGCGACTGGCTTGATCCCAAACTAAGGAGCATATAGGTGAGCCCTATAAAACCCTAAGAGCTCTCCCTGACTGCTATGCCCATGCAAAGGTCTTTATGGTAGACGATTGCACGCCCACGTACCTAAGTCTGTGTGACACCTGAAAACCCTATAATAGTGAGGGGACACGACCACCGGCTCCCTGCACTTAATACGGACGGAGTCAGGGTCACCTAGAATCAAGCCAGCAAGGAAACACAATAAAGTAAGGGACTTTTCTGAATAAACAGCCGACAGCCTCCAGCAATGACCACTTCATCCAGGAAGTAATATAAACGGCAAAGTGAGGCAGTATGGGAGGGAATATAAAGGAAAAGGATTAGTCTGAATAAGTGACACCTGGCAGAAGGAAAGGAGATGAGAAAGTGAAACCAAAACAAAGAACATCATACAAGAGGTAGAGAAGAACGTCTGCCAGACCTTCTCACAGGACTGGCGTTGACACTAGCCCTTTTGCACTGCTTCGGACCACTTCACGTCTGGGATCTACAGATATCCAGGTAGGAACACTGTGACACGTGTATATATAACACCGCAGTCGTTCCGGGAAGCCACTGAATTTCGGGACCGTTCTGCCAAATCCAGGACAGTTGGGAAGTATTGCTGCGATTTATAACATAAATATAAGGCTAAATTTATAACATAAAAACTCAGTGGCGGTATGGCTGTTTTTTCCTATCCCCATCACAGAAAGTTAATAAAAATTTATTAATAAGCTATTTGTACCCCAAAATGACACCATTATAAACTATGTATAAATAAATATTCCAGCACAGGATCACTTCTTAATTGGTTCGTCTTTATTTTTCGTGTTGTGCATTACATATTCAGGACATCACCTCCCACCACCACAGGTTGACATGTTTCGAACTGAAGCATTCTTAATCGTAACCTTGCGATGTGTCCAGCCTCAGTGATTCAAATAGATCGACCGCTCCAATAGAAAAGATAAATGAAAGGTAAGTGTTTCACCTAGAGGCGGTGATATTAAAAGGAAAATTCTCTTACGTGAGGCTTACTGGATATTTAGACTAAACACCAGATTCCCTTCTGGTCTTAATCTAAAAAAAAAATGTATGTTATGCTATTAGGGGCCCCAATGTTTAAATTTCAAATGTATTACTACAAAGGACCATGTAGTGGCCAGGTGTATAAGTATCTCTTATTATTCTATTGCTCCTGATGAAGGGGATCACCCTGAAACGCGTTGAGCCGAATCTGGAATAAAGAAATTGCTTAGAAGCCCTTGTGTGACTGGCTGCCATCAATATCTGCGACTCTACGGGCGATTCTGGCTAGAGGGGATTGGTTTGTTGGGTGTCTTGAGTTTATATTTAGCCTGGAAATGGACCCTTTCCAGGCTAAATATTCACATATACGGACACTTGTACTAATCGTATACCTTATTCTACTTTAATTCTTCAGACATGTCTTGAGTTTATCCCACAGACTATCAGTGAAGTGAGTAAATACTCTGATATCTTAACATATTTTTAGCATGTTGTTTTTTTATATTTTTTTTATCTATAGATTTATTATGTTTTATGCTTTTACGGTTTATATACATGGGCACAATTAACAGTCTAGAATCCACCATGTGGTGACTCCTAATTGAATGTGGTTCTGAGAGTAACTTTACCCGATTGAGTAACATAACCTAAAGCCTTGGTACACATTTGAGGTTGGCGCTTTGTCCTTTCTTTCTCTTTTTTTGGGGGGAGAGCCACGACCACTAGAGTTTTAACACACTCAGTAGGTTGTCCACACCCTCCATTCTCTTATTTCTTCTTAACAAAATTTCAGCACACGTGGGCATCTGCCCCCGTTAATTGGTTTTACAGCTGCCTCCTTCTTAAACTTTTACTTAGTGTACCATCCTTCCACTATACCGGCTTATTCCAACACATCTACTTTCTTCTCCTTGCTTCCCACCACCATTGGCACCTCTAGTTTTTCTAGTGTTTCACCTAGAGGCAGTGGTATTAAAAGGAAAATTCTCTTACATGAGGCTTACTGGATATTTAGACTAAACACCAGATTCCCTTCTGGTCTTAATCTAAAACAAGAATTAATGCTATGCTATTAGGGGCCCCGATGTTTACATTTCACATTAATTACTACAAAGGACCATGTTAACGCCACACATAATCTGAGGAAACAATTCTGCAGAGTGGTCTCTGCTTCTTTCTTTCCATGTGAACTGATACTAAACCCATTTACCTTTTATATGCGTTTTCATATGAAATTTACTAAGTCATTTCGTTCCGATATAATCTAGTATATTTTTTAAGGACTTTTTATGACATATGCACAATTTTGTAGGATCGGCGTGGGTTAGTGATTTTAAATGTTTGTTCATATTCATGTGTGGGATGCAGTGAATGCGGTGTGTCCAACCTAACATGGGTGATTCCTCTCCTGCTATTTTCTTCCACCTGTCCCCCCCCCCCCCCCCCTCTTCTCTTGGAGGGGTCTACCTATTTGAATCACTGAGGCTGGACACATTGCAAGGTTACGATTAAGAACGCTTCAGTTCAAAACATGTCAACCGGTGGTGGGAGGTGATGTCCTGAACATGTAAGGCTACTTTCACACACTGGCGTTTCTGGGTCTGCTTCTGAGAACTGTTCAGGGCTCTCACAAGCGACCCAAAACGGATCAGATTAGCCCAGATGCATTCTGAATAGATAAGGATCCGCTCAGAATGCATCAGTTTGCCTCCAATCAGTCTCCATTCCGCTCTGGAGGTGTCCACCTGATGATGCGGAGCCAAACGGATCCGTCCTGACTTACAATGTAAGTCAATGGGGACGGATCCATTTTCACTGACACAATATGGTGCAATTGAAAACTGATCTGCCTCCCATTGACTTTCAGTGTAAGTCAAAACAGATCAGTTTGCATTATCATGAACAAAAGAACAAACAAAAAAAACGAGCGTTTGCATTAAAGGCGCGGATCCGTCTGTGCAGATACCAGACGGATCCGCACCTAACGCAGGTGTGAAAGTAGCCTAATGCACAACACAAACAATAAAGACGAACCAATTAAGAAGTGCTGGAATATTTCTTTATACATTGCTATGCGAAGAACCTGCCTGGGCCCTTTTCCGTGCACGGTGAGCTGGATATTTTCTTTTTATTTGGACCATTATAAACTACTACTCCTTTAGGAAACAAGCCCTTATATGCAGGGGCGTAGCTATAGGGGCTGCAGAGGTAGCAGTCACTACCGGGCCCAGGAGACTGAGGGGCCCAAAGACCCTTGTACCACATAAGAAGACACCAATATTATAGAAAGTGCATGCTGGTCAAGTTACACCTCTGGCTGGAGGGAAGGGGTTAGGTCAAGAATTTGGCATAGGGGGGGCGAGGGGGAATGCCTCAGACAGCATTAAGGCTATGTGCTTCCCCGGCCACAGAGCACTAAACTCTTGCACCAGGGCCTGTTCAGCCTTTAGCTACACCCCTGCTTATATGGCTACATAGATGGAAAAATAAAAAAGTAAGCGGCTGGTCACGAAGGGGTTGAGTACACTCCTAGCACCGTACACCAGAGACTCCCTCCCAGTGCAGTCCCAGTGCAAATGGTTTGTTTTCAAGCCTTGACGTCGGAGTCGCAGTCAGGGCGGGGCTACGCGATCACGTGACGTGACGCGACGCGGCCTCAGCGTGCTGTAGAGGAAGGAGAGGTCTCTTGGGGGCAGGCTGAACCCGATGTTCAGGAGGTGTCGGTGACGTCACTAGTTTGGTCGGGTGGAGGCGGGTCACGTGGTGTAAACGGATAGTTTGGCAGAAGGACGCTGGTGCTGATCGAGGATGGGGCTTCTCCGCTGTGTCCCCGTGTTGCTCGGTCTGCTGGCCGTAGCCTCCGCCGCCAGTACAGGTGGGTGTCTGAGAGTAGGGCGTGAGTGCGGTATTGTGAAACTGTGCGTGTGAACTGCTCCCACACACTTCCCTAGGAGAAGGGCCGTTACTAGGAAACCTCCTGGTACAGGGCGGGTATACGGTCACTTCACGACTTCACTAAAACTCCCATCATCCCCAGCCGTTTGTGCTCTGCGTCTAGAAACTTTGTAAGTCCTGGCCTCTCCTACTATGGGCGAGGAAGGGGTAGAGTATAATGGGTCAGGGGCTTCAGCACTGTCACCAGGGACCCTTCTAAGTCCATAAGGACCAGCAGAGTCCTGAGAGGTCAGCTGCAGTGTCTCCCCTGCCCATGGCTGCGGACAGGTGTGGTCCACCATGGTTATCCAAGTCTCCTCCTTCATCCCAAAGGGGCCACGCTCCCTTCCCCTGCCCATGGCTGCGGACAGGTGTGGTCCACCGTGGTTATCCAAGTCTCCTCCTTCATCCCAAAGGGGCCACGCTTCCTTTTCCCCTTTCCTGGCCAGGTCTAGTATAGAGAACCTCACATCTGGTCAGATCACTAGGGTGCGTTACCCTCTCTGCCCGATAACTGCCAGGTGCGTAAAGAGCCACTGTACTTGGCATCCTGGGCCCTTCATGCTAGGTGTCGGGGGGTTCCATAGATGGGACCCTCACAAGTCACTTATTGGTGGCATATTCTAGCAATTTGCCGCCAATGTCTACCTAGGCCTGGGGGTCCATATTGATACAAGCCTCCAGTCCAGATCTCAGCGTCCCCCAACACTGCAGCTGTTGGGAAACTACAACTCCCAGAATCATGGGAATTAAGAGAACAGCTGAGCAAATGTGCATGCTGGGAGTTGTAGTTTCATAGCAGCTGGAAGTTGCTGATCCCTGCTCTTGTCCGCCCACTTCTGGCTACCAGGGAGGGCATAATGCTGCCTTGATTCCATAGTATTTAAAGGATCCCTGTCCTAAAGCTGCCCGTACACATGAGATCCGCCGGCCGCTGTCTCTCCCTGCCCTCCCCTTCAAACAAGCAGTGAACGGAGAGAGGGCAAAGCTGCTGCCAGACCGAGGGAGCAAAAGGATATGGCAGTTAAAATCTAGCGTGCCCAATCCTCATCTCCTCTGGCATCAGCCACCAGGGGGGAGTCGGGAGGCCACCATACACATTAGATGCTTGGCCAAATCTAATCTATGTAACGTGTATGGTAGTTGGCCATTTCATAGTAAAAGGGCTTTTTTACTTGGAGAAGTCTGGGGGGAAACTTGAGGGACCCAACATTATACGGTCAGAAGGTTCGACCAAGATTTCTCTGCGGGGGCGGATTGACCATAGACCTTACAGTGACATTTCCCATTGGGCTGATGCCCAGGGAGCCACCTGAGCCCTCCTCGCGGCCGGCCAGTGGAAGTTTTCAGGGATGTATTTTGTGCTGCTGCAGTGGTCTGTGATGGACTGTGGTATTTGGCTCTGTTGGGGTGGTATAATGTGCCACAATATGGTACTGCTAGCCCTGCCCTCTATCAATTTGGACCCAACTACAAAACGGGGCCAATTTATTTTATTTTTTTTTTTTTTTTTCCCCCCGGACCACTAAGTTATTTTTTTTCCCTAGTTCAGTGTTCAATTATCTATAAAAATTAGTGGGGGTCCAACTTCTGGAAACCTATTCCCAGGCTTGTGATGTCATGTTTATTGGTCACATGGCCTAGGTGCAGCTCAGTCCCATTCAAGTGAATGGGCCTGCGCTGCAATACTGAACACAGCCACTATACGACATTTGGCGCTGTGGGGAGGCCAGAGAGTGGTTTCTTCAAACAGCTGATTGGTGGGGGTGCCCCTCCGAACATATATTAATGACTTAACCTCAGGGTTCAGTCTGCCATGATCAACTATTTTTTTATTTTTTTTTATCAAGCCCACATGCGTGAAACTTTGCCTTACTGCCCCCTGCTGGAGGTTTTCTAAGGTGTTTGGTGATAACCCAGTTAGAGACTTTCCTGTATGTGCCTGTGTTACCTTTAAGTATCCTTATGGCATTTCGTTGCATACAATAACCGTGTGCGATCGCTCCCCTGGGTTATAATTAGACATGCCGTTAGAATAACTTTTTTTCAGTTGCTATTGGTGCCAGTGCAAACTAAACATTGCTGTGATTGTTATTCTGAGCCCTGATTTCCCGGATGATGAAATAACTAATCTTATTAACCTCGCTGGCTGTGTGAGCTGAACGGCTAAGGTGCAAAGTATAGCGCCGGCTGCGCTGCCCGTGGACGCGTTTCATGTCTGATCCTCTGCTGTTTACACGCTGACACTTGTAATGACCGAGATGACCTGTTATTTTATCATGTCCAAGTGTTAGCGGTGTAATAGTCACCTGCGTGATGACGGATCTCATTCTACGTGTGTGTCTGTCATTATGTGTCATAACCAAGTTGCACAACACATAAAAACACATGTCCAAAGGCACAGACTGAACAAAAGTGGAAGCAAAGTGAGCCGCTGCAGTTGGAACGTTCTGCGGGTGAATTCCCACTGTAGATGCGTTCTTAGGAACCCGTTTATTGGGACAACGCATTTCTGGAGTGGAATGCTCTCTTCATCAGGTCCAGTTTAGTTGCTGAATTGGACCCAATGTAGGGAGCGGTCCGGCCCAGAAACGCGTCGTCCTGATAAACTGGCTCGTGAGAATGGTGTGAATTCATCACAGCGGGATCCAATTGCACCTGCTCACTTTGCCTCTCCTTTCTTGCATCGCTCACTCAGTCTCCTCTGATCTGAGGACTCAGGGTTATGCAGAAGCCATTTCTACCCTACATGCTCATCCATAGAGTTGTGCCTATCTGCATAACCACCTCAGATGAGCAGTTCGGCCAGACACACATGAGCAAGTTCAATGTGAGGTCCCATTCTTCCCTCCTTTCCTTTGGGCACAGCATTGCAGTGACTTATAATGCTGTGTGTTCCCAGTGGGACCTGGAATCTGTTGTATTACACTGACAGCATTGTCAGTGTAATTATTCAGAAGATCCCAAGACTCTCAGGGTCACACAGACTTTTGAATAATTATAATGCTGTATGATCCTATCAGAGGAGCAAAGTTCACAAAGGAACCTCACACTGCGAGTTTCTCGCTTTGAACTCGCTTGTTGTGTTTGGTCTTTGTTGTCTAATTGGCACCTTGCTCTCCTAAGTTACTGCGCCAGGGGACACATTCTTTTTCTTTTTTCCCCTCTTTCACCTTGAAGGCATAGACTGCCTTTCTCCCATAATCAATTCATTGGTTACCAGTCTAGTACTGAGCTGTGAATCTGCCCATGACCACTGCAGTTTCCCAGCCAGTTGTATAATGCATGGCCCACAGTGATGCCATTAGTTGCGGTTGGTAGCCGCCACCTCCAGCTGGTCCATGCAGCAAATCACTCCCTTGGGTCCGGGTGCTGTCTGTTGTAAACTTGAACAGCACCTGGACTGAATTATCCCTGTCTGAAACTACCCTTAAATCATGATGTCCTCACAGACGTGTAAATAAGGCCTTAAAGGGGTTGTCCCATCTCAGACAATGCGTGCATATCGCTAGGATATGCCCCCATTGTCTGATAGGTGCAGGTCCCACCGCTAAGACCCGCACCTATATTGAGAACGGGGCCCCGCAAGTAAAGGACACACCTGCGCATGCGCAGCCGCCCTCCATTGATTTCTATGGGGCCACCGAAAATAGCAGAGTGCTGGCTCGGCTATTTCCGTCTGTGCCATAGAAATAAATGAGCCTGGGCAGCACATGCGCGTTACGCTCCCATTCACTTCTATGGGAGCAGCGCTTGGTGGTGAACGGACCCTTGGCAAATCTGGGGTCCTCCAGCCACAGCTCTGGCACCCGCACCTATCAGACAATGGGGGCATAGTCTAGCGATATGCCCCCATTGTCTGAGATGGGAATATCCCTTTAATCTGTAGTCTGCTGAAGTTCTTGGAGAATCTGAAATCCCTCCTGGATCTCTACACCAGCATCACTAGTAGTATTGGGTTTTGGACAAATGTCCTACTCTCTCCTTATTTTTATAGGGATTACAGTACAACCCTTACACAAATACATTGGGTGGAGTCCACTAGAACTTAGTGTAAGGTGCGCCAAAATTAAGAATTTTGCCACCTCCTGCAAATTCTAGAAGCAGAAATCTGCCAGCTAGGAGTGGCTTAGATTTCAAGCTGAATTTGTCAGTTTTCTAGCATAGATTTTGTTAAATTGGTTGGTCGACACCCAGCATCCCCCACCGATCACCTATTTGCGTTAACTCTGGGAACGTGACGGTGGACAGAGGCAGGGAGCTCCCTCCACTGTACAGGAACTGTGCTGGCGCACTGCAGCTGAGCTTCCATGCAAGTGAATTGGATGAAACTGCAGTACCCCATACCACAGTGAAAAGGCTGCGGCGGTCGCACTTTCGATTGCCAGTGTAGTAACTGTATGAAACGTGGTGATCTGTTAATAGAGGTGTATGCCGCAAAGTAATTCCTTTCTGGCTTGTTACATTGTTTTACAGAGTGCTCCTTGATGTCTAACACAACCTGTGAGGCCTGTTTGAAGAATGTGTCGGTAAGTGCTGCTGTCAGGTACATACCAGTATATTGTGTCTTGGACTGTTAAAGCGGTTCTCCAGTCTTTAGAAAGTGGTGGCCTTTAATCACAATAGACCATCACATACTAAATCGTGGGGGTCTGACACCCCGACAGTCGGCTGTTCAGTGAAGCTTTGCCGTCAAAAGTTGGCTCCAGAGCTACACAGCACAGTCAACATTGTAGTGCAGGGTGCTCGCTACTCCCATTGAAGTCAATGAAAGCTGCGCAGTAGTAGCTCCCTCCCTCCACTGCAGTATGCTGTGGTGCTAGTGCTTTGGTGGATTTACCTTTTAAAGAAGTACTCCTTAAAGTTAATGGGACTGTGTTGCAGCGTCTGGCACAGTTGCCCATAGGGAGAAGATGCCTTGGGGCTGGGGCACATCTACTAATGGACTTGCAACTATTTTAGGCGTAAAGTAGTTGCCAGTCCCCTTTTTGTGACAGTATTTAGTCACATGGGACCAGTTTTACAACGTGTCTTCCAGTTGGGCATGACGGGATGTGGCAGGGGCCTATACGCCTAGAGACGGGTATAAATGTTTGCCGAAAACTGCGCCAGCCAGCGGCAAGGACTGCCACAGATGCAGTCTAAATTAGACTCATCTAACGGCATCACACGGGGAAAGCCAGTCTTACTAAATGTGCTTGGAAGGCGTAAAGAGGAAGCTACTGTACGCTTGCACAAGCATTGTGGTTCTATCATTGTAGTGTGCAGGGGGATGGGGGGTCAGTACCCCCACCAGACAAACAGCAAATCTGTCTGACAGCAGTGTATGATGTCGGGATATGATTTGGAGCAGGATTTCTGAGTAAGTATACAGTCACACAAAAGTATTTAGTTTCCGTGTGTTCCGTTTTTTTTTTTTGATTTTTTTTTTTCCTGGATTGGATGAGGACCCATTCATTTCAATGAGTCCTCAAAAAATGCGGACAGAACACAGTGTGCTGTCCGCATCCGTATGTCCGTTCCATAGCCACGCAAAAAATAGAGCATGTCCTATACTTGTCCATTTTGCGGACAAAGAAAGGCATTGTTACAATGGATCCACAGAAAAAAAACGGATGCGTCACAGACACATCTGTATTTTTTGCGGGCCACAAAATACATACGGTTGTGTGAATGTAGCCTAAAAAGTAGAGTAATTACTGACAGGACTCCTAGGAGAGGCAGCGAGAGTCCTGATAACCCCACCCACATAGGATGATTGACAGCCCTTCTTGTATCAGTATGTGTGTCTCAGGTCTCCAAAAATCAGCAGGTTCCCTTTAAGGTTAAGCTATCAATGTTAATAAGTCCTAGGAAAACCCCTGCTGGCATATTCACTCGTGGAGCGGAAGTGTTGCTGCTCGTCTGTGACAGTTTTTATGGGATGAGGTAATGCAAGGAGGTATTCAACCAGTTAAATGTTCCGTCATTTATTATGTTTCGTAGTTTGCGTTTAGTCATCCACATTTAGTATTATAAAAGCTTCTAAAAAGGATAGTCTGCGCTCAGTATTTTTTTCCCCAGGATTTGGTGCAGATTCTGCACCAGTTTCCACCTTCGGTTGTTTTCAATGGGAAGTTGCGCTGCTGTTCATGTGGCCATTTTTGTTCTGTGACAATGCCAAGAAAGGACATGCTGTGTCGTGGTTTAACTCCATTTAATGGGGCTAAACTGTGAGCGGGTCCTCCTCATCCAAATTAATAAGCCATGGCACAAATCGGAGGGGTTTCTGCTGCAGAATATGCCGCAGATCTAGCAAAAGCCTTTGTGTGAGCTAGCTTTAAAGGGGGGTCTCGCTTAAGCAAATGCCATTTGCCATGTAGATGAAGTTAATACAAGGCACTAAGGCTTTGTTGACATCTCCGTCAAGCAGATCCGGCATTGCCGGATTCTCTAGGTCAACGCTGGATCGGTATTGACTGTAATGGGGTCCAGCAGTGATTCTGACACTTTCCAGTGCGCGCTACCACATCCCAACCACCAGAGAGGCTGGTACTTTTTCCTATAGTGTTCAAGCACGACCAATGCGGCTGGATTGCAGTGTATGAGGATACGAGCAGTGTATAGTGTGATGGAAAAATGAATCCAGCCAGCAAAGGAGGCAACGTGGACAATCATAATACATTAGTAACTGCCTTGTGTGAACTAGGCACATGATAAATGCCATTTGCTGCAGTGAGACAACCCCTTCATGATACAGTCTAGCGCAGGGATCAGCAGCCTCCAGGTGTTCTGAAACTACAACTCCCAGAGTGCTCTATTCACTTCAATGGGAGTAAAAAAAAAATAAGCTGAGCCTTGTTTGCTGGGAGTTGTAGTTTCACAGCAGCTGGAATGCTGAAGGTTGCCCTAGAGCTTTGCAAGATGTGCAGCAGCAGCCGGGAGATGATGACAATGGTAACTTGGAAGTGCGGAGTCTAGCATCAGGTTTTCACACCAATTATGCAAAGCAGAGCGCCTTAGTATCGGGGTGTGTACGTGATATGCGGCCAGAAGAGAAGAGTGGAGTCTTTGCATATGAAGTGGTTGCCATTGAGGTCTCAATTAGCATGTGCCGTGCCCAGCCCTGGTGTTAATACTTATATATTTGCAGGGCATTCAATTACAGGAATACAAACCCCTTTCAGCTGTACGTTTGCAGAGAGCGGGTAACGTCTCATAGGTGCACCTCCTGTTCTCATAGAGGGCCAGATTCACTCCTAGATAATAACTGAATGCTGAGCAGGGACATTCTGCATTCTTTAAAGGGACACAACCACTGCTTTGGCGCTCCGCCAGTTTCCTGCACGTGACCGCTGCAGCTAATGGCTGTAAACATGAAATAGCTGTCAGGTGAGAAGAGATTTCTCCCGACTGCGTTACAAATATGCATGCTCCCTGGGAAGAGGGGAATACAGCACTGCCGCAAGGGTCACCCCACTCATTGGTCCCTGTGGGAGGCCCCACACACACAACACTGCTGGCTGACTTTTCTTGTATCTGGCCGTTTTAAAGGGGTTGTGCAGCCTGTATATATTTATGACCTATCGTCAGGATAGGTCATCGATATGTGATCTGCGAGGGTCTGACTTCGGCACCCCCTGCTGATCTTCTGTTTGAAGAGGACGCGGCGCTCCATGCGAGCGCTGCTTCCTCTTCATTACACTGCTCGTCCTCTGCCTTACAGTGGCGGTTAGTGTAATTACAAGTGACCGGAGAGAGTACTTGTAGTTACACTGGCTTCTGAGACAACGGGCAGTGTAATGGAGGACGCAGCGCTCGTGTGGAGCGCTACCTCATCTTCAAATAGGTGATCGGCTGGGGTCCTGGGTGTCAAAACCCCATCGATCAGATATTAATGACCTATCCTGAGGATAGGCGAAAAACGAATTGGCACAGGCAGCATCTCACATCATTCGAATTTTTATTGCGACCTCCAGACATTGTACAAAAATGCAGCAACGTTTCGGCATTTTTGTACTATGTCTTGAGGATGCAATAAAAATTCGGATGATGTGAGATGCTGCTTGTGCCAATTCGTTTTTCGCCTATCTTCATGGCCTGCTGGATTGTGGGTCACCGGTGAGGCTGTTGCATCGTGTAATACATCGACCAAGGACCGTGTGGTGCTGCTTCTACCTATGTTTTACTGCTATCCTGAGGATGGGTCATTCACTATATACTGCGTCTTGCTACAACCCGGGATCTCACATGAGGTGTGGGCTTTGTTATATGTAAATGGATAATCTGTACGCAGACAAGACCTTGTCATTGTTTGAAGACATTTAGCCCGATGTCTATTTTCCGCGTTTATCGGCTTGTATGTACCCTAGCGTTCAAAATTGTACTCAAGTAATGTGACAGATGTACTTATTCATTTCTATGGGACTGCTGAAAATAGCCAAGCAGTGCAATGATGAGCGATGTTCGCGCCCGAGTGTGGGACGGACTGAACACTCGCCCATTATACGCCATTGGCCAATTCACATGTCCGATTTTCCGCACATCGGTGCTGCTGAGATCGCAGCATGCGCTTCTTTGGATCCAATTCTCATGCAAGACTCGCCCATTCAAATCATTGGGTCCGTGTGCGGTGTCTGGAGAATTTTTTGTTTTTAAAGGATAGAACATGGATAAGCCATGGAAAAGCTGTAGGTCAGATATAAGGCTACTTTCACACTAGCGTTCGGCTGTCCGCTTGTGAGCTTCGTTTGAAGGGGCTCACAAGCGGACCCGAACGCTTCCGTCCAGCCCTAATGCATTCGGAGTGGACGCGGATCCGCTCAGAATGCATCAGTCCGGCAGCGTTCAGCCTCCGCTCAGCAGGCGGACACCTGAACGCTGCTTGCAGCGTTCGGGTGTCCGCCTGGCTGTGCGGAGGCGTGCAAATCCGTCCAGACTTACAATGTAAGTCAATGGGGACGGATCCGTTTGAAGATGACACACTATGGCTCAATCTTCAAACGGATCCGTCCCCCATTGACTTTACATTGAAAGTGTGGATGGATCTGTCTGAAGCTACTTTCACACTTAGAAATTTTTTAACAATATAATGCAGACGGATCCGTTCTGAACGGAGCCACCGTCTGCATTATATGAGCGGATCCGTCTCAGACGGATCCGCTCTAAACGCTAGTGTGAAAGTAGCCTAAAGCCTGTTTTTCCCCAGAAGTCGCACCCCTCGTGTACATGGCTCTGCCTGGTGTCGCAGCTTTGCTCCTTTTACTTGAATGGGGACAAGCTGCAATACTAGATAGCATTATATTCTCATTTAAGCTTTCCTGGTGGCCGGTCGAGAGGGGTCCCATGACTGATCCCCTCTATTGTTGTGTTTTTTTTTTGTTTTTGGGCCATAGAAATGCTGATTTTACTGTTCTTTGGTTGCCTACAATGTCTCTTCAAAATTAGACGATAACAAGCTGTGGTTGGTGACCCTTGATGTGGTTCATGTACTGGTTTTTCTTTGCATATGACGGCACTGTATAGGAGAGAACCTGCACACACTGATTATAAGGTAATGACGGCAATGTCCTTCTACATAAATGTGCATTTCCTTAGCTAATATCATCCGTGCGGAGCGCCGCCTCATTCTCTGCTCCATTGTTCTTGTAGTGACCTTTATGTGGCGGCCTGTAATCGGTGAGCTGATTCTACAGGTCATTAAAACAGATTGATGGCTTCCGTCCAGGGCAAGCATACTATAGGAAGGGTCTGATGTAGGCAGTTACATGTGGTGGATACTAAGTACAGGGCAGAAACAGAACAAAATAGCAGTGTGGCACAAAATACTGCGGCCCCCCCCCCCCTTCCCCGCTGCAGTATTCCGCTGTATCACTGTCCCGAGGAAGGCAATACAGTTGATTTCAGAAGGGGACCTATGGCCGCCAGCCAGGTGCAGAAGTACCTGATATTTCTATCGTGAATTAATGCTGAGAACATCAGATCGGCAACCATGAGGAGGGGCTTGGGAGGCCTCTGGGCAATTTCCCTGTAGGGTACATAGCCTGTCCATCCGTGGCCGTGCATGCTCAAGTCTAACTTGTATAGGAGTTCCCCAAAAATAAAAGGAAAAACTGCAACATCCCTTTAGCGCAGTGTTGCACACACAGCTGTTTTGGTAAAAACACAGCAGCGGAGAAAATATAATCCGATCTATGGACTGCGGTGGCCTCATGTAATACAATATACCTGCTTCAACAGAGTAGACCATGTATAATAATACAGCCCAGGGGTCTCTTACCTGTAGCTCTCCCAGCATGTTGGGAGTTGTAGTTTTGCAACAACTAGAGAACAGTTTGGAGACACCCGTTGTAGACTATGGCAGGCAGGCCAGTCCAAGATACTGTCTTGGGCATCATGCACACGGCCATTTTACTCTCTCAGGGTGCCGATCTTCGATCTTGGGTGGTTTTTCCTGCAGCTGACTTGTTCATGTTTTATTTTCCTCCTAGTGTTTGTGGTGCAATACGAACAGCAAATGTCTGGATTATCCGGTGAGGAACATCCTGCCTCCGTCATCCCTGTGTAAACTGAGGGACGCCCGCTGGGGGATATGCTGGGGTGAGTAAATATTTTCATTGTCTATGCCTTTATGTTACTACACTCCAACTCTCATTGCTTTTTAGTTTACGTACTAAAACGGTATATGCTTGTCTCTAATGCATTGTATGGTGACCTGTACAATGGTAGGTGGGCTGCACTTATTATTTTTTTTTTAAATCAAGAAAAGTAACTTCTGCTGCAATCTTTGCTTTTTTTGCACACGCTCCATTGAGGCATGAACTCCCAGTAATTTTTTCCATTCATGACGTGTAATGAATAAACATTTAAAGAGGACCCGTCGCCTCTCCAGACATGTTTGTTTTACTAAATACTTGCCTTCCCCATGTGATAACAATTCTGAATTCATCTATTCTTATGACTCTGTTATGCTATTCCTCAATATTCCAACTAGAAGATTATTAATAAAGGTGTAATTGGGCATTACCAGTTGGGGGTGTCCCTGCACATTCTGTAACTGATGGACAATGGTGTATTGTGCAGGGACATCCTCACCGCACCAGGTAACACTCAGTTGTACCTTTTTAGACATAAAGTTCTAGCAGGAATAATAAAAGAATGCCACAACAGAGAGCGATAAGAATAGAGGCTCCTAGACTTGTCACGTGGAATACGATTTATCTTCTAAAACAGACGTGTCAGGAGATCTTAATATCCTTGGTTGGTATCTGGATCCTCTAGCCCCTGGCAGCACAAATCTCATACTGAGCGCTCAGGAATGTTCATGTGCTCTCATGTGACTTGTTATAAGAAGCACACCGCCTGGATTTGCATCCCTGGCCTCAATTTAAAGGGGACCATGGGAGCACACATAGGCTAGTGCCTTTTCCTATAGTGTGCAAACACGACCACCACTGATGGATTGCAGGGTGGTCTGTAACCATGGAAACGAGCCGTGTATATTGTGGTGGAAAAATGAATCCAGCCAGCAAAGGAAGCAATATGGATAATAACAATACATTAGTAAGTGGCTTGGAGTCACTTTTTTTCAACGTGATAAATGAAGTGAGACAACCCCTCTAAGTTTCATCTCCATCGTTGATTGTTGATTTATCTGAATTTGGAAAGCAGCCGTGGAATAATGGTGATTTGATTATATATATATATATATATATATATATATATATATATATATATATATATATATATATATATATATATATATATATATATATATATATATATATATATATATATATATATATAATCTCTTTATCTTGCAGGACTAAGTATAGCTGCTGTGTTAGGGGTATTGATAGTACTGATTAGTGAAAAGGGTTCATAAGGACAGCACTACATGACTCCATAAGCTTTTTTTTTTTTGGGGTGGGAAGAGGGGTACTATTTCTCCTTGTGGAGACTGCCAGCTGATGTATGCCTTATAGGCACTACAGAAAAGGTATGAAAATTAAATGGGTTTTCCGAGATTTTTTTTTTTTTTACTGATGAGGGTAGGTAATCAGTAATCTGACCAGTAGGGGTCCGACACCTGGGACCTCTTACGGTCAGCTGCACTCGCATGCGCACAGCCTCGTACATTGTGATATCAAGCACAGCCGCTATAGTCAGCCCTATTCACTTGAATAGGGCTGAGCTGCTCCTATGCCATGTGACCGATGAACGTGTCATCACTCAGACTAGGAAAACAAGAGAGAAGGCTGCGGCGGTTCTGCGAGCCCTGCTGCCTTCCTAAACAGCTGATTGGCTGGGGGTCAGACCCCCAATGATCAGATATTGATGACCTATCTAGAGGCCAGGTCATCAGTATAAAAAAATCTCAGAAAACCCCCTTTAACTATCCAATGGAGCGAAAACAATCTCTCTCCTGCTACCTCCCATAGGTGGCACTAGAGAGGCTGTTGGGCACAGTTAGTGGTGTAAATATGTTGCATACTTATAGGGCACCCCATAGTTTTATTTATTTTTTTATTTATTTTTTATTTTTTCCCCACTGATCTTGGCTCTTTAAGAAATGTGGGTGGTGCTTAGGGTATGTTCTCCCATGACCTATCACATTTCCTGTAATTTACCCCCAGGACCTGGACTTCATACTAAGAGGATGGGTTTGCACTATGAATCTTGTTTTCTCATAGAATACATGTTATTTAGGAACTTTTTTTTTTTTCTACTAATAATAATAAAAACTTTTTTTTTTTTAGTTAATTTTGAGGCTTTGATTATCACTCTTTCTGTGGTCGGAGGAGTCCTCATTTTGTCCGTGATAATCTGCTGCTGCTGCTGTTGTAGGAAGAAGAAAAGCAGAAAGTAAGTATCATCAGGGACCTGCTGGGTGTCCGGATGGTTATATTGACTCTTTCCCGATGACTATCACAAGTTCCTACAACCTTTCTTAGTGGGGTCCTTGGGTCCCATAGTAGGCGGCTGGAGAAAATTAACTACTACTTCTGTGCAGCATTTAGCAAAGCATGACATGATGAGTAACCCTCACATCATGTGATTAGAGATCACGCTACTTGTCACGTGTAACACCGCAGCTAGAGTCTTTCAAACACTATTGGCTTTGGCACAAATAATTTATTTTTATTTTTTTCCCTTCCCTTTGGCTTTGACTAGCGTATGACTCCTCCCTTATTATTTGACAGTCTGTCCATTACTATGTAATAGGAGTAAACACCCCATGGGTACATAATATGTGTCTGTCTAATTTCATACATACGTTTTTTTTCTTTCCCCACTAGCTCAAGTCTGGAAACTGAAAAATCCATGAGAGAGCAGGAGGAGAGACGAGTCCGTCAGGAAGAAAGGTAAGACAAGTAAACCTAATAGGGGAAGAACATGGCATACATTTGGAAATATTTATTTTCTGAACGTGGGTCATCTCTGTGGGGCGATCAGCTCGCTGCTGGGTTCCTCCCACATTCAGCTTTTACATGGTCCGAAATGGGTCACTTGATGTGATTTTATCAGCTAAAAATTCCCTAATGTCGTCACGGGTTGGCTGAGCAAGTGAAATCGGGTCCTTTTTTTCTGTACAGGTATAATTTCCTGCTCATCATTTTGATATTGATGGTTTATCCTCAGGATAGGCATTCATATCTGATCGGTGGGGGTGACACCCAACACTCCTGCCGCTACCTGTTTGAAGAGGCTGCGGTGCTCCAGCTTGCCAAGCACAGCGCTGTACATTTTAGAGTGGCTGTCCTTAGTAACTGGGTATGCAGAAAAAGGTAAAAAAAATTAGGGTTGTCAGATCTTAGGGAATAAATTCCCAAAAGATGAGAGAAACTTGAGGCGCCATTGGAGGAAGGAGTACCTGTGATGTGTGTTTAGGCCAATGGGTTAGAAAAAATAAAATAAAAATGATGTGCAAGGTGGCTGCTGGTAGGGAACCAATGTAGACAATCGGTCTATGTGTAGAACATAGTGCGGTAGAAAACCGGTAAGGGGTGAGCTTGTTACTGAGTAACCATGCTCAGACACGTTACTGTTTGTCAACCCCAAAAAAAGCACTAGTTCCTTTTGTAATAAGTAGGTACCCCAAAATGGTATGGATAAAAAATAGTATTTGCTAGTAACAATTGAACAACTGCACCAGTAGGTCAGGAGATAAAGCCACAATGGAAAGTGGTGTAAATGGATCAAATTTTCAAAGGGTGATCAGTGGTATTCCTATCTAGCTAAGAGCCAGAATCGCCTGTAGAGTGGTGGATATTGATGGCAGCGGAGGCTTCTAATCAATCCCTTTATTGAATCTTCAAAAGGTGCTAAAAGGGTCCAGTCAGTTTGCGGTCTCCTACTATATCATGTGTATTTATTTTTTTTGTGTGTGTATTTTCAGGAGGGTTCAGATGAAGTCGCGACATGATGACATAAGAAAGAAGTATGGTAAGTAAATCTTTATTTCTATTCTCTTCACCCTCTAATTGCTGTTAATACAAAAGACATTGTGCCATCCAGTGGTGACTGTCTTGGACTAAATCGGACCTCCAGACGTGGCTGACCCATAGTGGTGATGATACTCACTCAGCTGGTCCTCGCCGCTGGATTTAGCCTGTGTGAATCCCCAGATCGGCACTTCCGCTACATCCGTCGACAGGGGGACACGTGACTGCTTCAGCCAATCACAGGCTGCAGCGGTGACCTGCTCCTCTTTAACCCCTTAAGGACTCAGCCCTATTTCACCTTAAGGACCCGGCCATATTTTGAAAATCTGACCAGTGTCACTTTATGTGGTAATAACTTTAAAACGCTTTGACTTATCCAGGCCATTCTGAGATTGTTTTTTTCCGTCACATATTGTACTTCATGTGATAATTGAACTGGGCACTCTCAGGATATAGGATCATACAGATATTTATTAATGTATAAGACAATAAAAACAACAATAAAAGAGAGAATGTGGCCCTCCTGTTGGAAATCTATGTATAAAACAGCACTTGCTCATTGTAGCTAGCACTCTGAATCTAGAAGGGTATTAAAAACTACACATGGCATAATCCTACAATAAAACGGTACATCACAAATTATTCACACAATAAAAATCGCACAATAAAAAACGCATACATATCGCAGATGCTGAATGTTCACTAGGAAAACTATAAATGCGAGTTATTCCCCAACTCGCTGACAAAGTTCTGAAGCTCCAAGGTAACAGTTAGAGGCACCCTGGCGTGATAGTCCCACAACAAACAGGTATAGCGGCGTCCCACTCTATATTCAACCAGTAGCGTCCCACTGGGCTAATAGCATTTAAGTCTTGTTAAATCTCCTGTCAGCAAATATTCGATGAAAAATATAGTCTTACCGGAAAGGTTCTCCTCACTACTTCGTTGCCCACCGTCACTCTGCTGGGTCGTGTTTTTAATTACCTCCAGACTTTTTTGAGCAATCAGGTTGTTGAAATCCCACGTAGGTAAAGGTTTGGCATGTGCAGCCTGGTCTCTGCTGTAGGCTGTCACGGATTCCTTTAACCTTATCGTGGTGTTGAGCAGTATGGTACGAGGTGTCGGCACTATCTGTTGGTCCTCACTCCTTAAAAATTCGGGGCTAGACGCGTTTCGGGGCTTAAGGTTGCCCCTTCCTCAGCCGTTTTTATTTTTTGTTATTTACAACATTCATCTGACAGGTTAGATCATGTGATATTTTTATAGACCAGGTTGTCACGGATGCGGCGATACCTAATATGTATACTTTTTTCTATTTATGTAAGTTTTACACAATGATTTCTTTTTTTGAAGCAAAAAAAAATCATGTTTTAGTGTTTCCATATTTCCATAGTCTGAAAGCCATAATGGTTTCAGTTTTTGGGCGATTACCTTGGGTAGGGTATGATTTTTGCGGGATGAGATGACTGTTTTATTGGCGCTATTTTAGGGTGCGGTTACGGACGCGGCGATACCTAATATGTATACTTTATTTTAATTTTTTCCTTTTTTTTTTTTTTTTTTTTTTTCTTTATTTGGGGAAAATTACATTTTTGTTTTTTACTTGAAACTTAATTTTTTGGGGGGAAACTTTTTTTTTCTCACTTTATTTTTTGTCCCACTTTGGGACTTGTAAAGGATTAGACCCCCAAAAGTTCAATGCATTCCAATACTGTATTGGAATGCATTGGCTGTATGAGTAATACTGTGTGTATTACTCATACAGCTTCCGGCCTGTGAGATCCAGGGGGCTGGATCAAACAGGCTCGTCACCGGAAGGCAGCACGATGTCTTCCATGCCATCAGGTCCCCCCTACAGCCGCATGGGGACCCGATGGCACGCCCGATCACAAGCACAAGTAAAAGTTGCAAACCGCAGGTCAAGGTGCCTGCTCAATGATTTTAAGGGGTTAAGCTTTAAAATTGTGTGTAATTCCTTGGCTGCTAGCAAGCAGTATTTCAAAATGTCAGTAAATTGTCATCCTTACCAAGTGATGTTGAATGGGTTGTCTCAGGATGACAAACTGGTCTAGATCCCCACCCCCCATGTGTCGGAACAAAGAGCAGACCTGGCCCATCCATGCAGTACATGGTCGCCATTCCTTGAATCACTGCCATGTAATCCTACATTTCCCCTAAAGCAATCTCTGCAGGGAAATGTATACTTAGACAAACTGATAACCGGGGGTAAGAAAGCCTGATCAATGTGCCAGCTTTTTATTTAAATAGGGTTGTAAATGCACTTCTTGTATATTCTACAGTGTATGGATCAAAATCTACAATATTCAGTTTTCTTCTTCTTTATCAGATATTCTATATAATGTGTACATTTCAGAACTATTTTCTTAGCATTTGTTTTATTAATTAAAAAATGGGATGTGATCGAGACTATTTCCTGACATGTAATAATTCTCTCATTGCATGATTATGGTAGAAAGGAGCTGCTAGTTAACCATCTCTCCCCCCCCCCCCCTTTTTTTTTTTAATCTATTTTTATTGCAGGTTTGTTTAAAGAAGACAATCCCTATTCGAAGTTTGATAATTAAGTTCTGATCTTCGCCTGTAAGGATTTCACTTCCACATCTTGCGAAAGCCACAGTTTCTGTATTGTGTGAACCCACATCATCCGCCCCCTTCCCCAGTGACCATAAGGCTAGGACCAAATGTGAAAGAACCTTCATGTCAGATCATCCATCTTCTGCTTCAGCATTTTATTTTTTATGTAATTGTGGAACAAGTTCCTTGATTATTTTTCCTTATTTTGTCAGGAATTTTGACTGCGGCAGAAGCCCCTTTATTTGTTCTGAGATGTGGGTTTGGGGTTGCCAGGAACATTACTGATGTATAGCATGTGCTTCAATGAATTTCAGCTATCATTGTGTTTCATATCTATGTGCAGACCATGGCTGTCCCTAAGATTTCCTTTTGTGTTTTTTGTTATACTTAACACTCCATTCACTGCAGGGTTATTTTGTATATAACGTCTTTGCACATTTGTTATACTACTCCTTTGCAAAAAAAATTATTTCAGAATATGTAGCCTTTCATACTATAATCTTCTATAGAACTACATAACTGATGCTACTGTCACACTAGCATTTCTATTTTCCGGTATTGAGATCTGTCATAGGGTCTCAGTACCGGAAAAAAACGCTTCCGTTTTGTCCCCATGCATGGTCAATTGTGACAAAACGTAACTGAACAGAATAGAGTGCGCCAACATGCATTCTGTTCGTTCTCATACTGGAGAGCAAACCACAGCATGCGGCAGTTGTCTTTCTGTCATGGGCTGTGGAGTAATACCTGTCTGTTATGACCTACAATGCAAGTCAATGGGGAAGGATCCATTTTCTCTGACACAATAGAAAATGGATCTGTCCACCATTGACTTTCAATGGAGTTCATGACTGATCGGTCTTGGCTATGATAAAGATAATACAACCGGATTCGTTCATAACGGATGCAGATGGCTGTATTATCAGTAACGGAAGCGTTTTTGCTGAGCCCTGCCAGATCCAGCAAAAACGCTAGTGTGAAAGTAGCCTAATTCCTCTAGCTGGGTCCTCTAGATTAAATTGTTAGTCAAAGGGGTTACGTGATCTACTTTCCCTTTCTTAGAGGGATCTCTGTGTTAATGGCGTGAGTTTTCTGTTCAGAGCACTCATGTATGGGTGAGAGGGGAGCCCTGCTACATAAAGCACCTCTCACATTGCAGGACACAACACATCTGTGTTTGCATTGTAGTGGGAATTGTGTAATGCATCATTTATCCTGCAGGGGCACTGAATGCTTGATGCTGAGCTTTCTTATAGATCACAGCTGATTGCTAGATGGTCCTAGATGTGGGGCATCCTTTGGTCAGCTTATTGCCAGGTAGCCAAGAATGAGATTGTCCAGTTAGTGTCGGAAGTAGAACTAATTGACACTCCAGTCTCATTGGTGACCACCCACTCTGATTTAGATCTTCTGCCAACCGTTGGCACCTTTTTCACATGAGGAACTATCTGACCTTCGGCATCTGTCAAGCTATCTGTTCTTCTGCTTCTTTGAGATTTTTGGCCGTTGTCAGGTGCTGCAGTTAAATAGGGTTTCTAGTTATATAAAGTTAGCCCCCAGCCACAGGATAGGGGTTAAATATTAGAGTGGTGGGAGTCTTACTGCTGGCACAACCCACTGATCATGAGGGTCTCATTGGCTGATTGGGCATACACATGGCAGCGCCTTTAATTTTTTATGGGAATTCTGGAGATAGCCAAGAGCTGTACTCGACTATCTCTGGAACTGCCATAGATGTGAATGAAGTGGCTGCGTGCACGGCTGACTTCTCTGTTCATGTTGGGGACTTCATGAGATACCAGTCCCGTCCCACTCTCATGATCGGTAGGTCCCTGGCTGATCTAATAGTTAACCCCCTATCCATAGAATAGGATATAACTTGATTATCCCTTTAAAGCTGAATGCCAGATCAATGAAAGTCCAGACCAGGCCAAAGATTAAAGCTGAGATTGGTTGAATAGAGGTTTTAACTTATGGCCTTGTAGTCTTAGGCCTCATGCACACGAGCGTGTCCTTCCCTCCCAGCCCCCCCCCCCCCCCCCCCCATGCTGGTATTGCAGACGGAAATATGCCTTGGTTCTGTAGATATCTTCATCTCCGGTTACCTTCTGAGAGCGGTGGATATGGGGTGAGTGCAGAAATTAACACGTGTTCATATCTGGCTGCACTGTTTTGTAATCTAAACTAATCCCACACAAATATCTGTGCCTTATATTTTTCTCATCCCCCTGAGAGCTATCCTTGGATTCTGGCCAAAAATACAGGGCATTCAAGACCAGGCCTGCAGCCATGTGTATATATACATACCCTGGGGCTAAACGTTAGGGCTCCATTTCAGTTGAGATGAATGCTAGCTCCCAGGTACACAACATTCAGGAAGAGACGACCAAATACTGTTTTATAGCTGTAGAATACATGCCCTCCCCTATATAGGAACACAGATCTTTCAGCTATGCACAGCCCTCTAGTGCCTTATTGAAGTGCCATACGTAGTCTTATTTATGAACAGGTCTTTAGTGCCAGCCTTTGCCACCTTTTATTCTCTAGAATGTCTTTGTCTTAACTGTAGATTTTGTTAGTTTATATAAATTCTGCAACCGACCTGTAACAAAGATTATCTGTGCCACAAGTAAACTTGATCAAACGCCTCCAAGGCCTGCTTAATGGAAATGCAACACTAACACTTCTCGAGGTAGCGGGTTTGATTACTTTTACGGATACGTTATTAAACTTTTTTTTTTTTTTTTATCAAATAAAAAGAACAAAGCTTTGTTTGATTTATCCAGAATTTCAGTGTCCCGTGTATTATACTGCTGCTCCTCTTGCAAACGAAGAGGATGAATACTAGGTAAGACCTCTTATTCTGTCTTGGCAGCCACGGGTGAGCGGAATGTCATCTGCAAGAGGTCGCCGGAGTGCGTATTATTTCAGTTGTAAGGCATATTTTCACACGAGCGAGTCTTCCATCCTGGTTTATAATGAACCCTGACCCATTCATTTCAAAGGGTACATTGTTTTTTACTGACCATCTGTCCATTCAGGAAAAATTGCAGCATGTTCTATCTTCATCAGTTTTTCACACAGGAATGGTCTATTCACGGATCCATTTGTATTATCTTTAACATAGCCAAGACGGATTTGTCTTAAACGCCATTGAAAGTGAATGGAGGACGTATCCATTTTCTATTGTCAGTAAAAGCAGCGTTTTGGTGTCCGTCTCCAAAGTGGAATGGAGACTGAACTGATGCATTCTGAGCGGATTCTTTTCCATTTAGAATGCAAACTGGTCCGTTTTGGACCACTTGTGAGAGCCCTGAACGGATCTCTCAAACGGAAAGCCAAAACGCAAGTGTGAAAGCAGACTTAGGCCTCATGCACACGACTTTTTTTTTTACGGTCCGCAAAAACGGGGTCCGTGGGTCCGTGATCCATGACCGTTTTTTCGTCCGTGGGTCTTCCTTGATTTTTGGAGGATCCACGGACATGAAAAAAAAGTCGTTTTGGTGTCCGCCTGGCCGTGCGGAGCCAAACGGATCCGTCCTGAATTACAATGCAAGTCAATGGGGACGGATCCGTTTGATGTTGACACAATATGGTGCCATTTCAAACGGATCCGTCCCCATTGACTTTCAATGTAAAGTCTGGAGTTCTTTTATACCATCGGATTGGAGTTTTCTCCAATCCGATGGTATATTTTAACTTGAAGCGTCCCCATCACCATGGGAACGCCTCTATGTTAGAATATACTGTCGGATATGAGCTACTTCGTGAACCTCAGATCCGACAGTATATTCTAACACAGAGGCGTTCCCATGGTGATGGGGACGCTTCAGGTTAGAATACACTACAAACTTTGTACAAGACTGCCCCCTGCTGCCTGGCAGCACCCGATCTCTTACAGGGGGATATGATGGCACAATTAACCCCTTCAGGTGTGGCACCAAGGGGTTAATTGTACTATCATATTCCCCTGTAAGAGATCAGGCAGCAGGGGGCAGACCCCCCCCCCTCCCCAGTTTGAATATCGTTGGTGGCACAGTGTGCGCTCCCTCTAATGTTAGAAATCGTTGGTGGCACAGTGTGCGCCCACCATCCCCCTCCCTCTATTGTAATAAATCGTTGGTGGCACAGTGTGCGCCCACCATCGCCCCCCCCCCCCCTCTCTCCCTCTATTGTATTAAATCGTTGGCCCCCCCCCTCCCTCTATAGCAGTAACAACATTGGTGGCAGTGTGCGGCCTCCCATTCTCCCCCCCCCCCCCATCATTGGTGGCAGCGGAGTTCCGATCGGAGTCCCAGTTTAATCGCTGGGGCTCCGATCGGTAACC